>NC_041217.1:26497894-26560640 GCF_002837175.3 Physeter macrocephalus
ATATACACTACCAAACGTAAAATAGATAGCTAGTGGGAAGCAGCCACATAGCACAGGGAGAGCAGCTTGGTGCTTTGTGACCACCTAGAGGGGTGGGATAGGGAGGGTGGGAGGGAGGGAGGGAGGGAGATGCAAGAGGGAAGAGATATGGGGACATATGTATATGTATAACTGCTTCACTTTGTTGTAAAGCAGAAACTGACACACCATTGTAAAGCAATTATACTCCAGTAAACATGTTAAAAAAAAAACAAGTTGACTTACTAGTGATGTCTACATTCCATATCAGTTAAATTCATTTTGGGGCACAGGCAGGGAATTAGTGAATACCTCTACATCCAGTTTCATTATTCATTATTTGAATGATGAATAATGGCAGAAAATGGTTTTTGAATGTACACTGTAACATTTTAAGATGTTCATGGTTACTTAAAAAAATCGAAAGACTGTCAGTTTTTCACTCAAAGTTTCAGGATAGTCAAATTTATTTTGTTTTACATGTTGAGTCTGAACTAACACTTGTCTGTAGGCCTGAAGTACGTATAGTAAGATTGGAGCTTGTTCTGGAATACAGGCAAATTAATATATATTAAATGTTTTATTTCAGAGATAGTTAATTGATGGAATTTATCAACCAAAAAGTGAGTTTAAAAATCTCATTAGAAATATTTAAATCGGCACACTGCTCCAGAGCAAATAGCAAACCTAGGTATAAAAAAAAGTTGAAATTGCTGTATACGGGTATTGATACCCTGGAAAACGAGCATTTCAAAGATGGCTTAGTGAAATTGGCAGCCTTTATGTCACTGTCCAGTACTGTTTGGAAGATGCAGACATCTGATGCTTATTATTGAACACATTATAGATTTGCTTTTGTAGGGACCATGCTATTCCTGAGGTCTTTTCTATCATTGCTTTAAACAGTGTAGCATAATGTCTTGTAAATCCTCTTCATATTTTTTTTCTGCAGCAACATGTTAAAAAACAAAGAAGACAGAGGCGTATCTGTCTCATCAAACTGAATTGTTAGCATGAGGTGAGCCAATTTCAGACATTGAATGAACTCATCATATGCAAAGGATGCTCTTGCTTGGAATCTTCCCTGGGTGGTGTTATGAAATAATGATATTAAATTTATTTCCATAACTGCTTGCTCATACATCAAACTTGATACTGTTTTTTTTACCTTTCTTTTTCTGGATAATGTTTGCCTCCCACACAGCTCATTCTGTGATATGGTAATTTATTTTTGAAGGACAAAGTACTTCTATTTTTATTGTCAGGTTATAAGTATAAAACACAGTAAGACTTGACACTTTATGTATTAAGATATTATGAAGCAAAGTGGGTAACATCTTTATTATTGAGAATTGACTCTTACACTGTGGCAGGTGCAGGCACTAGGGGTGCAGTTTTGTTTAGGCTTTCCCTGACATTCGAGTGTGGCATACAACGGGAGTAACAGTGTGCGTGCTTATAAAATTTTACACAAGTGGACAAGCCCAAAACTGAATTTACATGAAAACAAAGTGGAACTATAACTGGCCTAATTAAGGCACATGTATAAGTTCACATATACCACAGAGATGGAGAAGAGTTTTTCCAAAGTCTGCATAAAAACAGATTAACTTGTTTGCATGAGTTAATGCATTTGGTGGTTAAAATTTTATATATAATACATTTAAGTGTATGTATAAGTCATGAATCTCCAGAGAAACACAACCAACAGGAGAGAGAGAGAGGTGTGTCTCTGTGTGTGTGTGTGTGTGTGTGTGTGTGTGTGTGTATAAATCAGTATATGCATACAAACGTATATCCATACGTTTATGTACAAGTATACAGATATGTATGTATGTTTGTATGCATACAAATATCCATATTTATTTTAAGGAATTGGCTCACATAATTGTGAGCCAATATCAGGCAAGCCTGATACCTGTAGAGCAGACCAGCAGGCTGGAAACTCAAGTAAGAGTTTATATTGCAGTCTTGAGTTCAAAAGTTGGAAACTCAGCCAGAATTTATATGTTGCCGTTTGGAGGCAAAATTCCTTCTTTTTTTGGGAACTTCAGTCTTGGCTTTTAAGGCCTTCAGTTGATTAGACCAGACCCACTCGTATTTTGGAGGTAACCTACTTTACTTAAGAGTCTACTGATTTAAATGTTAATCACATCTAAAAAATAACTTCACAGCAACATCTAGACCGGTGTTTGACCAAACATCTGGGCACCATAACCTAGCCAAGATGACAATAAAATTAAGTATCATGGTGTGTATTTTTAATTATAAGTTTTGAAACATTAAAAATATTTTAAAAATTAAATTTAGTTCAATGTGAGTACCTCTTTGGAAGCCCAGAGCTCTGAGAAGAATGAAAAGTACTTTACTCTGAGAGGCAGTATGGTATTGAAAGAGCCAAGGATTTAGAGCTGGACAACTTTGGTTTAAATCACAGCTCTGCCATTGACAATTTATATGACTTTGGTCAAGTTTCCTAAATTTGAGTTTTATAAAATAAGGTGTTACTTCATCAGGCTACTTTGATAATTAAAAGAAAGAATGCTAGTAAAACTCCCAGCATAGTGACTGGCATATAGTGTCATTCAATACATAATAACTTATCATTGTGATTATTATTATAGACTTACATTTATATTGCATTTTATAGTTTTTAATTCCCCCTTATCTTTTCACTATAGGCTAATACAAATGTATGAGTACACGATTGGTATTGTTTATGGGGAAAAATGGAATCAAAATCCAGCATCTCTCAATTTTATCGTTCTTTTTAAAAAAAAGAGTGTTATAATTGAACAACCGATAAAGATGAGCAGTATTATGATCTCAAAGAATTGCTTGAAGATTAAATGAGGTATCCTGTAAAGCATCTGCAAAGCTTGGGACAATAAGTTTTGTTTATCGTAGTTTTAGTTTTTAGTGTATAGTTTTTCTAAAGTCACAGGTTAAGGCTAAGTACGTTCTGAGATTGCATCTGAAACTTAATTTCTTGTTTTGATACTAGTGTTCATTGAAATGGAACTATATTTTCTATAAAATCTTTAAAGCAGATCATATTCTTATAGATTTCATACCTAGGACCTTGTTTAACTACTGATGATGATTTACTGATCAGCTCTAGGATTTTGCTCAGAAATAAAAAGTAATCTTTGATTATAAAGTTTTTCCATTTTGTTTGGAATTCTCTTTTTTGTAAGTGTATTTTTTTAAAGTTATGAAAGCACTCTTATTTTAATAAAAAAAAAAGAAAAAATTAGGGTGCCTCCTCTTAAAGTTGACCACACAACTGCAAAATGTGTTTTGTGCATTTCTTTGTTGCTGTAGTTCTGTGCTGAGTGTTCTGTAGCTTGTCAGTATTGACCTTGATATTAATAGTGTTGGGAGTATCATGATAGCACAAGCAACTTCGGAAAGATCTGTTATTGGGGGCCTCACATGGGTGCTTCTGTACTAAAATGAATGGCAAAAAGATATTAACTGTTTCTACCTGTTGCTTCTGGTCAATCTCCTGAAAAATGAGTAGATTGGAGTCCATTAACCTCAGTTTCCTGTAGCATATGGAAGGTGCACTTAGGGTCTGTTTCCTAGTAACCTACTGAGAGGCTAAAGGCTATACTGAAAGTGCCTCCTAATACTTAGTTTCTTACTTGAAAGTGGACTTTTAAAAAAAGCGTTTGCTATTTATTGCCTATTTATTTATTGTGATATTACATTTTAGTGGGTTATCCATCCTGTTTTGTGGTTGGTTTCTTTCTGTGGAGAATGATAGTGGATACAGTTGTCCCAAACTCAGATGCCTAAGTGAACTTGAGGTGTAAGGTAATTATTTTTATGTAAATTGAAGTAACATCTGGGATGTGACAGTACAAAGTAAAAAATAGTAAGCCAGAACTCAGATATATAGTACATAAACAAGGAAGGGCAAGTACATCCATTGGGGTGGGAATGGAGAGGTCAGAATTAGAAAGGTTTTAGGGGTACTGGTGCTCTTTGCCAAGTAGTCCCAGAAGGCTAGCAGTAGCCGCTGACTCCTAAAGAAGACCTGTGCGCAGGCACTGTGCTAGCATTTGACGTTCGTCATCCTCAACCACTCTGTGAAGCAGGTACTAGATTATTGCAGGTCTGTAGTCCCAACTCCAACACCCTTGGGGGAAAACGTGTTTCAGAATTCATGATTTTTAGAAACGTAACACAATGTGTACACTTTATATTACGTACTCCTCCTCTCAGCAGTTTTTGGACAAGTACCCTATAATCAAATGCAGTGAAATAAAAATTCATGCATATGTGGAATAATGACTATATATAATATATAGCCCGTGTCATTTCAGGTCAGATTTTGCTACAAATGCTAAATAGGTGAATTTTACAGTATGTGAATTACGTCTCAATTTAAAAAGTAGTGTTCTCAGAGAGCTTTCATTCAGTATATTGTACTTGGCAGCTTAATCCAAATCTCTTGGGCTTTGCACATTTTTAAATTTATATAATAAATATTGAACTAATTCAGTTGCCGTTTCCTAGGTACTCTAGGGTAGTGGTCCCCAGCCTTTATGGCACCAGGGACCGGTTTCGTGGAAGACAATTTTTCCGTGGACAGGGTGTGCGGGGGGCGGTGATGGCGCAGGCGGTAATGCGGGCGATGGGGAACGATGGGGGGCGGTGATGGCGCAGGCGGTAATGCGGGCGATGGGGAGCGGCGGGGAGCGGCAGATGAAGCTTCACTCGCTCGCCTGCTGCTCGCCTCCTGCTGTGCGGCCCGGTTCTGAGCAGGCCGTGGACCCATAGCCAGGGGTTGGGGACCCCTGCTCTAGGGAATAAAGAGACACATGAAAACACAGATGCCATCTTATGTATTCTAGTCATAATGTAACCCATACTTGTGGAAGGATTTGTCATTTATAAAACTATTTTCACATATCTTATCTCTTTTGATCTTTTACTACAGTCTTGTGATTTAAGTAGGACAGAATTAATTTGTTTCTTATCTGTGTTTTCCAAAGCCTTTTCATACCTTTTACTATGATACCAGCTGTATATCTGTTTACATGTTCTTCGTAAAGCCTTATTTATCTTGTCTGTCAGCTAGTAGAAACTCAGTTAATGCTTTGTTACTAGAATCACTTATCCCCATTTTCTAGTTGAGGAGATCAAGACTCTGAAGGTTGAGGGGACACGCTCGAGTTCCCACATTGGGTAGGAGCATAGCTGTGGGGTAGAGCCTAAGTATGCTGGGATCTTTCCATTTTTCCTCACTTGATCACCTACAAGAAAGAAGGTGATTATGAGCCATGAGGGAGGCTCTGCCAGAGGATTTCTGAGGCTTGGATGCAAAGACGGTGAGGTATGAATGAAGCCTTGAATGGAGGTGGTAAAGTGGGCATTTTTTGTCTTGTTCTTAATTTTAAATATGAGGATGATTTAATGTTTTACAGGTGATCATGATACTTGCTGAAGGCTTTTTGTAGATGCCCTGTTAGGTTAAAGAAGTTATCTTCTCTTCCCACTTTGAGGTGCTGTCGGCCCTGGAGAAGAAGTGTGCTTATCAGATATCTGTTACTTTTTTGTCTGTTTTGCCAACCTGGTGCTTTAGGAATGTAGCCTACCTAAAGTGAGAGATACACTTAAAGGCAGAAATTGGAAAATACTGTCTCAAAGCCATTTTGGTGACTAAAAATATTTGAGGGAAATAATGATATCAGTATTATGTTTTTCCTTCTTTGATGATGCCTGTTTGAAGTATAGAGGTTTTTGAAATTATATTTCAAGAGTTTGTCAGAATTTATAGCATAAACTCTAAACGCGGGTTTGGGTAACAGGCCAAAACTGAAGCGAGTAGTCTTCAGTTTTGGCCCATTTAGAGTGAAAAGAGGACTCTCTGGGGTGTTCGGCAAGGACTCCGATCTTTCCTGTGTCACTTAAGGATGGTATGACTTTGATTTTGAGCTCTTAACATTTTTGAATTAGTTTCTTTAAACCCGCAAACAAGGTTCTTTCCAGAAGTAACCTTTCATTAATCTGGTAATTAGTTAACCTTATGGTCCTGGGGTATTTGAAATGATTTCCAGGTGGTGGGCTGTACCTATAAATTTTGATAAATCAGATTACTAGAAACCATATCACTTATTGATTGAGCTTTAGGAAAAATAATTTTACCCTGAAGTAATAGTGGAAATCTTAGTAATATTCCTGTTTTAGAGGGATTTAATAGGGAATGGCCTGATGGTAAGTTTTTTGTATTGTTATTTGTTTTTAAAATTTTAAAAATCATGGTTGAACTCTGCCTGATTTGTATATCTTAAAACTTAATATGTACCCTCACAGTATAAACTGTACTGTACCTACTATACTACTTATTACAGCAACTTCAGAAGAACCCAGTGAGTAGCTTTAGGCTCATTGTCAGAGAGTGCTTTAGTTCATTTTCTCCACTGGCAAATAGGCATTTTAGCTTGCTTTTCTTGCCAGATTTTCAAAACAGTCTTGTATGCATCTGGGAACAATAAATATGGAGTTTCATTATCCCTGTTGTGCTAACGCTTGTTCAAAGTAAGACAGATGGGATCTATCCACCAAGATATAGAAAACCTAATCATTAAAAAATGCAGTTTAATGTCTTACTGTGTTTGTATACTTAGAAGTAGAAGTAGAAGATAGAGAGGGCGTTCCAAGTGAAGACAGAATATCATGGGCAAAGGCACTGAGTCCAAAAAGAGAATGGACTACTTGAGTAATTTTAAGTAGTTTGGGATGGCACAGTACATGGCACACAGTAGACTCTTCATGAATAATTACTCAAAGAATGATTGAGTGAATGGACAGATGAATGAATGTGCTGGATTGCAGAGTGTATGTAGAATTAGGTAAGAGATACGTAGACTTAGTCATAAAAATCTTTCATGCCATATGTAAAGTCCAGAGTGCTTTGAGGAATTATTGAAAGATCTGTACAAGGGAATGAAATGACTGGGTTATATCTTCTAAAATTTGGGTATTTTTATTGCCTAGTGAATCATCCTTCCATAGCCCCTTTATGAGCCAAATACATAGTTATACAGTTCAGTCTGTGATTCAGTAGTTCTATTAGCAAATCATTTAATCTTTGGGCTTATTTTCTCACCTATTAATGAGGCAGTTAGACTTGGGAACTCTTCTATTCCTTCCACCTTAGAACATCTATGATTTTAAGTAAAGGTACAGGGACTAGTGCTTTTGTTGGGGCTTCAGAGCTGAGTCCCTTCTGTTGGGTTCTATGTCCTGGCTTTCTAAGCATCACTCTGGTCTGTCATACAGTTTGGATGACTGAGATGCTTTTTGGGTGCTCAGATGTCCCTGGGATACTTCCAGTTTTGTGGGTAGTGGTAACATCTGTGTGTTCTTCCTCTGTCGTCTGGGTCATGATCTCACTAGTATACTGCCATTTGTATCTATATGGCTACTTTGATCTCTGGGGTAGTGAAGGAAAAGCTCCTATTAGGTTTTTATAACTGTAAGTGGAATAAATGCTATATCTAGTTGGTAATTAGGGAAACCTTAGTCTTTGGAGGTGGTCAGGTGTAAAGGGTTTAATAATTTCTTGAGATATCAATGTTATATTTTAAAATCTGTGGCTTAAGGAGATTTGCTATTAATTTAGAGAATTAGGAATTGTTATTTTTTTAGGAATTAGGAAATCTTTTTTCTTCTTGAATTCAGTGTAATTCTCACAGTAATGTCACCCTTGGCAAATTTCTCATGTTAATATCTAAAGAATTGTCAGATAGGTGCAAAGGGTAGCTGAACAGTGGGTAAGGGTGAGTTAAAGGATGAGAAATTGTACAGATGTTGGCTGGTTGGATGATAAAGATGTGGAATTGTGTGCTGATGTATTCCCTGTGGTGGTCTGCAAATCTGTGTGTGGGAGACATTTGTTCTCATTTCCTGTTTCATCACACCCTGCCACCTGCTGTGTTGCTATACAGAGTAACAGTGCTTTTCAAGATTGCGGTTTAGGAAATCATGTTTTATATGTCAGGAAGCTGATTTTGTTGTTGTTGTTCCACAAAAGGCTGATCCAGGAAATGTCTTTCAAGGGTCTAAATTTGAAAGCTGGTGTGTGTGTGTGTGTGTGTGTGTGTGTGTGTGTGTGTGTGTGTATGTTGTCAAGTTAGGGAATTGGTGATTGATGCAGGAAGAGACATAATGAGTAACTTGGAATTGTGTGTGTATAGATGTTTTGTCTATACTTGGGTGGAGGAAAATACTTTATACTGTGTTCTGTAGCTGTTACCCTGTGGGGTTTCTCACTTGAAAATTGAAACTGTATCCAGTTACAGCTGTAATTTAAAATAATAATAAAAGAATTCCCTGGTGGCGCAGTGGTTAAGAATCCGCCTGCCAATGCAGGGGACACGGGTTTGAGCCCTGGTCCGGGAAGATCCCACATGCCGCCGAGCAACTAAGCCCGTGCGCCACAACTGCTGAGCCTGCGTGCCACAACTACTGAGCCTGCGCTCTAGAGCCCGTGAACCTAGACCCCTTGCTCCGCAACAAGTGAAGCCACTGCAATGAGAAGCTCACACACTGCAACAAAGAGTAACCCCCCCCTCGCTGCAACTAGAGAAAAGCCCGCAAGCAGCAACGAAGACCCAATGCAGCCAAAAATAAATAAATAAATAATAAAGAGTAAGTCTGTATTTTTCTTTTTTTGGACACCAGGAAGACAGACTAAAATTGTGTTGCTGTTTGAGGTATATATGTAGACCCTGTACAGTCCATAATCATTATTCACAGATTTGGTATTTGCAAATTCGCCTCCTTACTAAACTTTATTTGTAACGCAAAAACAGTACTCATGGTACTTTTGCAGTTATTTGGGAACGTGCTCAGAGTGGTGAAAAACGTCACCTGACGTGTGTTCTCGGCTGACGTTGGAGAAGGTGATGCTCTGCCCTGTTGTTTCAGCTCTCATACTGTGAACATTTAGTGCCACATTTTTCACACTTTGATGCTTTTTTCTTGGTGATTTTGCTATCTGAAATGGCCCTCAAGTGTCTAGTGTTTCTTGGTACAAGAAGGCTTTTATGTGCTTTAGGGAGAAAATACATGTGTTAGATAAACTTTGTTCAGGTGTGAGTTATAGTGCTATTGGCTGTGAGTTCAATGTTAATGAATCAAAAATATATGTTAAATAAGGTGTCCTAAAACAGAAATATACATGAAACAAGGTTATGTATTGATCTGTTGACAAAATGTTGTGACCAAAGGTTTGCAAGAATCTAATCCTGTATTTCACCTGGGAGCAATGCTTCTGTATTTGCTAATTTAGTGTTCACAGCAACCTTATAGAACATAACTACCAGAATAATGAGAATTGACTGTATTTAATGTAAGCTTATTGGCCCTTCTCGTGGTTCAGATCTCTGGATGAACATGGGAAATTTTTTTTTTTTTAATTAACGTATAATTGATTTACAGTGTTGTGTCAGTTTCAGGTATACAGCAAAGTGATGTATCCTTTTCAGATTCTTTTCCATTATGGTTTATTACAAGATATTGAATATAGTTTCCTGTGCTATATAGTAGTCTTTGTTGTTTTATCTATTTTATATATAGTAGTTTGTATCTGCTAATTCCAAGCTCCTAATTTATCCCTCCCCCCTTTCCCCTTGGTAACTGTAGTTTGTTATCTATGTCTGTGAGTCTATTTCTGTTTTGTAAATAAGTTCATTTGTATCACTTTTTTAGATTCCACATATAAGGGATATCACATGATCTTTGTCTTTCGCTGTCTGACTTCACTTAGTATGATAATCTCTAGGTCCATCCATGTTGCTGCAAATGGCATTATTTCATTCTCTGTTTTTGGCTGAGTAATATTCCACTGTGTGTGTGTGTGTGTATACACCACATCTTCTTTATCCATTTATCTGTCGATGGACATTTAATTTAGGTTGCTTCTGTGTCTTGGTTAGTGTAAATAGTGCTGCTCTGAACAATGGGGTGCATGTATCTTTTTGAATTAGTTTTCTTTTCTGGGTATATGCCCAGGAGTGGATTGGTGGATCATATGGTAGCTCCATTTTTAGTTTTGTTTTGTTTTTTCGTTTTGTTTTTTTTTGGTGGTACATGGGCCTCTCACTGCGGGGCACAGGCTCCGGATGCGCAGGCTCAGCGGCCATGGCTCACGGGCCCAGCCGCTCCGCGGCATGTGGGATCTTCCCAGACCAGGGCACGAACCCGTGTTCCCTGCATCGGCAGGCGGACTCACAACCACTGCGCCACCAGGGAAGCTCCATTTTTAGTTTTTTAAGGAACCTCCATACTGTTCTCCATAGTGGCTGCACCAATTACATTCCTACCAACAGTGTAAGAGGGTTTGAACATGGGGAGTTTTTATGCTTTTTAAAAGATTTAAAAAATCTCCTGAGAATTAAAGGAACTGTTTAATTGGGAGCTAAGAACAAATAATAGCATATAGGTAAAGTTTGACTTTCTATAGTGTGTTACTTGGGGGACACCATCTGTGATAATGTGACTGTGGTAAACTTCTGAGTGTAGATAAAATCTTGCTACAACACATTCCAAAGACTGAGGCTTGGGAACATTTAATTCAAATGGTCCTTGCAAAGTCTGCAGACAGCTCTTTGAATATCTTGGACTCCAAAAGTCCTGGCTGATTGTTTGTACATTTCTACTTCATTAGAGGTCCTGAGTTGACCGTCAGGGAGCCCCTCATTCCACTGGTTTTCAAACACTGTATTCCTTTTACAGAGACCATTCTTTATGGGTATGGACCTTCCAGAGTAAATGCCTGACTTGAATCTAGGAGATGGTGGGAGAGAATTTCCTCACATTACTGTTATAGGAACGTACTTGGATGTGGTGAATGGATGACTCTTGGGTACAGCAGGTTAGAGGACAGAGTCAGCTGGACATCATTGCAGCATCATTGCTTGGTGTTTTCTTTTAATAGCATTAAAACTGAAGTTTTGCTTTTTACATTCACCTATGATATTTAGTGTCCTTCATCTTTATTTGACCTCATTTACTCTTGTCTGAAGAGGACTTCCTTAAACCAGTCTTTAGATCAAATATATATGAGAAGTTAAAAGAAGAAGAAAATACTAGGTAGGCAGTGCCAAACTAAAAATACTATTTGTATAGTTTAATCTAGAAGATGTTCTTTTACCATATGACAATGGGAACGTAAAGGAGACACACCCAGTTTTATATGAATCAAGTATCTAGGAGTCAGACTTTTGCATGAGCTGGATATATGCCAAATGTTCAACCATGATTTGCTTTGTAAAAATTTTTTTCCATAAAAATTGTTTAATGTAAGTCAGCTTCCAAAATCTGTTTGAAATGATACTTGTTATGGGCTGAATGTTTGTGCCCCCTCTCCCCCATTTCATATGTTGAAGCCCTAACCCTCAATATCATGGTATTTGGAAGTGGGGCCTCTGAGAGGTAATTAGGTTTTGATGAGGTGATGAGGGTGAGGCCCTCATGGTCGGATTGGTGCCATCATACAAAGAGGAAGACAAGCTCTTTCTTCCTCTCTGTGCCATGTGAGGAAATGGTGGGAAGGCATCCCTCTGCAAGTCAGGAAGAGGGTTCCCACCAGGAACTAAATCTGCCAGCACCTTGATCTTCTACTTCCCAGCCTCCAGAAATTTAAGAAGGAAATATGGCTGTTGTTTAAGTAGTGCAGTCTATGGTGTTTTGTTATAGCAGCCTGAGCTTAAGACAGGCATGTGCTGTAATAAAGGGTGCATCTTATCTTGGGCCTTGGTACAGAGCCTCAAACACTCTTTGAATTTCCTGAGTGTCAGGAGTGTTTGTTATGCTGTTGAGGTGACTCATGGTGGGTCCCTAGATAGCTTCAGGTAGGGGGCTGGTCACCAGAAAGCCCAACCATGTGGTTAGAGGGTTGGGACTTGGGGCCAGCCTGACCTTCAGGCAGGGCATGGGGACTGGGGATTGAGGTCAGTCAGGTGGCCAATGATCTAATTAGTCATGCTTATGTAAGGAGACTCCCAATAAAACTCTGGACACTGAGGCTCAGTGGAGCCTCCTGGTTGGTAAACACATTGATGTGCAAAAAGGATGAGATTCTTGGATTGCTTGAGGAGAGTGCACAGAAGCTCTGCATTCCCCTCTGCCCCCATCTCACCCTATGTGTCTATGTATCTCTCCATTTGGCTGTTTCTAGTCTGTAATTGAAACTATAGCACTTTCCTGAGGTATGTGAGTCATTCTAGCAAATTATCAAACCTGAGGGGGTTGTGAGAACCCCTGAATTTCTAGCCAGTTGTTCAGAAGTGTGGGTGACCTGGCGACTCCCGAAGTGCAGCTGGCATATGAAGTAAGAGAAGTCCTGTGGAGCACCAAGCCTTAACCTGTGGAGTCTAATGCTAACTGCAGGTGGTTGATGTCAGAGCTGGATTGCAGTGCACCCAGTTGGCTGGAAAGGGGACACTACATTTATGATTTATGTCTAACGTAGTGGAGAAAGCTCACTACTAGCTCATGTATTTTATAACACTTTATATTGACAGATCTTTTCATTTCTATCAATCTAATGGGTGTAAAATGGTATCTCGTGGTTTTATTTTTTATGTCCCTGATTTAAAAGCTTGAGCACCTTTTAATTTATTTATTGGCTATAAGTGCTTCCTCTAGTTCTTATCCTTTTACCTTCTTTTTCTTTTGTGGCGACTAGGTTTCTAGTATGATGTCCAAGAGTTAGGAATCTTTGTGTTTGCAGAACTCACTTTGCCATTGAGTATGATTTTGCTAAAGGTTTTTTGGTGGTTTTTTTCTTGGTTAATGCCCTTTATCAGGTTAAGGAAATTCTCTTTTATTTATAGTTGGCTGATTTTTTTAAAATCATGAAAGAATATTGAATTTAATCAAATGTGCTTTCTTTGCCTGTTGAAATGCTTAGATTATTTTAATTTCTCAAGATGGTAGATTACATTAACATGTTTTAAAAAGTTTGTAACCAACCTTGCACTCCTGAAATTAGCCCAACTTGGACATAATGCAATATCTTTTTTATATGTTACTAGAGAGGACTTACTTCTGCCTCTGGTAACATTCAGCTAGGATTTTCAGCCTAGTCTTTGTGAGGGGCAAAAAAACACCTCAAAGTGCTAACAAAATAGGTAGGAATTTCTGAGTATAAACCTAGAAAAAGGCAGGAATCACAGAGGTGAGCCTTGAGTGTGTTTTTTAATCAAAGAAATAGCTACAAAACAAAGGTTTTGGCAGCCCCACAGGGCAAGGGAAATAGAGTCAAAGTCTAGGACTTATCTGGGTCCCTAAAAGGCTTTCATCTTCTGAGTAAGGGGAGAATAGAAATATACCATTCCACAGATAGACTTGAGCCAGCTTTGCATCACCTGGATAATTCAGACACTCAAGCCTTGAATTTGGATTAAGGTTGAGCCAGTTTGGTGTCACTCCCAAGTGCTTGGCATAAGCAGTTGAACATTCTTTTGTAGGACGATACTAGCTCTGAGTTTTTTCGTGTGTGTGTTTGTTTGTGTGTATAATATATGTATGAGTTACATGTTTTATTAGTGAAGAGGAGGCTAAGTACTTACCTAAGGAATGTACCTTACCTATACCTATGTGTATTTTTAAAATACAATGTCCAGCACATAGTGAAAGATAACAAGACATATAAGAAAACAAGGTATAATGGAAGAAAACCAGCAAAATAATAGACAAGAGAAGCAGACACACAAATTTCAGATATTGAAATTATTAGAGACAAAATAAGATAAATTTAATTTCTGTAGAGAAATTTAATTGAGATTATGAAATTATTCAAATCAGATACATGGTAACATCAGTCATATGTGTCTTTTATATAGACTTATAGGTTAGTGTTATTGGATATGCATAAATTTCCCTCATATCGTATTTTAATTTAATTTAATTTAATTTTTATTTTATTTTATTTTATTATTATTTTTTTTGAGGTACACGGGCCTCTCACTGTTGTCGCCTCTCCCGTTGCGGAGCACAGGCTCTGGACGCGCAGGCTCAGCGGCCATGGCTCACGGGCCTAGCCGCTCCGCAGCATGTGGGATCTTCCCGGACCAGGACACGAACCCGTGTCCCCTGCATCAGCAGGCGGACTCTCAACCACTGCGCCACCAGGGAAGCCCTCGTATTTTTATAAAGTGATGAATTTAATTGTTCTTATGCTCTTACCTGTTAAGCTCCATGAACCTATAACTTAGAAAAGGCTGAGTGTTCCAAGTCTAAGAATGATATTTGCATGTGGAAAACAAGTGCTGTTGTCTAAAAAGTACATCCATACCAGTTTACCGTATAGTGTGTGGTTCACTCTTTGATCATGCATAGGAAGCAAAAAGATATAAAGCATGGTTTATTAAGGACTCCCCCAGTCTTCACAGGGTCCTGGTTTAAAGCTGGAACTGTCAGGTTGCAAAAGACTCCAGTCCATAGGGACCTTGACAAGATAGGGTATTTTCTGTATGGATATGATTTTATAATATTGAACTTGAGTCACGTGTTTTATCAATGAAGAGGAGGCTGAGTACTTACCTAAGGAAGAGCTGGACATAGAACACTATTCCCATCTACTTCATTACAGAGGATTTTTGATACTTTATTTAGAAAAAATTATGTTTTTCATTCTGGCCTGTTGTTTTATAGTTTTAATCAATAATCTTAATGGAGTCTATAAGGAAAAAATCCTGGAAATTCTCTACTCACTGCTGCAAGAATGAAAGATGAAACTTTACCTAAATATCAGGTAACTGAATAGCAGTAATTGAAATCCCTTTCATTTATCTACCTTTGGATATACAGATTAGCCTTTATCTCATTTAGTTTTATAAAGAAAACTTATTTCCTCCCAAATTCAAACACAGCCTCAATCCCACTTAAGTCTAAAAGAATTGTCCTGAAATAAAAGTTTGTCCACTGCTTATAATTTTCTTGTCTAATGGAAAATATTTTCCAAAACAGGTTATTAAGATTATAGATATATTTAAGCAAGAATGAAAGTTTGTTACATAAGTTAGGAAGTAAATTCTCAGGTTATCTCAAAGTTTTACCCAGTGTTTGAGTCCCTTGGCAAGCATGGGTTCTAAGTGACTATCTGGACCTATGGTCTCTAAACTTTTTGGATCAAGCACACTAGTAGTAAAATATTTCTTGGCATACACCCATAATATATGTATATTGATTTATTTATAAATAATATACATGTAGGCTGTAGTAATATATTATGTACATTACAAATACAGTAAATGGGAAGTTTAGAAGGGTAAGACAAAACTAAATACAAATAGAGTTTCTGATATTTTCTTCCCACACATCCCAATGGACCGTCTTGTTTTGTTTGCTCATTTTGGATAGTGATGATCTGGCCTCCCCTGTCTTTCCCCAGAGATAGGGAATTTACTACAAGTTTTAGAGTTAGCAATTTCAGGTATGGTGTTAACTTGTGTAGTACATTTGAGTGAATAGCTACAAGCATTTGGTAGAGATCATTCTTACGTCCTTGGAGAGCTTTAAAAAATTTCATTTCCTTCAAACAAATCCTCAAATTCTGGGTGCTTGAAAACGTTTCGGCTTATGACTCTCAGCTGTCTCCTGTGTGGAGAGGAAGGGTCAGAGGTAGTACAGTAACAGTTTCCTAACCTCTTGGCGCACTGGGACACATGAAATCAGTGGATTCAACATTGTGTTGTCTGGCCAATTTCTATAAATGCTTCTGCAGCTGTTGTAAGCAATGTATCACAAAACCTCATTCTGTCATTTTACCAGATCTTATAGTTATTATAAAGAGAGAACTAACTTTCCTTGGCAAGTTGTTTCCAACAGTGAATCTATAAATATGCCTCCACAGTAGTAAAGAAGGATGGAAATGAAGAATCTATCCTGTTCATCCTTTGAAAGGCTCTGTGCTTACCAGACTTTTTTGTGATTGCTAGGCATGCTCCATGTTAATGCTTTCAGCTCCCTTTCATTTGCCTTTATCCCTGAGTAGGGAAGGACATTTTGTCTAACTGAGCTTTATCATTTTTATTTTTTAGCAGTAAGGACCAAAAGAATGCTGTCATGGGATTTTTGATGTCAAATGAGAAACGCCTCAGTAGTTATATTTTATTCCATTAACATGTCCAGTGACTCTCTTCATTTATTCATCATCCTTTGCCGTCTTTGTCCAACAGCCTGGGAGGAACGGTGGAACCAAGCTGGGGGTTGGAGTGGTAAGGCAGAAGGGGTTAACCTCTTTTCTCTCTTCCCTTGTTCTGCGATGGCTGAGAAGCAGCCTTCGTGCATCAGCAGACCCTACCTCAGGACCATTGGAGACCTTTAGGTTGAGACAGTACCTGGACCATACAATACTGCCTCTAATACTAGGTCAGAGCAAAGTCAGTCTCCACTTGTTTTCCTTGCTTTTCTCTATCTCAGTTGTCAACTCATCCTGTGAATGTACTCTCTAATTCATGTTATAGGTTTGATCACTGGTTATTGAAGGCTGGATATAAATTTTGGCAAAATCACTTGGCATTCAAAGCATTTCTGCACAAACAAAAAATAAATTATTTTTCTCCAAGATATCCCAGTTTGTCCCCCCTACCCCAGGCCCCACCCACCATCTAATGCCTTGTCATAAATATTTAAGCACAAAAATATTTTAACTTCATGCCCAACTAGTTAAAGAAGGGCCTTTTGATTTTGTTACCTAGTGACTGACCTTTTCACTGCAGTTTTGTGAAGTAGCCTGAAAGGCCAAGGTTGTGCTTCATGAGTTCATTTTGGTAGTTGGTGTAATTAAGAGGTTCTCTGGAGAACAGTTTGGGTTGCTTCTTTCTAATTTAAAGAGAACAAAACAAAGGAACTAAAAATGCAAACAGTCTCAAACCTAAATTGCCCCTTCATTTCTCCTTTTTTTTGAAAAGCAGGTACACTTGCTGAAAATGTGTGGGGAAGTGGGGATTCCTTTGAAGGTGCCTTGCAGAATAATTCTATAACATTTTCTTTTTACACTGTGATCCCAGAGATAATCCTGTTGAGTCCTTTCGAATCAAATTAACTCCATGAGGGGAGACTCATGGTGTGGACAGTACTGACTATTTGCAAGTCCCTCTTTCCTGTTCTGTCCAGTCTTTTCTCAGTACTGTTGTTTGTGCTGACTGGTTCTTACCAGCTTTCTCTCTCATCTCTTTGGAGTTTCCTTGTTTTAGGCAATAAAGTTCTCTCTTAAAATTTATTCAACTCTGGTGGGTTTTTTTTTTCTTAACCTTTAAAAGTTGTGCTTTGCTTTTTGTTGGTTTGCTTGTGTGTACTTGTGTATTTTAGTGTTTACTTTTTCCTTTGATACTTTAGATATGGATTAAAATGATGAAAGATACTAGTTCAGAAAGATGATTCTTAACAGGAATTTATCGTATTGGTTGTTTATTTTTGACTAGTTGTGGGTCCTATGAATTTCTGCATCTGGAGATAAGGTGCTAACTGGAAAGATAGGTATCACATTGGAATGTTAATTGCTTTTTTAAATGCACTTAAATCTAAAAGCTCAAGTAATGATTAGATCCTCAAATCCCCAAATCTGGAGTCAGGGTGAGAAAATGAAACCTAATAGATGGAGTAATTTTAACTCATTTTTATGTTGTAGTTAAAGGCAACATTGTGAGATTAAGGGGATCATGATGTATAATTAATGTAAAAAACTATAATAACAGAAGTTTTAGTGACATATAAGGAATATTGAAAAGGGGGAAATAAAGAGTAAAAATATTAATCTCTGCCCCATTCTCTGGGGGAGAGAGTGCTCTAATTTTAGACAACTAGTCTGATTATTTTTAGAGAGAACTATCTCTAGAATAGGGAAGGGCATTTTGCCGTAATTTGATAGAACTCTTGCCCAAGAATGTTCAACTCCCATTTGCTCTAGTTCTCTGCTTACCAAGTAACTTTATGATCTCTAATTTGGTCTGTGAGGACTTGCCCTGTGCAGCTATCTGCTCCTGTTGTTTTGACAAAAATAGCTTTTATCCAAAATGAACCTGTGATTGTTTATGGATAAATCAGTTTGGTTGAGTTTGGTTAGCACAAGTCAGTTCCAAGAGCCTAATCAGCATTTAATGGACTGATAAAAATTAAATGTCTGAATTTGAACAGCTGAAGATCAGATGATTTTGCATAAAATAACCAGACTGGTAACCAGTGTTACCAGTCTGTATAAGAGAGTCCATAGAATTCTCCTGAATAGAAACATAAATGGTTTTCATTACTGTAGGCATAATGAAGGGATGTCTTATTGAGTAATGACAGTGCTATGAAAATGTAAAAAAAAAAAAGTTATATTATAGTGGCCATTTTTTTCCCACAGATGATATTTAAGATACCAAGATAGTTTCTACAGTTTCTAGGTAGTATCCTTTATCTTTGGTTATCCATTTCCAGAGAGCATTACACTGAACAATGATGAACTATACATGGGCACAAGTCAGAGTGTAGACAATTGTTTTAGCTGAGGGGGCCAGATAGGATGGAGAGTAAGCTTGGAGTTCTCAGGGGATTAGCCCCACCTTCCTCCATCCTTGGTATTTTGCCCTGGTCCTACTTATGGAACCTAAGCCTTCCCTGTTCCCTCCCTTATCTTCTCAGACTTCAGCCTTGGGACTTAGGGCCATTGAGAATACCCCCAACTACACTTAGTGGTCAGTGGATTGAGTCAGACCTTTTGGGGATCAGAGATTTTGTTTCTTTCTGTTTTTCTTTCCAGACTCAGTAGCTAGTATGTTAAATCTTAACCGTTGTAATTTGATGCTAGTTTTTTTAAAATATTATGTTAAATAGAAAAATGCATATTGTTAGACTGTGTTATTTTATATATGTTGTTAGATTGGTAAGATTTTATTTTTTAGTTGTTATTTCCCAACACAATCCTTTTTTGGACTTAAAAAACTAGCCATTAGACAACTTTTTGGCAGTACTAATGTTCTAAGTTTTTAATATTTTTGAATGAAAACAAAGTTCATTCGGCTTCTGAAACAAGCCTTTTAAATGAAATTTAGTAACGTTCTTTTTAAAGTTAATAGACTTTATTTTTTGAGTAGTTTAAACAGCAAAATTGAGTTGAAAGTAGAGTACAGAGACGTCTGGTGGCGTACTTCCTCCCCTCATTCATACACACAGCCTCTCCCACTGTCAACATCCTAAACCAGAGTGTACATTTGTTACAATTGATGAGACAACAGTGATCAATATCCTCCACACTCCATAGTTTACTCTAGGGTTCACTCTTGGTGGTGTACATTCTGTGGGTTTGGACAGTGTTAAATGACATTATGACCACCACTGCAGCATCAAACAATAGTTTCATTGGCCTAAAAATCCTTTGTGTTCCACCTATTCACCCCTCTCTCCTCTCAAATTCCTGGCAACCACTGATCTTTTTACTGTCACCATAGTTTTTCTTTTCCAGAATATGATATAGTTGGAATTAGCCTTTTCAAATTGGCTTATTTAACTTAGTAATATGCATTTAAGGTTCCTCCATATCTTTTTGTGGTTTGATAGCTCATTTCATTTTATTGCTGAGTGATATTCCATTGTCTGGATGTACCACAGTTAATTTACAAGTTGAAGGACATCTTCATTGCTTCAAGTTTTGGCAATTATGAATAAAGCTGCTATAAATATCCATGTGCAGGTATTTGTGTGTGTGTAAGTTTTCATCTCATTTGATTCAATATCAAGGAGCACAATTGCTGGATCGTATGGTAAGAGTATGTTTAGTTTTGTAAGAAACTGCCAAACTGTGTTCCAAAGTGACTGTACCGTTTTGCATTCCCACCAGCAGTGTATGAGAGTACTGATGCTGTTAATTCTAAAGAGATTGGTATGCTAAATATTTTTGATGGCTTCCTTGTGAGGATATCATTTTGGTGAAGAAGGGCTGTGGAGTTTGAAGCGTTGGCAGGTTGACACGTGTGTGATGTGTGCATGTATGTGCATGTGCCTAAGTAAAGGGAGTTGAAGGGCAAGGACTTCCCATCATGTTCCATTTTCCAAATTACCACAGCTCATCCAGAAACTGTGTCTTACTTTTAGGAATCATTGTTGGAAATAGAGCCATGTTGTTAATGTGATTATAACACTGATGCTCTTTCATTACACAGGCATACCTCGGAGATACTGTGTGTTCGGTTTCAGACCACTGCAATAAAGTGAATGTCACATTAAAGCAAGTCACACAAATTCTTTGTTTGCCCAGTGCATATAAAAGTTACGTTTACACCGTATTGTAGCCTATTAAGTGTGCAGTAATCTGTCTAAAAAAATGTACGTACCTTAGTTTAAAAATACTTTATTGCTAAAAAATCTGTCATCTGAGTCTTCAGCAAGCAGTCATATCAAAGATCTCAGATCACCATAACAAATATAATAATAAAATATTTGAAATATTGCTAGAATTACCAAAATGTGACACAGAGGCACAAAGTGAGCAAATGCTGTTGGAAAAATGGAGCCAATACACTTGCTCGATGCAGGGTTGTCACAGACCTTCAACTTGTAAAAAATGCAACATTTGCAAAGAGTGATGAAGTGAACCACACTAAAACAAGGCATGCCTGTATTAGTATTGATGATGAAAATGTCTGTGGCGTTTTAGGCATGTGCCTGGATCGTTAAAGATGGTTTTTAAGTGGGGTTTTATTAGGATCCGTGCCAACCATATCCTAGTGCTGGGAATTGAAGTGAGAACCGTGACTTTGGACAGTGTTCTTTAGAGTCAGGGTGGTTTCCTGGTGAGGTTCCCCCAGCTTGAGCCTTGATGTGGACGATATCATCATTTAGCCTGTTAGTGATACAGTGGATCAAGGGCTCTGGCCTTAGCACAGCTCATGCAGTTAGTTGAGCGCTCACTTTCCTGCTGTCTGTGCTACTAACTCTTCCAACGTTTTTGCCCTTCACAGTGACTTGTGCAGGTGGGAGGACTTTGGAGGAAGCAAAGAAAGGTGATAATTTTTTGAATTAGTGGAAGGCAAATAAGAGAAAAAAAGATTTTTTTTTCCTCATGCTATTCTGTTACCATCAAGGGTGTATCATACTAATGTACCTATACTTATGCTCTTTCATGTATTAGTGTTGATGGTGATTGATCTGCCTTTAAAGTTGATTTTCCTTTTTAAAGTAAGAATAAAATGGGAAGGGATGGAAGAGTCTCAAGCAGGGCATCCACCTGGATAACTCGTATCTGTTATATGGAAACAATAAGAATCATACCAGGATGATTGGTAGTGTGCCTGCCAACCCACACACTTCCTGACTTGCGCTGGTTTCTTCTGGGACTGAGACTTTGGTATGGGTACTGCTCTGTTAAATATTGGACAGTTCGCATACAGAATCCCCTTTGAGCTACTGTCTTGTCTCTTTTGAGTCGCAACACGAAATTTACCATATGAATATGTATAAAAGACAACCTCAAATATTAAGCTGTTTCTCATTTTCCCTTTTAGAAGATTTTAAAAACAGGGTTTTGCCAACGTCAATATATTAAAAATTTAAGGGCTTCCCTGGTGGCGCCGTGGTTGGGAGTCCGCCTGCCGATGCAGGGGACGCGGGTTCGTGCCCCGGTCCGGGAAGATCCCATCATGCCGCGGAGCGGCTGGGCCCGTGAGTCACGGCCGCTGAGCCTGCGCGTCCGGAGCCTGTGCTCCGCAACGGGAGAGGCCACAGCGGTGAGAGGCCCGCGTACCGCAGAAAAAAAAAAAAAAAAAAAAATTAAAGGATATAGGTGAAATAATCACCTATTTTAAATGTTTGTTAATTTACATATTTTAAATATATTTATAAATTAGTGTTGTTTTCCACATTTTCACATCTTATGGAACCGTTTTATTCCAGTTCTTCGCATACATCTTTGACATCAGTGATTGTTAAAGTCACTTTTTAGCCGTCGGCACAGGTTTACAGATCGTATTATATTCATTTCCATGAGTAAATTGTTTATGATACAGCGCTTTGACATTTGTATAAGATGGTTATCATTGGGAATTTTATCTTAAGCCATACATACTGATTAATATAATACTAGCATGTGTTTTTCCACTTCTTTTGGTTTTTATTTGCAGTCTTCACAGTATAACCATTTACTCTTCTGCCTAATAAAGTATTCTTTAAATGTTTTATTATTTACAATATTCAGCACTTTTAATTTTTAAAGCCATACCTCTCAGGGAAAATTACATAAATCTGAGTTAATTTCTTGCCTCTTATAAAACAAAACAAAACAAGAAACCCTTCTATTATGTGTCTTATGTAAGTGTCCAAAACTTGTATTATATGAGGTCATTTCAAGCTAATTTGATTTCCTCACAGTAATTTGTGGTCTAAAATGAAATAATTGGGAGGGATTGTAAGAACTGAAATACAAAGCAGTTCTCCCTTTTCTGAAAGGATAATTTAGGGGGGAAATTCTTTTATTATAGTCAGGCATATGTGGTATTTAAAATCAGTCTCTGTCCTTATCTGTACATGTATTCATATAAATTCTCTGTGGGTTCCTTACAATGCTCCCTTTTTTATTCTGACAGTAAGGGTGACAATGCCAGGCATTCTATTCAAGTGAGTATTCTTAAAACTCATATACTAAAACATCAGGAGAAGCACTGAAAGAAAATGCTGTTGAGAATATATATTATGTTGGTCTATTGTGTCAAAACCACCCACTTGTATTTTATCAGTTATTCAGAAGAAGAAATCTAAATTTGTCCATAACTGCTTTATAAAAGTTTATGAAATCATCCATTTGGAATCGGTCTGCCCTGTTTATGCTTTTGCTAAAACTTAGCACATTCTTCTCTGGGTTGCACTTGGATTTGTGGTGCTATTAGATCGTAAACTCTTTGAGGGCAGAGAGCATATCCATCCCTATATAATCTATTACTTTAGGCGGTCAGTGTGTGCTTGGAAATTAAATTAGAAAGTGGGGACCACTAAAAGAAGTTTATAAACTTGCTTTATCAATTCTAAAGATATAGCAAACTGGTGAAAATTGGTTTCTGCTCATGCTATCCTTTTGCTCTTGTTTTCTACCAGTAGCCCGTTTCCCATTCTCATATTCCTTTCATTTTTCATAATATTTTTCTTTTTAAGTTCTCACGGGATATTTAAGAACTTGGAGTGTTTGACCCTTAGCATGTGTCCACTTATCTGGCCTTTTAAGAAGGAGAGCTCTAAAAGGGTTGGAAATAGCACTGAATATGAGCAGGCAAATTAAAAAATGTAATGCCTGTTTTCTATTTAAAAATGTGCAGACAGGCCTGCTTTATGCTAAATCGCACATCTGTGTTACAGGGTAGGCTTGAAATTATATTGCTGTGGAAAGAAGGAAAACAGGGAGAAATATCTAGAGAAGGCTCCCTTGACTTATCCCGGTTGAATCACTGAGCAGTAATGTGCTACATGGCTGCATTGCAATTCTAATCCGCCTACATGCGTAAGTCAATGGGGTCTTTGTTCCAAACTTGTGGAAGAATGCATGAGCCAAGTCTTGGTGGGAGTTCAGTTTAGTTCCACTGTTTTGTAGATTGGGCTAATTTTCAAAGGGATGCAGACATTTACTTTTTCAAGTGAGAGAAGCAAGAGCAGAAAATCCATTCTTTCCTGGTACTGAAGAAATTTTTCTAAAACATTATGTGTCATTTGTCCCTCATAACTATATGTGGACAGAGATGTTTGATTATTTGCTTATAGCCTGGAGATTGAACTGCTTCATATTTTATGGAGCTAGAAACCAAGAGTTATTTTTTTTCTCATCCAAAGATGGAAGCAACTATTTGAGAACCCTTTGTTCAGTCATTAGAAAAGTTTTAACCTTAAAAGTAGAACCTTAATTTCTGTTATCCTTTGCAGATTATTCAATATAAGCTCACCTGGGATTATAGGACTTGACAGATACAGTATTGGCAAAAGCATTTTATAGGTTCAGAAAATTATTTAAGTCTTTAAAGAACTGAGGTTAATTGGAAACCAGCTGCTTTTGTCATTTGTCTTTGCAAAATCAGTTCCTGTGGCATTTTAACATTTCTCTAGAATGTTACTATAAGAAAAGAAAGCATTGATCTGGTGAGGGAAGTATCCTTAGAAATGTCGCTGACACATAGATTGTAGAATCAAGCTTTTGGGATCTGAATGTTAAATTCATCTTATCAAAACTCTTTATTTTATGGATGAGAACATATGTGGTTGCTCCTTACTCCCTAGTATAATACTTCTCTCACGTTGCATTTTAATTATTTCTGTCTTCCCTTGTGTATCATATGGAAGTCCTTTAGGGAAAAGGACTGAGTCCTTTTTCCTCCTTGTGTCTTCAGTGCCTAACCAACTGCTTGGTACACAGTTAAGTTTTAGCATATCTTTGCAAAATGAATGAATCAGTGAATGAATGAACCAAACAACAAACCAGACTTACCTAGGTCACTGACTTTCTCCTATTAGCTTGCTGCTTATTTTATAAGTCAGATATTTCTCTCTCTTTAAAAGGCAAGAACAAAAACATATCTCAAAGTAAAGGGATAGCAGGGGACAAGACAAAAGTCCTGTCCTCAAAAGCTTACTCTCATGTGTGTGTATGGGGGTGGGGGGTGGTGACATATAAACAAGACATGCAAAAAATAAAAGAGATAATTCCAGGTACTGATAACCCAATGAGAAAAGTGCCATGAACATGAGACATGGAGAACTGAGTTTCCCAGTAAATATCAAAATGTCTTCTCTTTAGTAGAGTCTAACGCCCAGCGCTGGGCATCACTCCATCTACCCCACAGAGAGGATATCCTTGCTGCTACCCTGAAGGCTTATCACAGGCTCATGGTTGAAGGACTTCTTCTGGAACCAGAGCTGCTAAAAAGAACTTCTTTGGAAGGATTAGTTCAGGCGGGGCTGGTGGCTTCTGGTCCTCTTAGGGATGCCATGTTGATGAACGGGATTTGGCCTTTTAGCTTTAGGAGAAGGTTTTTGTTTCGTTTTGTTTTGTTTTGATCTTGTTAAAGGCTGCCACATACAAAGGCTTTTAAAAATATCGTTCAGTTTTTTAAGTAATTGGAAGGTCTTGAAAGGCATCATCTTAAATTTTATGTCAGTAACTAGAAAACGTCATTTCATTGTGGAGTTCTGACCTGTTGTGTATAGTAGATGAGTCAACCCATAGTGAACAAATATTTATTGAGCACCTGTTTTGTGCCAAGGACAGTGCCCAAGGGATTACAGAATAGTGTTTTCCAAATTGTAGGTTACAACTTCCTAATGTCATAAAATGAATTTTGTGAGCTGTGACTAGCGTTTTTCTAACAAATGAAATAGAGAATGGAATATAATATCAGATTGCATAGATGGTATTTCATTGTTTTATCAAACTTGATATTCAGTTTGTGTGTGTGTGTGTTGAGAGTTGCAATGTAAAGTGCCCTTTTTACTGTCCGTCATGGTCAGAAAAACTTGAAAAATACTATTGTAGAGGATATCCAAAAAGTATAGGTAGATTACTTGCTTTTGAATAAGTTATACTTTGAAACTAATATATTTTTGGAAATCAACTATAATAAAAAAAAAAGTCAAACTCTTTTAGGGGAAAGAAACTTATACAGAGGAGTGAATACTCAAGTTCTGAATTATGTGATTTGGATACTAAGAGATGTGTGTTCCAGTAAGTAAGATAACACAGGTTGGAAGTGTCGTGGAGACAGTGGCCCGTGAACTAAACCTAGGAAGATAGGTAGGGTTTGGAAGGAGTGAAGGCTAGAGAATGACTTAGAAGTAAGAAATGGTATATATATAAAAGAGGTGACAAGACTGGAGTCTTACATTGCAGAGTTTTAGGATATAGTTTGGAGGTATAAAATGAAGCACAACTGTTCAGATTTATGAATGCCTTTCTATAACATGCCTAAAGAGTTTGCACTGGATTAGATAACTTGCACAGATTCATAAAATGGGTAGCGATATGATGTAGGGTGGATTTATAGAATATTTTCCAGCTCCTTCCTGACTCTTCTTTAGTCATGGAGCTCCTGAGGGAATTTCTTCTAGGTGGGTGTTAGATACCAAGCCTCTGGCCCCAGATCAAAGAGAGCTAGAAAGGACTTTGGCTGTTCTCCAGAATGTAAATAGAAAGGTAGAACAAGTCCCATTGTGGTGCATGTGAAATACTCCCATGGATGAGAACTCAGCACTGTCTGTTTGAAATATGGTGAAGGATGGGTTAGAAGAACATTTCTTCTGATATCACTGCTAAATATTTGCTCTCAATGTAGAAGGAAAGCCAGATAAGGAAGGCTCGTGTTTTTGAAGTACAGGGAATCTGACTGGCCTACCTGAGCATGTTATGTAAATAATTTGTCAGATGATCTTCTCTTCCCTTCACTGAATGTGGCATATACCTAATTTATAAAACAATTTTGGGAGTGATCACAAAACGTTTCTCCTCCCTGAAAAGCGTCATTAAAACTCTCTACTACTTTCCAATTGGAGAGAAATTTAAAACAAAGAAGCCTCTGAAATTATAATGTACATTAAAGGGAAGATGATTTAACTAGAAAAAGTGTATTTAAGCATGACTAATCTGTAACACTAAAATATACCAACAATTTTGATTGACTTCTGGCTGGAAGTTTTGATTCTTTGTTGTGGTAGATTATCAAATGTTCTAAATTGAGGCTATGCTAGAGAGTATTCAGTGTTTAATCTAAATTATTAGAAAAAATAAGCAGGTGCTTGTATCTGGGAGCGCAAGGTTTTTTACAGATAGTCTAGGGAGATTGCCTACTTCTTAGATATTTGGTGGGGGGCACAATATAGTCAGAAACGCAATGGCAAGTCCAAGCACGGCCCATGAGAGATGAAGGGATGTGAAGAACACAAACTTTGGTCTCTAAAAGATAGTGTGTAGAGCATGCATTTCCATTCCTGTGCCAAGAGGGGGGATGAATGAAAGATGAAGAAGGGGGTGTATCCGTTTACCCTTATCTTATGAAGGCATCTGCTCACAATCAGTCGCTTGTGGAGAGAGTGCCAGCTGGCAGAGTGTTTTCATGATGTAAATTGTCCATCCGCCCAGAAGAGCAGAAGTACAAGGAGGCCTGTGTGCAGGACTGAATTCCTACCCAGAGGACAAGGGAGGCAGGTTCTCGCAGAGATCTAAATGGGATCTACTTGCATTTTCCACTCTATTTGCAGTTTTCAACATCGTTTTTCCTGCCATCCTAGCGGTTGCTGTGGAGTTGATTCATCAGTTTTCCTCCGTTCACTGCTATTGCTTATTAAAGTCTCCATTTGGGGTGGGTCTGAGAGGGGGCACCACTGGAAACATGGTGCTACTTTTTCCAGTGGTGTTTTTTCCTTGTCTTTCTGCTTGACTGGTTCATGTTTGTGGGCTGTGTAAAAGAGCTAAAGCTTTTTATTGTAGATTTGATTTGTGAAATGAGTTAAATCTCCATTTCCTCTCAACTGCTAATCTTTTTGCTTGTTCATTTGAAGTAATAATTTTCCTACAAAGTAGGAAAATAAGTAAATCTAGGTATCAAATGGATTTGAATTGTTATCAATCGTGTAAAATTTCTGAATAGAATTCCTCTTTCCATATTTTATGTGACCATAGAGGAAAAATTCAGATGTCCTTGGGCCAAATTTTAAAATAGTATGCCCTGCAGAAAAGAGGTAGACGAGGTTTCAGTATAATTTTTTTGTTTTTATATTCTTTGATTTCTTAGATCAGGATCAGCGGATGTTTTCCATAAAGGGCCACACAGTAAATATTTTAGGCATGCAGTCTCTCTCACAATTGCTCGACTCTGCCCTTGTAGCCAGAAATCAGCCATAGACAAAGTGCAATGTATGGGCATGGTTTTGTTCCATTCAAACTTTATTTACAATAAATAGGTGATGGGCTAGACTCAGTTTGTGGGCTACAGTTTGCCAACCTTAGATTCTGAACTACTCAAGGTGTGCCCTGAGGCTTGATTCTGGACGGAGATGGGATCAGTGACCTCAAAGTATTTTCAAAATGAAAAGAAAGCATGCCCTGTAGATCAGATGTGAATGTTGGGAGAGAATTTTACAAACCAGAATATCGAGTCTGAATTTTTGAAGTGTTCTTATAATTCTTCAATCAACCTCAGTCTCCCCCTGCCCTACTCCCCACCCCCCATCTCTTTAATATCGATATGAATGTCTGGTACTTTGCTCTTAAGCATATATATTAAAAAAAATACCTGAAATTTCTTCTCTGTAAAGTAAATATTTCTACATTGGTCTTTAACCAACAGAACGTAACACTCTCCCTGAAAATGCCAACACTACCCGACACAGACTGGGATTAAACAAGTCTAGGCTTCTAGACAAAGAAGAAAAAGTGTTTTCTTATCTTTTTGAGTGTACTGAAGCAGAAGTTAACTCTTTGCTTCCAGATTTGTTCTTGCCATTGAGAACTGTTGGTAGTGTTCTGTCATTTTATTAACTATTAGTAATTGTTGGGAGGAGGAAGGAAGGATAGAAACCAGAGGGGGTGGGGAATTTGGATTACAGGGAATCTTGACCAATATCTGCATGAAAAGAATAGCACTGTGAAACCCCCAGCAGTAGGTGGGTTTTCTCAAAAGCAAACGTTTATTTCTACTTGCCTGGGAAATAGGGCCTTGAGGATACATGTTGAATGACAGAGGAAACTGGCATGGAGAAAAATGTTGCAGAGCTTGGGTCCAGCTGGTCCAGTCACCGCAAGCCTCCTTGCGTATGGAGTGAACAGCCCCTGTGTAGTTTAACGTCTGTCTGTGTCTTAAAGAAGATAGACCACTGTTATTCTGGTTCACTGTTCATGCCTGCACAGTTAACACTTGGAATAAATTTCACCTTAAAATACATGATGTGAAAGTGGAAGTCCCCACTCATGAGTGCCTGAGTTCATTCTGCAGTGCAGCACCAAGGGCAGAGCCTTTCCTACCTAAATAAGGAAGAGTTTACAGCAGGACAGTATTTTTCAAATGTAATTGTACGTGAAAATTACCTAGAGTGCTTTTAAAAATACAGATTTGGGGAACTCACCCAGAACCCACCAAAATGGAACTTCTGGGGAGGAGGCTCAGCAATTTGCATTTTTTTCAGAAGCTCTCTGGTTGATTCTAACAGCTAGTCTGGTACCTTATTGTGGGCCAGATTATTTCTAGCAGGAAAGCCTAGATCTGGGCTGGCTCTACTGGGGAGGGCCTTCCAGAGCTCCTTGGGTTTTGAACTGTTTGGGTACCAGATAACTCTTTTTTTAAAATGTGTGTTGTTGTTTTTTTAATTTATTGAAGTATAGTTGATTTACAATCTTGTGTTAATTTCTGCTGTACAGCAGAGTGAGTCAGTCATATATATATATATATATATACATATACATATACACATTCTTTTTCATATCCTTTTCCATTATGGTTTATCACAGGATACTGAATATAGTTCCCTGTGCTATAGAGTAGGACCTTGTTGTTTATCCATGCTATATATGATAGCTTGCACCAGATAACTCTCTTTAGTCTAGATACTTACAGTGATCCTGTTAATTCCATTATTTCTTCTTCCTTGAGGGAAATGTTTGGAAAGGCTCAAAGAACTTTACAGTGCACCAAAGTGGGTCTCTTTTACCCACTCTAATCCATCTGCAACACCAGAGATGGTCCTTATTGTTCAGTGTAAATTCAGCTGCTGCACTGGATCATTCCCATCAACATAACACGTGCTGTCTTCCAGTCTTAGAAAGTAATTTCTCCTTGAACCCCTTCTTCTCCCCTCTATCTACCACCTCATTTCTTTATAGCAAAATTACTTGGAAAAATGTCTTTATTAGCTGTCTCCAGTCTCTGTCCTCCCCACCCCCTCAATATTCTCTGGCTTTCATCCCTGTCATTCTACCAAACCATCTGCTGTCAAGCTTGTAATAATCAGTTATATCCAGTGATCAACACTCAGTTTTCATCTTTCTCACCTTTTCAGGAGCATTTGACTCAGTTGATCATTCTCTTCTTCTTGAAAAGTGTTTTTTTAAAACTTGGCTTCTGGATTTCTGCCCTGTGGATTCTCTTTCTGCTTCAGTGACTGTCCCTCTTGAGTCTCCTTTGTTGGATCCTCCCTATCTCCCCATCTCTAAAAGTTGATATGTCCCAGGACCCAGTTCTGTACCTCTCAATCCGTTCTCTAGGTGTGTTCATCTAGTCTCATCACTTTGAATACTGTCTGTCTGCTCATGACTTTCAGATTTCTCTCTCCTGCTTGGACCTCTCCCTGAAATCCAGACTTGTATGTCTTAACGGCTGACTTGAAATCTCCACTTGGATCATCTCAATCTTAAAACATCCAGAACTGAACTCCCAGTTTCCTTGCTCTCCATCCCCACACTCGTTCTTACCATGTACTTCCCTATCTCATTATAAACGAGAGTTCGATCTTTGTAGTTGCCACAGCTTACACACCATGTCCAGTCCATCAGTAACGGTCTGGTCTACCCTCAGAATATGGCCAGAATCTGATCACTGCTCACTGCCACAACCGTGGACCAAGCTACCATTGTCTCCTACCTGGGAGATTGCAAAAAAACCCCTGACTAGCCTTCTTGTCTCTCTGTACTCCCCTCCATAGTCTTTTGTCAATAAAGCAGCCAGAGTGATCCTTTTAAAATACTAGTGAGATCGTGTTACTCCCTCATACAAAATCTTCCAGTGGGTTTTCATCTCATTCAGAGGAGGAGCCGAAGTCTTACAATGGCCTAAAGGCCGGCATGATCCGCAGTCCCTCCCTCCCCTCAGCTTCCCTGACCTAATCCCCTGCTCCTTCCTTCTTGTTCACTCTTATTCAGCCACACTGGCCTCTTCATCATTCCCTGGAACTGGCCAGCATACCTGCCTCAGGGTATTTGCATGTGTCCTTCCTGGAATGCTCTTCCCCCAGATGTTCCCCCCACCATGTCTGTCTCACTTCTTCATTGCTTTCCTCGAATGTCACCTTATCCACATCGGTGAGGCCATCTGTCATATTACATTAAGTGGCACTCCATTCCCGTGCTTTCTGTCCCCGCTTTGTTCTTTACCATGTCATCTATCATCTGATACACGAGATTTTTGTTTTTATTTTTGCTTTTTATCTATCCCTTACCCACCCCCCACTCCCTGCCACACTGTAAGCCCCATGAAGTTGGAACCTTATCTGTCTTTTCTTCTGTAGCCCTAGTGTCTAGAATAGTGCTTGGGACAGTGACATAATAGGTGCTCAGTAAATATTTGATGAACGAGTGGAAGCATTTGGACTTGCAGTTATCAACACCAGTTATGGCTATTAACCTTGACCTAATGGGTGGCTGTGGTAAGAAGTTACACAATTGTGAAAACTGAGAAAGACATTTGAGCATTGAAGATACTTTATGGTCTTTGTAATTGTTTCTTCTGTTGAGGACAGATTCAAATAGTTTATGATCTAGGGGACTAGCGGGCTGAGTTTATTAAGACTTAAACTGGAGAGTAAAAGGCATTCTAGCAAAATGAAGGACTGGGTATTTTAAGTAGCTTGTCATGGTGGACTGTCACTTAAATTTACTTAGCAAATAGTTATTGAATGAATGAAAGTGCACTATTGGTTAACTTCTTGGGACTTTGTGTGTGGGGGGAGGATTTATTAGAATTGATCTTAGTCTATGATGGTACTACCATGACTGTATATTAGAATCTCTTGTTTTTTCCAATCAGATTTTCTCTCTATTCTTTTACAATTCTTCACTCTTCTGCTGCGGATGATAGCCAAAAAAATAGTCAAATCTCAGTAGTGTATGGATGTCACAGAACAAGAAACAGCTTCCCGTAAAATTATGCTGTCTTTTTTCCTTTTCACGTCTTAACAATTAGACATTTTTCAAGTGTGGGTTTTACTTATGGAGCTTACATTTCATTGCCTGTTGATTTCTTTATTTTATTTCCTTAGTATTATAATTGACTACTTTCTTTATGTGACTCCATTAAGTCTTACACATCAGTCAGTGCCCCGTAGTTAGAACTCTGACGCTCAGCAGAGTGGAGTTTTTCGCCTCAGCTTGGGTGAGTGGGAGTAAATGCTGGCTGCATTCCTTCAGCTTGGCTCAAAGATTTCAGGCATGCTTGTGACCTACTGGCCTGAATTAGGGCTGGTATTGAGTCTGCAAGCATGAGGTTTGGGTTAATAAGGCATACGGCCCAGTTCTTGTCTTGGAATTTCACTTGGGAATCTTGTCTCTCCTGGTGACAGTTTCAAATAAAATGGCAAGATATACAAATTAGGATATATATGTCTAATGTTTTGATAATGGAAAACATCTGTAAGCTCTAACAGTAATTTGCACCCATTTGAAATTACCCTCCAAAAGTGTTCGATGTTTTAGTGTTCAGTTAAGAATCCTCCGTGTTCACATAACAACTGTCTGCTGATCTCATGTTTATTGATATTTAGTGTGTAAAGCCAAATCAATTTTGACCCTTCAATTTGCTGAAGAGTGTGTAGCATTTTGGGATATTACAGTTGGGCCACACAAGCAGGAGTGTTTTATTTTTTGAAGATTGCTACACTAGGTTAGTGCCATGGTCTTATTCAGCAGGTGCACCAAGTGGAGGTTTGGCAGGTGATAGGGAGAGAGTAGAACTGTTTTCTTTGGCTTAAACTTTAAATTTGGTACTTTATGGACACATCTACTTTCCCTAAGAGATTATGGGTTTATCTTCTCCGAAATCATACCAGTCAATTTTAAAACTTTTGTTTTCCCCTTAGCTTTATTGTCATAGCCATACCATCATTTTTATACATAGCCTTTGGTACAGAATTTTATTAGCTTTTAAAAAAATTCTAAAATGATTTTCTTCACTTTGTCTGTTTTACCTGCCTCCTTTGTTTTGTTTCCCAGTGGCAGCTTAGAATGGAAACTGTCCATATTCTAGCACCACTCATCTCGGCATGTCTTTCTGTCATGACGGGTTCATCTGTGATGGGATGTGCCTATTGCATGTACTCAGGAAATTTGAACCATTTTCTTTATTCATTTGAAAGGGATGCTTTCTCAAATTGTGAATGCTGTTGCATTTGTTTTAATAAATTCAATGAAAAATGACTGTTTCATAGAAAGCTATAAAGGTTACTTGTCCCATTCATAAGTTGTGCTGACTGATTTAGATGCAGCTCCTATGGGACTGTCCCCTTACACTGTTGGCACTTAGCTGATTGACAAGAGAGAGGCCTTGAAAAAAGAGCACCGAAATTTAAGGGAAAGGAACGGGATAATAAGTTTTTTAAAACAATCTATTTTGAAGGTAAGTTTTGAGCCATAGAAACTAGCCTTTCAACAGGCAGTTAGCAAAAGAGTCTTCTAACAGTTGGAATAACTCCGTGTACCCAGGTCACCCCAACACATTCTGTCTGTGCTTGACTGTTCCTCTCCACGCTTTCTGATCTCCCATCTGTGTCCACTTGAGGATCCCACATTCAGCATTAACTGGCCCTGGGTCATCTTGATTGGTGAGACCGTATTTGTACAATCTGTCTGCTGAGGTGGAACAATAACAGCTGGTACGCAGCTGTACGCTTGGTCCTGGGAACTCCTATTTCAGCCAGCAGTTATACTAACAAAATTGGAAACATTTTCAAATAGTTGCTTTCTGTGACTACTGTTTGTGTTAACTGTTTGGAGACTCCCATTTAGTAACCTAAACATCTACCATCTCTAATTGACTTTCTGTGCTACAACCTCATTAAAGTTTCGTATTCCTCAGATCAAGTCTGACTGCAAAGAGAATAGTCATTTTCTGATTCTGAGGAGTGAGCACGTAAGAACAATAATGAATCAGTGACTCCTAATTTGATATTTCAGAATGAGCTAGTTCTCTTCTAATTCAGGCCATGGAAGGGCATTTGGAAGTTTGTGAAATTCTGTATGGCCATTGTCGCTCATTACTTCACTGTAAAGGAGGCTGTTTCACAACATCCTCATGGAATTCTTTTGAGCTGCACATAACAGAGAAGCATTTATGTTCCCCAGCAGTTAGTAGTTGAATCCAATTCTAAGACAGGAAGGGTTTCTCCCCTACTCAGAGAGATTAGACATACTTCACCACGTAGGAGGCTTAAGCAGAATTCCTTGGCTTGGCCCTGTGTGCACAAAGGCTGGATTCTCATTGTCCAGGTGGCCCCTCTCCTTCTCTTAGTCTCTCAGCCAGATTCACTGTAGGATTCAGAGCAGGAAGTATTAGTTAATTTTGTGTGCTTCGTTCTAAACATCTGCACTTGAGTCTTTTTGTTTATGGAAGGAATGTGGAAAGGGGAGGTGGGGGAGGCAGCAGAACATTCAGAAGCTAAATATTTTCTTGAGGGTGTGTATACCCATGGTTAGTATTTTTTTTAATTTTTAATTTATTTACTTTTGGCTGTGTTGGGTCGACGTTGCTGCGCGTGGGCTTTCTCTAGTTGCGGCAAGCAGGGGCTACTCTTCTTTGCGGTCCGCGGGCTTCTCACTGGGTGGCTTTTCTTGTTGCGGAGCACTGGCTCTAGTCGTGCGGGCTTCAGTAGTTGCAGCACACCGGCCCTAGAGTGCACGGGCTTCAGTAGTTGTGGCCTGCAGGCTCTAGAACGCAGGCTCAGTAATTATGGCGCACGGGCTTAGTTGCTCCGCAGCATGTGAGATCTTCCTGGACCAGGGATCGAACCCGTGTCCCCTGCATTGGCAGGCGGATTCTTAACCACTACGCCACCAGGAAAGTCCCATGGTTAGTCTTCATGTGCGTGAACGTGAGGTGAAGGGGAAAGACATTCTAGCTGTAGAGTTGCTGGAATACTGTCCAGACGTGTACTTACTGGTTTTCTTAATTGTTTGGCTTGGCTCCTTTCCTTTAAAGTCCTTCGTCTACTTTTGCATGCCCCCACAGTATGAAGATAGTGTCGTCGCTGTCATTGGAAAAACGGAGACCTAGTCCTCTTTTCTGTTCATTTGTCACTTAACTAGATCTTCTTACTCTGTCAACTGTGAAATGAGTAGGATGGACAGATAAAGAGTAGAGAAGTGTATTCAGAGAGAGAGAGTGTGTGAACAAGCACATGGAAGGAAGGTCTCAGCTATAGCTGTTTAATGGAATAAAAACTAGCTCCTTAAGTTTTCAGTTCTTGATTATCCATGATTACAGGTAGTTCCAGATAACACAGGATGTTCAAGCCATGGCTCTTACACTCTGTTTTCTGTATTTGCTTCCTTATTTACTCAGGTTAGATTCTAAGTTCCTTGGAGTAACATCAGTCCCGCTACCATATTGTCCTTCCATTGCACCCGTGCAGGAGGTGCTAAGTGCCGCTGTAGAAAATCACACCTCCACGAAGGTGTCCGTACCCTCATCCCGGCAGTGTTGTCCCTGCCCAGCAAGCCTTTCTCTCTAGTCAGCTTTCTGCTAGTCTCTGTCGTGGCTCTACACTCTCTTCAGATATTCCCCACGGGCTTTGCCCTCAACCCCTTAGCAGGTACCCTTGATTTTCACTGCACAGAAAAAAATAGTCATCAGTTAGAACTCTTTCAGCTTCCATCCTTTAAAACCTACTAAATCACTTACATTTGCACCCAGGGAGAAAGCAAGGATGCAGGTTTTCTCCTTTATGGAGCCAGTCCTTTCACCAGTGCTGAATCACATTCTTGTTTCCCTGCCTTGTTTCCACAGTCATTCTTTCTCTTTCTGCTGACTGGAGCACAACGGCATGTAATACAGCCTTGTAACTTCTATCACAAAAAGAGGGAAAAATCTTCCCCTGGCCCTGTATCCCCTCCAGTTACCGTCATCTTCTCTTTCTCCTACCCTTTAGCCAGATTGGCTAAATCTGGTTGGCTACAACCTGTAGCCAGGTTGGCTGCACTCACTGTGTCTACCTTCCCACGTCCTGTCTGCCGTACGTTTTCAGTTCCAACCCAGCAAGACCCCTGCCGGTGGGACTGCTCTCACTAAGCACCTCAGTGACCTCTTTGTGGCTTGAAGCCACTGGACGCTTCTTAGTCATTATCTTACTTTATTCGCTTAGCAGATTTCAACACCATTGATTCTTTCCTTCTTCACCCTCTTGATTGATTCTTTCCTTCTTCACCCTCTCGGCTTCTGTGATACTTGTTGTCTTTTACTTGCCCTCCTCCCTCTGGTCTTCATAGTCTCCTCTGTTGCCTCATCTTCTGGCTGTGCTTTAAATGTTGATATTCCTCAGCATGATCCTAAAAGTCAGCCCTCTCCCCACTCACCACTCTTACCTCATTGGTCTCAACCACACCACACCTTCATTATCCATCCACAGGCTAATGAATCCCAAATCTGTATCTCTAACTTGGACGTCTCTCTTGGGCCTTCAGACTGTTCACCTCCAACTCCCTACTAGACATTTTTTCTTATCTAGATGACCACAGACACCTTAAATCTTGTGTATCCAAAATAGACCTCATCTCCCCCTCCTGCCCTCCACTTCTGCCTCTACTTTTGCTTAACCTCCTTTGTTCTCTATTTCGGTGGATGGTACGTCTCTCCATTGGGCTGTTTTTAAGCTAGAAAACTGAATGTTATTCTCAATCCTTCCACCCCGTGGAATGCGTAAAGGAAGCTTTGGCAATGAAACAGCATGTCAACAGGGTAAAAGTAGAGAAGGCTTTCCGAAATGATTCCTGCTCCCCTCCATCAGTTAAAAATTATTATTGAAGTCTGCTAACTACATGTCACCCAAATCCGTTCATTTCTCTCTGCCAGCTATCCCTATTCCTAGTTCAGCCACTGTCGGCCAGGATTACCGCCACATCTTCTTAAATATTCTCTCTACCTTTAGTCCTGTCCCTTCTAACCTAATCTCCACACAGTGGCCAGAATGATCTTTCTAAAAATCAAACCTGATCATACATTTCCTGACGTAAATCCTTCAATGGCTTGCCATCAGCCTGAGGAAGTTGAAGTTGCTCTTTAGCATGGCCTCAGGCCTGGCGTGCTGGGCTTGCTAGCTGACTCATCTCCGGCCACTCTCTCCAGTTCTAGATGTACTGCACACCTCTGATTCCTCCAGTGGCCACTCCTCTGTGTTCTCTGGGCTTTCATACATCCTATTCCATCTGCCTGGATGACTGATCTCTGTTGGCCTAGCTAATTCCTCTGCGTTCCTCAGGTCTTGGATTTAGATGTCACCTCCTCTAGAAAATTTCTTGACCTCATAGATGTGGGTTAGGTGACTTTCCTCCATGCTGGAAAAACCTCATGTCCTTCCCCTGTCATAGCACTCATCACATGGAATTGCAGTGATCTGTATCCACTACTGGGCTGGCTGCAATGTCGAAGGTCACGCACATGGCCATCTTGTTGTGTGGAATGTGTGAGCCTCCTTTACAGATTGCCACAGAGCCCTCTACCTCTTTCAACTGTAGCTATAAGTTAGAATGAAAAAAGCAACTCTGAAAATGAGGCGTGGTGAGGCAGCGCCAGCAGCAGCAAGCTAGGGTGCTTCAAAGTTTAATGCTAGCTGAGTTGCTTTTCTGACGTTCTGGCACCCATCTCTGTGTTTGTGCCGACACTGAGTGACCACATATGCCTGTTTCTTTCAGTGTGTGGCTTTGTGGTGCAGATGTTTGTCTGGGACACAGGATACCCTGATCCATTTTACCTCCTCTCCTTTGATCCATTCTCCTGTAGGTTGGGTTGCTAAAGAACAATGAGATGGCAGAAATGTAGACAGAGAAAATAGAAAAGCAAGGGTAATCTGTAATCCACAGATTAGTGAGTAAGCCTTTGAACATCCCAAGCCACATACTCATGAGTAAAACTAAATTGTTTTACCGTTCCAGAATGTTTTAGACAGTCTCTGGGATGCCATCGATACTGTAGTATAACCTCGCCTTCATTCAAAGGTGACGTCTTTACATTTTTGACACAGTAAAGAGATACAGGTTAAATTTGCATTCTTTGAACAAGAAGGTTGTAAACTGTATTTGCATGACCTGTGTCCAGACGAAGTGTTATACTGCCTCCTAGGTAGAAGATCCGGATTTGTAAAATATTCTTTGGCAACTATACCAGGTAGGCCCTTGTACAATCAGGTTCTTGTGTGTGAACATCTCCAGGATCCTAGTTCACGAATTCTCTTCTGTACCGTATTATAATAATGCCTTATATTTGTATAGTGTTTTATACTGAATCAGGTGTATGCAAGATCTTAGTTTGACCTTCCAACAGCTCTTTGAGGTAGGAGGCTCAGGGATTATCACCCTCTTTTTTTTTTTTTTTTTTTAATTTTATTGAAGTATAGTTGATTTACAATGTTGTGTTAATTTCTGCTGTACAGCAAAGTGACTTAGTTTATACATATATATTCCTTGTCATCTCCTTTTCCATTATGGTTTATCACAGGATACTGAATATAGTTCCCTGTGATATACAGTAGGACCTTGTTGTTTATCCATCCTATATATAATAGTTTGCATCTACTAATCCCAAACTCCCAATCCTTCCCTCCCCTACCCACCCCTCCTCCTTGGCAACCACAAGTCTGTTCTCTATGTCTGTATCACCCTCATTTTTACAGAGGAGAAAATGACGGAACAGGAATCACACAGCTAGTAATTGAAGGAGCCAGGATCTGTACTCTGGTCTCATAATGCCCAGTCCTGTGCTTTTTCCATCATACCATACACCTTTATGTTCAAGGTCTTATGCATGTGAATGTTTTATTATATGGGGGACAGTTAATCAAACCCCTCTTTTAAGATCTGAACCAGTTGGGAAATGGAGTCAGATATGGCTCATCATATCAGTTTTATTACAGATAAAACTGGCTTGAAGGACAGAGCCTGGACATATAGCTTACATGGGCCTTTTGCCCCACCCCAGTTGAACTCATCCACTTAGTCCTGAATGGAGCAGCGGGACAGCAGCAGGCCTCCCCCGCACAGTGGCAGAGGTGCCGTCTTGCACTGAGGAGTGAGGGAGAGGGGCGAGAGGGACTCGGCTGGCAACTAGGAGAGAGCTGAGGAGATTCTGGGCCGCACGTGAGCAACACTCCTTCTCCCCTGGGGATGAATGGGTGTGAGGAAGTGAGAGAATGGCAGAAGTCTCTCCTCAACACTGCTGAGAGTGCAGGAATTCCTCTTCTGTGGGCTTTGTAGGGTGGTTCTTCCCGTGAAGTTGATTCACTTGGACAGAAGAGACTGTAAGCTTCTCGAGTTCAAGGACCACTTACGTCTAATGCATCCTGTCCCCCAAAGTATATAACATGGGGCTGAGCATGTAGTTGTGCCCAGTAAATACTTGTTGACAAACCGTGATCTTCATTTTAACATAGAAGCAGCAAAATATAGATATTGTCAGAGATAGAAAGACCAATTTGTGAATGAATGGTGTTTAAAAACAGCTGCACATTATCTTTTTTACCCACCTGAAATCCTGCTGGCTGGCAACCAAGCTGTCCCAGCCATCAGGCTGTGTTCTACCTGCTGCCGGGAGCTGCCTGGCGCAGTGACTCTTCCTCCAGAGGGATGACAGCCCATTCGCTTGCTGTGCTTCCTTGCTCGGCACTCATGTCTCGTATATTCTCTTTTGAACGAACACAGCTTCTTTAAATCGCCTTTCTCTTCTCCCTCTTTCTCTTTTTTTGTCATCGCTTTGTCAGCTACTAGAGGAATTTTTTTTCTTCTTTCCTGCTGTAGTCCCTGCCCCATATCTCAATCATTATCCTTCACTCTTTCTCAGATTTCCCTTTCTTAACCTGGTAAGTAAGTAGAAGAATAGTGCTGATGATACTCTTCCTGCATCAAGAAGTAACATTAAAATTAATAAAGAACGAGTTTTTAAAAATCTTGAAAGTGCCCAGAAGACCCATTTAGAAAGCCAGCAAATATTTTCTTTTCTATCTTTTTAATTAAGCTTTTGTGGAAGCACCAGCATTAAGGATAAATGCTCATTTTCACTAAATTTTATTTTTGTTTAGCAATATAAGTACATAATACATGCTATCATTTTTTCATGGCAACCAAAATTTTAACAGCACACATCATAAATGGGCTTTTATGAGCCAACTTGTGAGTGCAGCTATAACTTATTTCTGTGGGAAAACACGCACTGTTTCCAGGCTTAGAATAGCCTATTGGACACAGCCAATGTGTTGTGTGTTCTGGAACCCTCTTCGCGTAGTGTGCACAGGTTGGTTTGTATCCTCTTTCTTTGTCAAGTTCCAAAGCAAAGCGGGAATAGAGGGGGTTTCTTTGCTTCATACGTATGACTTCTGGACATCGATGTGTTTGCCCCACAGGAAAAGCGTTTGACATCACGTATGTGCGCCTCAAGTTCCACACCAGCCGCCCAGAGAGCTTCGCCATTTACAAGCGCACGCGGGAAGAGGGGCCCTGGGTCCCTTACCAGTACTACAGCGGCTCCTGCGAGAACACCTACTCGAAGGCAAACCGAGGCTTCATCAGGACGGGAGGGGACGAGCAGCAGGCCTTGTGCACCGATGAATTCAGTGACATTTCCCCTCTCACCGGGGGCAACGTGGCCTTTTCAACCCTAGAAGGAAGGCCCAGTGCCTACAACTTTGACAATAGCCCTGTGCTGCAGGTAGGCACCTAGCTGTTGGCTTGGTAGCCAGTCAGTTCTTCCATATGCAGGATGCAGGAAGATCATTGTAGTGGGGGACCATGGTCCCACTTCTGAAGTAAGGGGTAGGAATAGCACCTACTCCACCAGGACAGACAGCTGGATTTTATTCTGCTCTCCTGTGTACTCTTAATAAGTGAAGGAAAGTAGTTTTATTTCTGCTGCCCAGTTGATGTTTGTTCTTAGTTTTCATGCACGTGTATTCTGGGATGTAAATTTTACAGATTTTTTTAAATGTTGAACAATTTTGACTTGAGTCTCTGTACTTGTAGTGGAAACAGTTTGCTTCTGCCTTCCTTTTGAAGGAGGGTATTTGAATGAATCTGCCAAATTTTTTTGTATCCTCTCGTACCTCTTCTTTGATTTGACAAAATAAAAAAACTATTTTCTAATACTAGCAAGAGGGAACAACTGAAGCAAGATGTTTAAGAACTCTACCTTCCTTCGTTATTGTACAAGGAAATTTTGGTTGGGTTTGTCTGGCACTGTTGCCAATCATTATGAAAACTCTTCATCACCTAAAAGCACTGGTTTTTGTGACAAGATATGAATTTCGGTAACCCTGGTATAGTGCTTAAGGACGGTGATAGAAACTTTTCCCTATATGGCAATAGAAAGAATTAAAGATTTCTTTTTTCATAAATGCCATGTGCATATTCCTTATACACTGTAATTTGGAATATTTCTGTATTGCTTAGATGTCTGTGACCTTTTCTTATGTTCTGGCTGTTTGATTATGGAGAGACAGATGCGTGCTATGCCATACTCAGCACATTCACACAGACTGGAGATGCTTCTGTCACATGGCTGTAGTTAACATCTAAATGGGGACAGCCTGTATTAATTCGCTGAGACAAGAAAGACTGGATATGGGTTTGCAAATGCTGTATATACTTTATGAAAAGCTGTTGTGACTTCTAAGTAGGGAATCTCCCTGTTTTCTGGGCCTTATGCCTTTGTGTTCCCTCATTCTTTCTCTTTGGAACTTTTTATATACAGGGACCCTTAGTCTAATTTGGCCGTGTGGCTTTGGACAGTGGCAAAAGATGAGAATATATTCTCGCTGGGTCCAGTTCTTCCCTTCCATCGTATTTCTGTAGTTTGCTGGGAGATCATAAATCTTGATTTTGGTAAGCTCTGAGGGTTCTGGTGAGCAATGAGTGTGTTTGCAAAGGTCTTTCAGAAAATGTTTCTTTCAAAGGTGGTAAGGTGTGTTCAAAATACATGGCAGAAAGGATAACCGACTTGGATAGATGAAAAAGCAGGAGACAGATTACCTAGGGCAGAAGTGATCTATAAATACTCTTTAAGTTGGTCAACTGGCACACATTTTCTAACTTTGATTCTTCCTACACAAATTATCGTATTTTACTGTCCTGGGGAGGGAACAGTATAGTCAGTAGGGAAAAGCAGTGAGCTAATGATGTGACTGTGGTTTCCTGGCACCTTTGCTAACTGTATGCCTTGTCAGCCTGTCTGGAAGCAGCTCCCCCAGCCATAGGAATTCTGATGTTTCCTAACTCTTCATGCCACAGAAACTTGTAAGACTAAATGTGGCAAAAGGCTGTGGGCATCTGCAGTAGATTTGCTCAGTTGGTATCATTATGCAAAAGCATTAATTATGCGTCTCTGGACGTAGGAGCTCTGGCTCTGATATACAGTTGCCAAGGAGGGTTAACTGATAGGACTTGTAGCCGATCTGACAGTGAGGGGAGAGGTAGTTGGCTTCTGCCCTCGTTGCTTCCTTTGCCCCCCTCTAAAAGTTGTGATCTTCCGAAACCTTCCCGGTTTCAATGTATATGAATATTACTAAGCATGTAGTGATTTATAATAATAATTAGCATTTATTCCAGCACTCACTATAATGTGCCACAATGTGACAAGCATTGTTCTAAACCCTTTAGATATATTAAATGTATTAACACATTTAACCTTCCCAATAACTCTATAAGGTAGATACTTTTATTTTCTCCATTTTACAGATGAGGAATCAGAGGCCCAGAAAAGATCAAATCACTTGCCCCAAATCACACAGTTTTAAGTGTCAGAACTGGGATTCAAAACCTAGAAAGTCTAGTTCTAGAGTCTGTTCCTTTTAAGATGCCCATTATGGGAAAGAAAAAAAACAAAGGCTTAGATTCAACTCTTGAGAAGCTTTTATTCCAGGAGAGCTGTGATAAAGATGAAGCCTGTCGAAGATATAATAAGCATTAAACACAGAGATATGTTTAGCTGTTTACACTACAGACGACTAAAAGATTCCTAACATTGTGGCCATGAGTGGGCGTTGTTATTGGAGTTCCAAGTTGGGATATGGTGAAATCATCATCTCTTCTCCTTTCTAATTATACATGAAGGCTTCATGGAGATTAGCCTTGATGAGCTCTCTGTGTTGTTCTACATGCCAGGTGTTTGGCCTGGTGTAAGCAGTGATTCTTAATCAGGGGTGTGCTTTCCAGTCTCATGTGAAGCCTTCTGAAAACATAGACGCCTGCAGCTCTGCACGTGCTTGTTAACGTGTCCGTAGGTGATGCTGATATGCAGTCCCAGGAGAGGACTTAAAGTGGACATGGGGGACTTCCCTGTCAGTCCAGTGGTTAAGACTCTGTGCTTTCACTGCAGGGGGTGTGGTGGGTTCGATCCCTGGTCAGGGAACTAAGATCCCACATGCCGTGGGGTGTGGCCAAAAAATAAAATAAATAAGTTAAGTAAGTGGACATGGTATAATTGGGTAGTTTTATGTAATATACCACTCTAAAACTTAATGGTTTTAAACAACCATGATTTATTATTTTTCACGATTTTGTGTTGGCCTGGGCTCGCTCCCTGGCAGGTCAGCTGGGAGCTGGGTTTTTCTCTCCCTGTGGTCTTACATCCTCAAGGGGGCTAGACTAGGCTTCTTCATGTGATGGAGGAAGTATTCCAAGAGGGTAAATCCCAGTGCACACATGCTTGTTAAACCTCTGCTTGTGTCACATTTGCTGATGTCTCCTTGGCCAAAGCAAGTCACGTGCCCAAGCCTAGAATCAGCGTGGACAGGGACTACACAGGTTGTGGACACTGGCAGACATGATTCATTGGGATAATTATTATAACTACTACAGATGTAAACATCTGACTGAAATTAGCTCAGTGAAAGGGCATTTATTATAAGCACTTAGATCTCGTAAAACTGAGGGGAAAACTGTATAACCTTCATTCTTGTCCTCTGCCATTATGGTATACCTACCTACTTGATCAGTTGTAGTTTCTTCACATCTGTTCATTTGCTCGGTAAGTGTTACTTGAACACCAACTATATGCTAAGCACTAGTGAAATGCAGTGAACAAAACAAAACAAATTCCTGCCCTGTGGGGCTTATAATCTGGTGGTGGCAATGGTGGGGTGGGCAGGTGGTGGTGATGGAAACAGGCAATTTAAATAAAATAGGGAAGGGAAATAGGGAGTTGCAGGGGGCTGGGTGGGGGGTGGCGATTTTAGATAGGGTGGCCAGGGAAGGCCTCACGAGAATTGACATTTGGGAAGGGTCAAGACAAAGTGTACGTCTGATTGGTTCAGGCCAGCGTAATGATGGATTGCTTTGTGCTTGGATGTGTCTCCCAGATCTGTCCATAGTGGATTGGGTAAGAGGGAGGGGGAGATGGTACAAGATGGGCAGGAGGGAGCAGTGACCAGTACATCTGATACAGTGGTGGTACTCCGTGAGTTCTGTGCTGGCTTCTCTTGACTGGCTTTGGGGTGTGGATACAGGACGGAGAGACGAGACATGTGTGTTGACTACCTAATGCATGCTGAGCGTTGAAAAGCATATTTCATTGAAGCCTCTCTACAGCCTTGTGACGAAACTCATATTATTCCTGCCTCGGGAGACTCTGAGTGGTAAAGTAACAACTTCGATCGAAGAAGGGAAGAGTCAAGAAGGAAATTCAAGTGTGAAGAAATGAAAGGAGTCCTTGAGTGTTCTAATAGATTTCATGCCAGAAGAGGACATAAGTTAAATGATACATTAACTGTTTAGAAGATTTTGCCACATATATGTCTCTTTATCTTCAGTGCCTTTACCTATCTTTTCTGTGTTTTTGTTTTCTTACAGGAATGGGTAACTGCCACTGACATCAGAGTAACACTCAATCGCCTGAACACTTTTGGGGATGAAGTGTTTAATGACCCCAAAGTTCTCAAATCCTATTATTATGCAATCTCTGATTTCGCTGTGGGTGGTAGGTGAGTAAACCATTAAATAACCTTGAAAGTGATTAGAGCTTTGGTGTAGAAGTAAATGTAGCAACTTGTTTACAACTGTATTAATAATGTTTTTAGACCTCATTATCCTGGAAACAAAGTAATTAGGTTTTCTAAAACCTTGTCAAATCCACACATTAGTGAATTCTTATTGAGCATTTAAGTGCAAAGCTCTGTGATAGGCGCTATGAGGCTACTGAGGAAGTGCAAGTCTGACATTCACTTACTGAGAAGGACCTGACCTTCTAGGATCCTACAGGTGAATGGGGCAGGCGATGTATGAATATGGGAAAAGTTACATACTAGGACCATCAAGCGTTTTAGATAAAGAGATGTCATATGTCAGAGAATAGTTACAGGACTGTCAGGCTAGAGAAACAGATGGAATCTAAGCTGGGCATCGAAGAATAGGTAGGGTTCAGATAAGGAGAGGGGAGGGGATGTCTGGGTTGGGTGCAGGAGGGTTGGGTGCATGTCATGAGCAAAAGTTTATAGAGTTGCAAGCGTTTAAACCTCCTTGACTTAAGGAAAATCTTAGATGAATTTGTGGAGTTGTAAACCAGAGAGAGTTTGGTAGCCAGAGACCTTAGACAGTGAGCCAAGAATCTTGGACTTACCTCCCCTTGTAATAGACCATGAAGTCTCAGGAGCAGAAACATTATTTTTGTATGCAGTGTTCCTGGTATGGGACTGATGCTCAGTGAAAGTTGATGGAAACTGTAACCAATGAGAAATCATGTACTTTTTTGGAGTTAGGGCTATGATTTCAACACAGTAGATTAGGAAGATTAGCTGCAGGCAAGCTAACAGTAGACTATGATCCAGAGAATTTATATTCCTGTTATTATGCTGTCATCTAGGTGTTAGGTGACAAATACCTGACATTAAGGTGGTGACAGCAGAACGGAAAGAAACATTTAGGTGCATTTTATGAAGGAAGAATTACCAGGATTTTAGCTTAGGTGTTTCAGAAGTGTTTGAGTGTATTATTAAGTGGTGCTTGACGCTGTGGAACTGATTGCTATCTTTAAAGAGCGAGTGAGGGTAACGTCTCTGCGCCAGAGTGCGTGTTAGTATTCATGAGGATTTCCATGAGTCCTTAGTTTATGGTAGTACCTGCATCTAGAGGCTCCTTCAAGGATTCTTGGCCCTAACAACCCGAGGGAATGTCAGTCTACCAGAGATCCATATGGTGGTGTGGTATCCGTCTCTCACTGTCTTCAGATCAAATACTTTAAAATCATGATGGCAGACAACTGCTGAAATGTATTGACTTGTTATATGCCTGTACAGTCCTGGGCACATACATATAGTAACCTCTTGATCTTCTCAATAACTCTATGAAATAGGTATTATCATCCTCCCTATTTTACAGGTAAGGCACCGAGTTTAAGTTACATTGGTAAGTCACAGGGCAAGGTTTCGAACCCAGGCAGCCTGGCCTTGGAGTCCATGTTCTTCTTAACCACTACACTTGGCTGCCTCTTGAGATGCACACATTTCCCTTCAGGAAATGGTCCTACAGATGTCCTCAGAAATTGTTGGGGACTTTCTTCTCATGTCCGGTTAATGCCCCATCCCCTGTTAAATAAAGCTACCTTTTTTTTTGGTCTTGTTTAATTTTTCTTCATGCCTGAAAACACACAGTCATTACTTAATCTTGCTCAGTTTCTCAGTTTACAGTTTTGAGTGGTAAACTCAAAAACGTCCTGAGGTGGTTTTTAGTTCTCTGTGTACATCCTTTTTCTGCATCTGTTTCAGGGCTTCATAGGTGTTTCATTCTTTTGAGGGTCTCTTCTCTCCCCAGGTGTAAATGTAACGGACATGCAAGCGAGTGCGTGAAGAATGAATTTGACAAGCTGGTGTGTAATTGCAAACATAATACTTATGGCGTAGACTGTGAGAAGTGCCTTCCTTTCTTCAATGACCGGCCGTGGAGGAGGGCGACCGCCGAGGGTGCCAGCGAATGCCTGCGTGAGTGCCCCTTGGTGTTCGTCTGCTAAATTGTCTTGAGGACTTCAGAGGTGGGAGAAGGAATGGGGGACTTCCTTTGATTCCTCCTTGAAAGGAAAAGCCTGAAAGGCAGAGCTTCTTCCCTAATTTGAGAGTGTAGAACAATAACCTGCATGCACGTCGAAGGAAAATCATAGATGCGGGCAATTGGCCATAAACATAAACTGTGCTGGTTTTATGTTTCCTTCATGAACACACGTAACAGAACGGGAGCAGCGTCTTCAAGGTTTGGCCTTTGCTTAGCTCTAAATACTGGGCCGGGGTTGCCTACTCTAAAATGTGGTTTCTCCAGTCTTTTCTTTGTTGCCCTTTAAAATATTCTTCTTGCTTTCAATGCTTATTTATTTGAACAGCCAGGATTGTTGATTAACATGTGTCAGGTGTGATGAGTTCTAGACTAAGACTGCTATTCAATGGATTATTTATCAAAATTATTTTTCCTTTGTCTCACTAAAGAGCACAATGTGGAGGATTTTCCTACTTCCGTCTCGCAGAGGTGGGTGGCTCTGGGAAGAAGAGTAGATCCTAGTATTCTTAGGAAGAGGTAAAATGAAAAAGATTACACACTGTTTATTCCTTCATAATGTCTTGGTTTATTCTGAAGAGATAGAGAAAGGAATCTCAGGAGAAAAATCCTGAAACTGTGTAATCATGATTTGCCAAGGACTCGAAAGTGAGAAACTTTTAAAGCAGCAACATTGTCTCATGTCCTTATAAATATTCCGTGTCGTATCCTCTTGGTAATAAAGGGAATAAGAAGGAAGACACTCTGAACTTGCAGGAATTATTGGCAGAAACCTTGAAAAAGGACCAATATCTTGACTCATGGCTGTTTCCATTAGCTGCCTACAGCAGATTTTCTTATTCACCTTTTCTTTTCTCGACAAATTCCTGATTTTCAGATAAATTTTATAGCCTCCTCTAGCATTCCTAAGCACTTGAACTTCTTTAATTCTTTTACTGGACTGTAATATCCAGTGTTGGAAACTACATGATAAAGGCTGATAAAAGAAAAAATGAAATACTCCTAGGATGTGACATCTAAATAAATGTACACATGTGTTTGAAAAGTAATCTGCTTAAGGATGTCATATTTTGAGTCTCTCCAGGAACATTATGGGAAAAAACAAGTGTAACATTATATCCAGCTTCTCACTAGCAAGTGAACAGAATACAGTAGCTAACAGACTTTGATAAGGAGCTAAGTCAATTTGCTTTCCTCTTTGGTCCCTTCAGCACCATGGCCCGTCAAAGAGAGAAGTTTCTGGAGGTGGTGACAGTAGTACTACAGTATTGTCAGGGTGCTGGAGCTAGGGAAGAGAAAATGACAGCTGCCTTCTCTCTTACCAGCTGGGAATGAGGGAGCCACAGCATCTGCTTTTAGCAGTGGGTTAGGACAGCAGAGACATGGGGATTGTTCTGCCTCGCAGTCTCTAAGCACCAGACCATTCAGGTGCTGTGAGCTGGGCTGATTGCGAGATAATCTAGGGAGACTTGAGGGAAGAGAAATAGCTGATGAAGAAGGGAATGGGAGCTTTCAAAGTTACTTAACTCTAATTCTTGGTGCCAGCGATTCAAGTTTCTAAAACGTTTTCAAATATAGTACTATAAAAGAACTGATTGTAAAGGCAGGGAGGAGAAAAAAAAACATATATTCAAATTTTTTATTTTTAACATCTTTATTGGAGTATAACTGTTTTACAATAGTGTGTTAGTTTCTCCTTTACAACAAAGTGAATCAGTTATACATATACATATGCTCCCATATCTCTTCCCTCTTGCGTCTCCCTCCCTCCCACCCTCCCTATCCCGCCCCTCTCGGTGGTCACAAAGCACAGAGGTGATAGTAAGTCAGAAGGAGAAAAACAAATACCGTATGCTAACACATATATATGGAATCTAAGAAAAAAAAAATGTCATGAAGAGATTAGTGGTAGGATGGGAATAAAACACAGACCTACTAGAGCATGGACTTGAGGACATGGGGAGGGGGAAGGGTAAGCTGTGTTTTATTCCCGTCCTACCAGTAAAGTCTTCATGACATTTTTTTCCTTAGATTCCATATATATGTGTTAGCATACGGTATTTGTTTTTCTCCTTCTGACTTACTTCACTCTGTATGACAGATTCCAGGTCTATCCACTTCATTACAAATTCAAATTTTTTTAAAAACAACAATCTCCTGCTCTATCTGTAATCAAATAAAATTTTATTTTTATTTAGGGTCTGTACTTGGGGCAGAATCAATAATTTGGAAAATATCATCTTAGTATAAATATCATAAAGATTTTCAGTGACTACAGATACTCGTTCTGTAGGGAATATAGCTACTTAACAGATGACCCATTTGGCACTATGTCTTCCCAGCAGATGGAGGCATCTATGGATCTAGATTTCCCTTCTTGTGGATTTACTTTCCTGTGGATCTATAGATTTCCTGCTTCTTTCGAAAGAGGCACTAATTTTTACCCATGTGTCTCAAGATTACTCCAGCCTGGGTATGCAAGTAATCTGGCATTTTAGAAGTTGGTATCTAATGTATTTGAATTTTCTGAGCCCTGAAAAGTTAACATAAATTGAAACCTGCATATAAATTGGCCCCTTGTGTTTGGACTTGGTATTAGAATGAAGGATAAAGATTCAGAAAAATTGTAATTTGACTTGGCTTTTGTTTGTATGTGTACGACTATGTGGAGATTCCTAAGTACAAGGATTACTTATATTTTATGATGGTACTATTTTTGATAAGGATGAACATTTTTCTTAGTAAGCTGTTGACCTGACTGTGTGAACCCTTTATAGACAGACATACCGTTTTCGTTTTTGTTTTTGAATGAACAGTGCATCTGGTGGTCCTTCTTAATCTGCCACCACCTGTCTGTCAGCGATGTGGGGAATTATGGTTTTGTTTTCTTTGAGTCTTTTAAAATTCTGTTTGTAAAGGAACATGGATCTGACTTAATAACGTTTTGGCCAACAGCCTGTGACTGCAATGGCCGATCGCAGGAATGCTACTTTGACCCTGAACTGTACCGTTCCACGGGCCATGGTGGCCACTGTACCAACTGCCAGGGTAACACGGACGGCGCCAACTGTGAGAGGTGCCGGGAGAACTTCTTCCGCCTCGGGAACAGAGAAGCCTGCTCTCCCTGCCTCTGTAGTCCTGTTGGTAAGTGACAGGCAGAGTCCGCTTCACTGTGATGGTTGGAAGACAAAATAAGCATTCCCTGTACCCCCGGAAAATAAAGCTTTGTTTCCTAGGGGTTCGCACAGCTTAAGTATAGGAGAGTGTACATTGTTATGACATGTAAATGATTTAGGATCTGCCTCTACTCTCTTTAACCAAGTTGGGCCTTCAGATGATTTTCTGGTGTGTCTAAAAAACGTGGGGTTGGCCTGAGTAATGGTTTTGTAAATAAGTAACAATAAGATCATCAAGACCATTTGAACTTTGACTGTAAAAGGTTAGCTGCTTCGTGAGTTCTTCCTTGTTAATGATTTTGTTTAGTCTAACCTCCTTGGAGGGCTGAACTCTTTTTCAGCACATTGGTGTGTGTTCAGAGGAGCAGAGTGCTCTTAGTCTGTTGTACTTTTTCAGGAGTTTGAACTTTATTTTTGTTATTCATGCCTGTATATACTTAAATTCTAGACACAGGCCATAAGGAGCCTGTGCTTGTCCACAGAGCAGTGACTCGTTTTGTGTATGGTTTACCATTGGGTACAGAGTGATTTGTTAGTGTTTTTCAACAGTTATGAGTAGATTCATCTTAGGGGGTATGTCTGGAAAGTTTAGAAGTCATGGCTTGGGCTTCCCTGGTGGCGCAGTGGTTGAGAGTCCGCCTGCCGATGCGGGGGACGCGGGTTCGTGCCCCGGTCCGGGGGGATCCCACATGCCGCGGAGTGGCTGGGCCCGTGAGCCGTGGCCGCTGAGCCTGCGCGTCCGGAGCCTGTGCTCCGCAACGGGAGGGGCCGCAGCGGTGAGAGGCCCGCGTGCCGCAAAAAAAAAAAAAAAGAAAAAAAAAAAAAAGTCATGGCTTAAAAGGGTATGATTTTGAGAGTGTTCTGATTTAAAATTTGATCTTTATTCTCTTGGTTACCATCTAGATATTGAAAAACAATCTGCATTCTGGTTTTCAGGCATTGTTTTTAGTTGCCAACCTTCTTTCTTTGAGACATTAATTTTACTTACCTAACTGGTGGTTGACACGGAGCGCTTTAAATTTCAGGCTCTCTCAGCACACAGTGTGATAGCTATGGCAGGTGTAGCTGTAAGCCTGGAGTGATGGGGGACAAATGTGACCGTTGCCAGCCTGGGTACCATTCTCTTACTGAGGCTGGGTGCAGGTAAGATTTTTCAAGGGGGCGGAATCCAAATGTAGCTGATTCCTAATAATAGATGTTGTAGCTAATCTGCAGCCATGTAAACATTTTTCCCCCGTAATACTTGTAAACCAAGATTTAAGGCTTCTAGCTGTAATGATGATCCAGGGTTGTTCTGTACAGAGGTGAAGCAGAGTTTTCAGTGTCTAAATGTGATTATCCTTGATTGAAATCAAATCCAAATATAAAGATGACTTTAGGATTCATTTTGCTCTTTTTATTCCTTTTTAAAAAAAGGAATTCCTTTTTTAAAAACCTGTTAACATGTAAAACAAAAGATTGACTTGGAGTGAAATTTCTTTATCATTTCTCTTATTTCATTGTTTTCCTCCATTTTCCATCCAATAGGCCATGCTCTTGTAATCCTTCTGGCAGCATAGACGAATGTAATTTTGAAACAGGAAGATGTGTTTGCAAAGACAATGTCGAAGGCTTCAATTGTGAGAGGTAGCTCATTTTTTCTCTAGCCGTATTGTATTTTCTCTGTTATCGTATTTCAAGTACAACGAATACCTGATTGTATCTTAATCTCTTTCAGATGCAAACCTGGATTTTTTAATCTGGAATCATCTAATCCTATGGGTTGCACACCTTGCTTCTGCTTTGGGCATTCTTCTGTCTGTACAAATGCTGTTGGCTACAGTGTTTATTCTATAACCTCTACCTTTCAGATTGGTAAAGTAGACCTTTTCTTCTGTCCTCTAGAATCGTGAGACTAGACTTACAATGTTAAAAAGTCAGTAGTTCTTTGAGGATTTTTTTGACGGTATCAGCACTTTGTTTTTTAATGTATGTGATTTTTGTTTGGCGTTTTAATTTAATGAAAGTATATATAAATGGTTTTAGAATTTACCAAATTAAGTATAAAATGTTATATAAAATAAAGAAAATTATAGCTTGAGGGGTATAGCATATATAGGTACTGTTATAGCCTCCATTTATTAAAAAACTTTCCTTGATGACTTGCTATATATTTTGTGGTATATAGAGGACCTGAATTCAGGACATTTACAAAGTAACGGCACTTGTGTTCCATCCTCTGCTTGCAGATGAGGATGGGTGGCGTGTAGAACAAAGGGATGGCTCTGAAGCATCATTTGAGTGGTCCTCTGAGAGGCAAGATATCGCTGTCATTTCAGATAGCTACTTTCCTAGGTACTTCATTGCCCCCGGTAAGTAAGGCTAGGAAGCGGTCTCGCTTGGCATGTGCCCCTGTTTATTCGTACTCTCACATTCTTGCTCACCATTGTGTCTGCCTTCCAGCAAAGTTCTTGGGCAAGCAGGTGTTGAGTTATGGTCAGAACTTCTCCTTCTCCTTTCGAGTGGACAGGCGAGACACTCGCCTCTCTGCAGAAGACCTGGTGCTTGAGGGAGCTGGCCTAAGAGTGTCTGTGCCCTTGATCGCTCAGGGCAATTCCTATCCGAGTGAGACCACTGTGAAATATGTCTTCAGGTAAGACAGTTTTGTTTGCAAAATCTGACTTAACCAGAATTATAAGAGTGGTTTCTTTGTCAAAGCTCATCAGGCCTCAGGGTGTGTGTCGAAGAAAAACTTCTGGCTTCTCAAGGTGACTTTGTAAAAGGGAACTTTCCCCTTAGTTTACGTGTACCTTTTCCAGTTGTACTATCAAACCAACAGACTCATCTCTGACCTGGTTAGATTGGCAGAGCAGTACATTGTTGGTGCCATAAATGAGTAAGAAATGCTTTCTCAGCACCCAGAATTGTCCTTACAGAGGTTAATGTGGCCCTTTCTTTTTCTCTAGGCTCCATGAAGCGACAGATTACCCTTGGAGGCCTACTCTTACCCCTTTCGAATTTCAGAAACTCCTAAACAATTTGACCTCTATCAAGATCCGTGGGACATATAGTGAGAGAAGTAAGTTATGATATAATTTAAGAGACTCATTTAAGATGATTACATAAAAGCATCCATAATCAAAAGTTTATCTCTAAAGTCCTAATACTATAACACTGATCCTAAAGAAGTGGTATAAACTGCCTCATCATACATGAATTATGTATAAAAATAATGCATTTTAAAATGACTTTTAAGGACCTGGAGAAAATTAGCCAAAATTAGTAAATAGTATTGTCTTATAATAAATAAACCTATTGAGGCTACATTATATATAATTAGAATCATCTAAGAATCCCAAATATAATTCTGCTGGCTCACATTGCTTAACCTTTGTTTCTTTTTATTTCTTGCTATGTAACTATCAAGCCCTTTTAACTAAATTGGCTAAATTATGAAAAATTAAAAATTACTGAATGAACATTTGTTATAATTTTAAATTTAAAAAGCTGTTTTTCAGCATTTCTTTAAATTTTTTTCCTATAATTTTTTTTTTTTTTAAATGAGGACCTATTTCTATAGAAAGGTAAAGTTGTCTGGGGGAAGAGGAATCAGAGTGGTGGTGGGGCATTGAAAGTGGCATCAGCAGCTTGGATGTGTTGATTTTTGAGATGCCTGCATGAATATCCAGATGAAAATGTCTTATAAGTAGTTAGAAATATGGATGGGGCTTACGAAGAAGTTGAGACTGGAGATCTAGAATCGAAGGGTTGTCAACGTATGGGTAATCATTTTTAAACTTGGAAATATAACAAAAAAATATAGAAAGAGAAAAGAAGATGCAATCCTGGAAACATAGTTATTTAAGGACCATGACCTGAGACTTGAGAGAAAAAGAATTTTAAGGAAGAGGAACAATGAACAGGTTTAGGAAGATAGTACAATTAGATTTTGGTATTGGGTAACTGAAGAATCATTGATGAGGGTTTTTGTTTGTTTGTTTGTTTTTTTAAGAAGTGTTGAAACTGAAGTTAGATTGCAGTGATTTAATTAAGTAAATTAAATCACAAATTAAGTAAATTCAAAGGTGAAGAAGTAAAATACAGATTATTCTTTTAAGAAGTTCGGCTGTGAGGGAAGGAAAAGAGAGGGACTCTAATTTGGGAGTAGGGACAGGTTGAAGAAAGAGTACTTTTAGGATGGGGAGGCTTAAGAATGTTCGGAGTTGGAAGCACATTAACAGTGGAGATGTCTCTCATGATCTAATGTTGAAAAAACCCATAAATGTAGTAAAAGTTAACTAAATTCAAGGCAGAAATAGAAGAGCTGTCCTTTAGCCTCAGGTCATCAGTTTCTAAGAATTATATAAACAGCAAGTGATATTTCATAGCATGGGGAAATACACTTGAAAGATATGAGTGCAAGAGACAGGAGTGGAATGGAAATTAAAGGGAAATATGATGATACAGTCAAAACCTGCCTCTTCCATAGGATGTTCCTGCTGAGTCTGTCATGTGCACTGTTAGGCTGGATGAACCATTGGGCTAAGCCAATATAAGGCTTCCTCTATTTTTATTTTCTTCTGGAAACGGGAAAGCATTATGATATACGGCATAACAGCTTTGGAATAATTACATATTTGTCAAAGTAGCCCTGATGATTAGAACTTGTTTACTTATTTTTTCTGTTTTATGCAGGGCAAAAAATATAATTTGAGTGGTACTTGTCGACAGGTGCTTTCCCTGCTTTCTTATCCTTGAACTCTACGATCAGTGCCTGATTTTGTGGCAAAAGAACAAAAACACGGCTTAATGGCTGTAGCCTTAAACTCATTATTTCCACATTCTTCCTTTTATCTTTTCTTGCCCCAGATTATTGCCCAGTGCTTTTCATTTTTCACATTGGTGATTGGGAGAACTGTAAAATCCAACAAATCTCTGTGTGTGTGTGTGTGTGTGTGTGTGTGTGTGTGTGTGTGTGTGTGTGTGTGTGTGTGTGTGTGTGTGTGCGCGCGCGCGCGCACACGCACGTGTGCTTAAAAAATCAAGTTTGCTCTACCGCCATTCAGATACTTAGCACCAGGTAGCACATAATTGTTCTAAATGCTATTTTCTGGTTATTTTCTCCAACAGATGAATTAAACTGATGGTTGATTGTCTCTGAAATTTTGGGTGTGGTTACCCTTTAGCATTATTGACTTTGCAAGAAGTTTTGGAATACGAAAGCCAGTTCACTGATCCTCTTCTCCACATCATACACAGGTGCTGGATATTTGGATGATGTCACCCTGGCAAGCGCTCGTCCTGGGCCTGGGGTCCCTGCAACTTGGGTGGAGTCCTGCACCTGTCCTGTGGGATACGGAGGGCAGTTTTGTGAGATGTGCCTCTCAGGTTACAGAAGAGAAACTCCGAGTCTTGGACCATACAGTCCCTGTGTGCTTTGTACCTGCAATGGGCACAGTGAGACCTGTGACCCTGAGACAGGTGAGAAGATGACCTTTGGGGACTGCTAGACCTAAATTCTCTTTAGCAGGTGGTTGGAAATGCTCATTGTCTTATTTGCTTATACACTCGCCTGTTTTCTCACACCTGCTCTCCAAATAGGTGTTTGTAACTGCAGAGAGAATACAGCCGGGCCCCACTGTGAGAAGTGTAGTGACGGGTACTATGGAGATTCAACCGTGGGCACCTCCTCTGATTGCCAACCCTGTCCGTGTCCTGGGGGCTCCAGTTGTGCTGTTGTCCCTAAGACACAGGAGGTGGTGTGCACCAACTGTCCTACTGGCACCACTGGTAAGTCTGCTCTATCCATAGAAACACCTTGGGAAGAAGGACTTTGGAGGTTTTTGGATTTTCTTGTTTGGTTCCATGATTAGTTTTCCTAGTAGGCAAAAGTTTTGTAGGAAACAGGTTTATTATGGATTTGTAAAATACATATCAGATACTAATAATAGCTAACATTATTTATGGCCAGATGCTTTTCTAAGCACTTTAACATGTACTGCCTCATTAATCCTCACAACCCTCTGAGATAGCTTCTTGCATTATCCTCAGGTTACAGCTAAGAAAACTGAGGCACAGAGACATTAACTTACATGTCCAAGGCTACATGGCTAGTCATTGGAGCAGCTGGAATTTCAACCCAGGCATTCTGGCTCCAAAGATGATGATCACTACAATATATTCTCCCTTGTAAGATGCAAATCAAAACTTGATTTTTAGTTTGTGAGGCTGCCCTGGGATTCTTTGTAAAGTGGTAATTTTAGAATTCTTTAAATTCTTTATCTAAATCATCCTTTCAGTGTATCAGGGCCCATCGCATTTAGTTGGGGAAAAAAATATTTGTAGAGCTTTGGATAAGACCTCTGTTCCCATTCTCTGAGTTTCTTTCTTTTTGATAAGAACATAAAACTAGATCTTTCCTAGCTACTCAGGGAGTTGCCTGTGCTGATTGACAGAGGAGACGGGGGCTCACTGTTGACCGTTCCCCTTTCTTCCACTGACTTTAGCCTCCACGTAATGGAGAGGTTCTGGCCAGGCTTCTGATACAGCCTTTGACTCCATTACAAGCTCTTTGTTCAAAAGATATTGCTAGAGAGCATGAACATAAGTAGAAAAACCAAAACACTGAGCTCATAATCTGTATCTCTCATGTCTCAACAAAACATTCTTTAATCATTGGGAAACATTAAAACACTCCACCTTCCTTCCACTTCTCCCCTGACCGCACATCGAGCACAAGGGCAGTGCCACACAGGGAGAGCCAGTCATTTGCTTAAGGTAGTTGAAAAGATAAGGAGTAGAAGTTAGTGTAGAATTTCATATTTTTGACTCTTTTCTCTTTTTTTTTAAGAAAACAGTGGCCCAACAGAGTCTCTTAGACATAGACTTCTCCAGCCTCATTCCCCACCACCCACCGCTGCACTTGTACCCTCTGCTCCAGCCCTCCTGGGCTCAGGTGTGCCCGACTCTGGCCTGCCACGTGCTGTTCTTTTTCTTTAGAGTGCTTACCCGACTCTCTCACTTTTCTTAGCCAACTCCTGTCTGTTCTGTGGGTTGAGTTGAAACGTCACTTCCCCAGGATGGTTTTCCTCAATGAACCCTCCCTGCTGTACCCAGGTTCTTAGGACCCTTTACTCTGCTGCCACAGAGTATAGTAAGTATCCCTCGTGCAGTGTCTACTCTCAGAAGTACTTAATAGAGCATTTTGATAAGAGATCCCTCTACTGATTCTGTTGTTTCACTGGACAGTAAACTAAAGAGTTAGGCATTGTGGAGTCGTTCTCGTATCTATACTAAATAGTATAAAGGGTGAAGTAAAATTATTCAGGATGCTTATAGAGAGATGGAGATTTTAGAAAATGTTATACACATATTAGTCACTAATCAGATGTTTCTCACAGAACATTTGTGAAATATACAGTTGACCCTTGAACAACACAGGTTTGAACTGAATGGGTCCGCTTGTATGAGATTTTTTCAATAGTAAATACTACAGTACTACAGTCCACAGTTGGTTGAATCCATGGATGTGGAGTTGCAAATTCAGAGGAGCCGCAGAAGGCGGGGGCTGGCTGACTGTAAGTTGTATGAGGATTTCTGACTGTACAGAGGGACCAGTCCACCTCCGCATTGTTCAAGGGTCAGCTGTATTTGTTTTGTTAGTTATCACCTGGATTGAAGGAAATGATCTATAGCAGTTCTTGAGGATGTTAATTAGGATGTAGAAGTCTGCATGAAAACAGCACAGACCCGGTGAAAAATAATGCCATCAGTCTTTTTTTTTTTTTGGCTGTGTTGGGTCTTCGCTGCGTGCAGGCTTTCTCTAGTTGCGATGCGTGGGCTTCTCATTGCGGTGGCTTCTCCTGTTGCAGAGCACAGGCTCTAGGTGCGTGGGCTTCAGTAGTTACAGCACGTGGGCTCTAAGGGCACGTGGGCTTCAGTAGTTGTGGCTCACGGGCTCTAGAGCACAGGCTCAGTAGTTGTGGCGCTCGGGCTTAGTTGCTCCGCAGCGTGTGGGATCTTCCCAGACCAGGGATCGAACCCATGTCCCCTGCATTGGCAGGTGGATTCTTAACCACTGAGCCACCAGGGAAGTCCAATACCATCACTCTTTATTTTCCTATATCCTGCTTTACTTCTTTTCATAGCACTTTTTAGCCACTTGATATTTTTATGTGTATTCATTTGTTGATGGCCTATCTTCCCCCTCCACCCCCAGTTTAAGCTCCTTGACAGCAGGAACTTTTGTCTGTTTAATTCACTTTTGTGTCCCTAACACCCAGAATAGTGTTTGGCACATGTGTTTGTTGAACGAATGCAAGTATTTATTGAATAAATGAATAGAGGTTGCAGATACAAAGTAAGATGTTCCTCATTTAGAAAATTGTTTAAGAACATGAATAACTGCTGATAGTCACTGAGATCTTCACGTGTGAGATGATTCTGCATTTAATTTAATACTCTAAACAATATTTTCGGGTAAATTAAAAATAATAATCATTTTTTCAACAAAATTTTTTGAGTGCATGGCTTTGGAACATGAAGATGAATAAAGGAGGGTCCCTAATCTTCAGGGTCTAAAAGTGTGGAGCAAAGCACAGATCATTTTAATACAGTGTGGTAGTTCAGATAAAGGAACACACACAAGAGTGCTAAAGGAGAAGAAAGGAAGACACCACTCCCAGTGTGGGAGGGATAATAAGGAAGACCAAGACTAAGAGAAGTCTATAACTTGCCTGAAGTCATATAAGTAGTACAGCCTGGACTTGAACCTACATCCTAGACTCTGAGACATAGGAGTAGACTAGCTGTAGCTGTGGAAGATATTTTGCAATGAGAGCTTTTCATGGGCTATCATGTAGCTCTGTTTTAAGTTTTCTAACAGATTTTTTAATTGAGTTTTATTCAGAACAGGTTTTAAGACATTTTAAATATGGATCATATCTAGACTAGCTAAATTACCTGATGAAAAAGCAGAACTGAAATGGTGTCTTAAATCCTAATCTGGAGAAGGATCTTGGGTGCGGGTCTGGAAACTATTGCATATTTGCCTCAGAGGCAAGAAGGGCCCCTAGCTTTCTGTCCTCTCTTAACATCCTATTTCTTCATGTCCTACCCTACCCCGGCCACATTTTCTGTTACCTCATCAGTGTCTGTTTGCCAGATGCAGTGGTCAGTTTTCAGTCCTTATCTGACCTGGTCTCTCAGCAGCACTGGACACTGTTCCCTACTCACTTTGCTCCACACATGTTCTCCTCTTGCTTTTTGTGACACTTCCCTCACCTTGGTTTTCTTCTACTTCTCTTCTCTTGGGTCTCCTTTGATCACTTCTGTTTCTCAACCTAGGGCTTTCATGTCAGCTTTATCTATATTCTCTCCTTAGGTGAGCAAATCTCATCTTTAGGCTTCAAAAGCCCCTCTGTGCCTACAACTGCAAAATCCATGTCTTCAGCCCTGAACTCGCTCTCTTGAGTACCAGCTACCTACTTGCTGTCTCCACTTGGATGGTGGGCTGGAAGCCTTCCATCTGCCCCTCCATAGCCCTTCTTTATCCTTCTCCGCCCTGATGAGACCTGCATGTACTACATCACATGGCCACCTCCATTTGAGTGCAGGTGGTGGGAAGCACATAGGAGATCAGAGAGAGAGGAAGGAGAGTGCAGGCAGAGTATGTATTCCAAGGCCCCCTCTGTAGGGTCCTTGTGGTTTGGTGACCTTAATCAAAGTTACCAGCTCTTGGCAGGTGACCTTCTCCAAACAGCCCTTTCTAAGAAAGTTATAGAAAATATTAGGTTATGGTAACTGCTCCCTCCACCCACCCTCTGAGGCCAGGGTTCTGGAGCCCTGCAGTTACTATCCCAGGTGCTATGCTCTACTTGTGGTTTCTCAACACTATCCCTTTCCTTCTATGGATAGTATATTTTATTCACTCTCCTCAAGTCTTTTTTTTTTTTTTTTTTTCAATTATCTATCTTTTCTTTGATGTTTTGACATGCCATTTTTATCATGTTCTAATTTCTTAATATACAAATATCCCATGGATTTTTAATCACTGGAAAATTCTTCTTGAAAAAATGCTCTCCAGTGTGTGACACTGCATAGGATGGTGCTGTATATAAACATTTTAGTCAACGTTCCCTACCATTTCTCAAAAAAGAATAGTTTGATATAAGGATATTAAACTAAATATTAATAGGGACATAATTTTCAATTTTGTCTTTTTTTTTTAATGTTTATTTTCTTATTCGTCATCCATTTTATACACATCAGTGTATACATGTCAGTCACAATCTCCCAATTCATCACACCACCACCACCACTTCCCTGCCACTTCCCCCCTTGGTGTCCATATGTTTGTTCTCTACATCTGTGTCTCTATCTCTGCCCTGCAAACCGGTTCATCTGTACCTATTTTCTAGGTTCCACATTTGTTATTTCTTAAAGCAACTTCTCACCCTCAATCCATCCTCCATGTCTAGCTAGAGTGATCTTTATAAAAATTTAATCAGATGATTTCACTTCCCAGTTGAAGTTTCATTAATTGCCAACTGGTCAAACTATAAAATATAAATTGCTTTGTATGGCCTTGCAGAATCCAGGTTCTGATTATCAGTCTAACCTCAACTGCCAATATCTTCTTCCTCAGATTTTATATGCCAGCATTTCTTAGAAAACCCTAGCCTTTTCACCTGCCGCTTTCCCCCCTTGGTGTCCATACGTTTGTTCTCTACATCTGTGTCACAACTTCTGCTCTGCAAACCAGATCATCTGTACCATTTTCTAGGTTCCACGTATATGCGTTAATATATGATATTTGCTTTTCTCTTCCTGACTTCCTTCACTCTGTATAACAGTCTCTAGATGCATCCACGTCTCTACAAATGACCCAATTTCGTTCCTTTTTATGGCTGAGTAATATTCCCTGGTATATATGTACCACATCTTCTTTATCCATTCATCTGTCAATGGGCATTTAGGTTGCTTCCATGACCTGGCTATCGTAAATAGTGCTGCAGTGAACATTGGGGTGCATGTGTCTTTTTGAATTATGGTTTTCTCCGGGTATATGCCTGGTAGTAGGATTGCTGGGTCATATGGTAGTTTTATTTTTAGTTTTTTAAGGAACCTCCATACTGTCCTCCATAGTGGCTGTTTCAATTTACATTCCCACCAACAGTGCAAGAGGGTTCCCTTTTCTCCACATCCTCTCCAACATTTGTTGTTTGCACATTTTCTCATGATGCCCATTCTAACTGGTGTGAGGTGATACCTCATTGTAGTTTTGATTTGCGTTTCTCTGATAGTTAGTGATGTTGAGCAGCTTTTCATGTGCTTCTTGGCCATCTGTATGTCTTCTATGGAGAAATGTCTCTTTAGGTCCTCTGCCTATTTTTGGATTGGGTTGTTTGTTTTTTTATTTATTTTATTTTATTTTTATTATTATTATTATTATTTTTTGTGGTACGCAGGCCTCTCACTGCTATGGCCTCTCCCGTTGCGGAGCACAGGCTCCGGACGCACAGGCTCAGCGGCCATGGTTCGCGGGCCCAGCCACTCCGCGGCACGTGGGATCTTCCTGGACCAGGGCACGAACCCGCACCCCCTGCATTGGCAGGTGGACTCTCAACCACTACGCCACCAGGGAAGCCCTGTTTTTTTAATATTGAGCTGCATGAGCTGTTTATATATTTTGGAGATTAATCCTTTGTCCGATGATTCATTTGCAAATATTTTCTCGCATTCTGAGGGTTGTCTTTTCGTCTTGTTTATGGTTTCCTTTGCTGTGCAAAAGCTTTTAAGTTTCATCAGGTCCTATTTGTTTATTTTTGTGTTTATTTTTTTTTAAATTTCCATTACTCTAGGAGTTGGATCAAAAAATATCTTGCTGTGATTTATGTCAAAAAATGTTCTTCCTATGTTTTCCTCTAAGAGTTTTATAGTGCCCGGTCTCACATTTAGGTCTCTAATCCATTTTGAGTTTATTTTTGTGTATGGTGTTAGGGAGTGTTCTAATTTCATTCTTTTACATGTAGCTGTCCAGTTTTGCCAGCACCACTTCTTGAAGAGACTGTCTTTTCTCCACTGTATATCCTTGGCTCCTTTGTCATAGATTAGTTGACCATATGTGCGTGGGTTTATCTCTGGGCTTTCTATCCTGTTCCATTGATCTATGTTTCTGGTTTTGTGCCAGTGCCATATTGTCTTGATTACTGTAGCTTTGTAGTATAGTCTGAAGTCAGGGAGCCTGATTCCTCCAGCTTGTTTTTTTTCCCTCAAGACCGCTTTGGCTATTCGGGGTCTTTTGTGTCTCCATACAAATTTTAGGATTTTTTGTTCTAGTTCTGTAAAAAATGCCATTAGTAATTTGATAGGCATTGCATTGAATCTGTAGATTGCTTTAGTATAGTCATTTTCACAATATTGATTTTTGCAGTCCAAGAACATGGTATATCTCTCCATCTGTTGGTATCATCTTTAATTTCTTTCATCAGTGTCTTATAGTTTTCTGCATACAGGTCTTTTGTCTCCCTAGGCAGGTTTATTCCTAGGTATTTTATTCTTTTTGTTGCAATGGTAAACGGGAGTGTTTCCTTAATTTCTCTTTCAGATTTTTCAT
>NC_041217.1:26561899-26563195 GCF_002837175.3 Physeter macrocephalus
TTTGATCTGATATTCATGATTTCTTTCCTTCTGCTAACTTTGGGGGTTTTTGTTTTTCTTTCTCTAATTGCTTTAGGTGTGAGGTTAGATTGGGGGTTTTTTTGAGATTTTTCTTGTTTCTTGAGGTAGGATTGTATTGCTATAAACTTCCCTCTTAGAACGGCTATTGCTGCATCCTGTAGGTTTTGGATCGTTGTGTTTTCATTGTCATTTGTCTCTAGGTATTTTTTGATTTCCTCTTCGATTTCTTCAGTAATCTCTTGGTTATTTAGTAACGTATTGTTTAGCCTCCGTGTGTTTGTGTTTTTTACTTTTTTTTCCCTGTAATTGATTTCTAATCTCATAGCGTTGTGGTCAGAAAAGATGCTTGATATGATTTCAGTTTTCTTAAATTTACTGAGGCTTGATTTGTGACCCAAGATGTGATCTATCCTGGAGAATGTTCCGTGCGCACTTGAGAAGAAAGTGTAATCTGCTGTTTTTGGATGGAATGTCCTACAAATATCAATTAAATCTGTCTGTTCTGTTATGTCATTTAAAGCTTGTGATTCCTTATTCTCCGTTTGGATGATCTGTCCATTGGTGTAAGTGAGGTGTTAAAGTCCCCCACTATTATTGTGTTAACTGTCAATTTCCTCTTTTAGAGCTGTTAGCAGTTGCCTTATGTATTGAGTTGCTCCTATGTTGGGTGCATATATATTTATAATTGTTATATCTTCTTGGATTGATCCCTTGATCATTACATAGTGTCCTTCCTTGTCTCTTGTAACATTCTTTATTTTAAAGTCTATTTTATCTGATATGAGTATTACTCTTCCAGCTTTCTTTTGATTTCCATTTGCATGGAATATCTTTTTCCATTCTCTCACTTTCAGTCTGTATGTGTCCCTAGGTCTGAAGTGGGTCTCTTGTAGGCAGCATATATATGGGTCGTGTTTTTGTATCCATTCAGCGAGCCTGTGTCTTTTGGTTGGAAGATTTAATCCATTCATATTTAAGGTAATTATCGATATGTGTGTTCCTATTACCGTTTTCTTAATTTTGGGGGGTTTGTTTTTGTAGGTCCTTTTCTTCTCTTGTGTTTCCCACTTAGAGAAGTTCCTTTAGCATTTCTTGTAGAGCTGGTTTGGTGGTTCTGAATTCTCTTAGCTTTTCCTTGTTTGTAAAGCTTTTGATTTCTCCATCGAATCTGAATGAGATCCTTGCTGGATAGAGTAATCTTGGTTGTAGGTTCTTCCCTTTCATCGCTTTAAGTATATCATGCCACTCCCTTCTGGCTTGTAGAGTTTCTGCTGA
>NC_041217.1:26563229-26627537 GCF_002837175.3 Physeter macrocephalus
CCCTTGCTGCTTTTAATATTTTTTCTTTGTATTTAATTTTTGATAGTTTAATTAATATGTGTCTTGGCGTGTTTCTCCTTGCATTTATCCTGTGTGGGACTCTCTGCCCTTCCTGGACTTGGGTGGCTATTTCCTTTCCCATGTTAGGGTAGTTTTCGACTATAATCTCTTCAAATACTTTCTCGGGTCCTTTCTCTCTGTCTTCTCCTTCTGGGACCCCTATAATGTGAATGTTGTCCCAGAGGTTTCTTAGGCTGTTTTCATTTCTTTTCATTCTTTTTTCTTTATTTTGTTCTGCAGCAGTGAATTCCACCATTCTGTCTTCCAGGTCACTTATCCGTTCTTCTGCCTCAGTTATTCTGCTATTGATTCCTTCTAGTGTATTTTTCACTTCAGTTATTGTTCACCTCTGTTTGTTTGTTCTTTAATTCTTCTAGATCTTTGTTAAACATTTCTTGCATCTTCTTGATCTTTGCCTCCATTCTTTTTCCGAGGTCCTGGATCATCTTCACTATCATTATTCTGAATTCTTTTTCTGGTAGATTACCTATCTCCATTTCATTTAGTTGTTTTTCTGGGGTTTTATCTTGTTCCTTCATCTGGTACATAGCCTTCTGCCTTTTCATCCTGTCTGTCTTTCTGTGAATGTCTCTCCTCAAGTCTCGCTAGTTTGAATGTGCCAAATATTTTCTGGTCTGATCTTGAATCAGACGGCTAAAGGAGTGTCAAATTTAAGCAAATTCAAGCTAGATCTTTGATTTTCTCCAACCCTAACCCTGTTCCTTCCCCAGTCTTGTTCATCTCAGTAAAAACACTACCATCTACCTAGTTGCTTAAGCTAAAATCCAAGGCTTATCCTTGATTCTTCTCTCTTTCATTTCCCAGGAGCACAGTCAGCAGGTGTTGCTGGTTCTCAAATCTGAGCACTCTTTACCACTTTCACCGCCACCACCCTGGTCTACTCCGCCGTCATCTCTCACCTGAAATAGCCTCCTAATTTGTCTCCATGCTTCACTCTGCTCTGCAACAACCCATTCTCCATACAGCAGCCAGAATAATACTTTTAAAATGTAAATCAGATCTCATCACTTAAAAAAACCCCTAATAGCATCTCACTGTACTTTAAACCCATTTTCCTTACTGTGACCTACATGGTTGTCTCTTAGTGCTTCCACAAGCTTATCTTGCTTTTCTGGAACATTCTTCTCTTGGATATTATCATGGTTTGTTTCTTGTGTCTTTCCATTGTCATCCCAAATGTCTCCTCTTACAGAGGCTTTTCTCTAACCACCCAATATAAAGTAGCCCTCACCCTGTCTCTCTGTCATGGTTTCTGTTTTGTTTAACTTTTTTATGTGTGTCGCTCTCTGAAGTGATCTTGTTTATTTATATGTCTGTGAACTGGTCTCCCTCAGTTGCTGCATAAGCTTTGTGGGAGCAGAGACCTCATCCACCCTGTTCACCACATCACCCTGATAACCTAGAGCAGCATCTGTAGATGCTCAGTTAGTATTTGTGGGGTGAGTAAATGAAGAAACCTCTGTCTCTCCAAAAAGTTTAGCTAATTCAGGCCCAGTTGGCTACAAAGATACCAAGAACACAACTTGAGCTGATAATACTGGGAAAGTGGAAAAAGAAGGATGAGGAGCAGTGAGTTTAATACAGTGGAAAGAGCCCTGAATTCTACCTCTGTCTCTTTTACTATCAGCTGTTTGGTTGTGGGCAAGTTTCTCAACCTGTCTGTTCCCTTAGTTGTAATAGAAGTGAGTGGCAAATGATGATCTCCAACTTCTCTCCTGTGCCAGCTGACACTGCTCAAACAAGGATTAGCACATGCCTTTTATTGTTTAAGAGAATGCTCCTGCCCACCCTGTGGTATAAGAAATGTATGGTATCAAGAGTCATCTTTCATTTTTCTCAATATCATCGGAAAAAACAAACATAGATGAATGTACCAGCCCTTGGGACTGGAAAGGTTAATAAACCTGAGGTGGACTCATTTACAAAGCACTCCTAGTGCATGATTTCAGTTAATCCTCAAAACAACTGAAGCAAAGGAGGCAAAACAGGTGCTATCTTTCTTATAAGGAAATGGAGATGTGTCCAAGGTCACTCACCTTGCCAGGACTGCAGCCCAGGTCCTCTGCTCTCCTAGGCTGGTGCCATGTCCACTGCCCCGTGTTGCCTTGCATCTGATGGTTACTCCAGACTCTTTGTAACCAGTAGCACTAGAAACATCTAAGGCCTTTTCTTTCATAACATCAGATTGTCTCATGCATAGGTAAAAGATGTGAGCTCTGTGATGACGGCTACTTTGGAGACCCTCTGGGTAGAAACGGCCCTGTGAGGCTTTGTCGCCTGTGCCAGTGCAATGACAACATCGATCCCAATGCAGTTGGAAATTGCAATCGCTTGACGGGAGAATGCCTGAAGTGCATCTATAACACAGCTGGCTTCTACTGTGACCGGTGCAAAGACGGATTTTTTGGAAATCCCCTGGCTCCGAATCCAGCAGACAAGTGCAAAGGTAATTGGCCATCGGCCAGATTCTGTCACAGTTATAGTCATTCATTCTGAGAATCATTGCACGGTCTCTTTAAATATTTACAGTTGTTTGGTCGAATGCAGCACTGTTCAATAGAAATATAGTGCAAACCACTTAATGTAATTTAAATTTCTCTAGTAGACACAGTACAGTAAAGAGAAACAGGTGAAATTAATTTTAACACTATATTTTATTTAACCTAACCTATCTAACGTATTATCATCTCAACAAGTAATCAGTAAAAAATTTTTGAGATGTATGTTCTTTTCCACACCAAGTCTCCGAAGTCTAGTGTGTGTTTCACACTGACAGCACATCTCAATTCAGAGCAGCCACATTTCAAGTGCTCAGTAGCCACCGGTGACCAGTGGCTACTGTACTGGATAACGCAAATCTAAAGAATCTGTGTTGTTTATACTTGAGTATTTCTCTCAGATGATTTGCATCTTTTGCTGTCTCTGTCTTCCTGCCTTAGCCTGCGACTGCAACCCCTACGGGACCGTGAAGCAGCAGAGCAGCTGTAACCCTGTGACCGGGCAGTGTGAGTGTCTGCCTCATGTGACCGGCCGGGACTGTGGAGCTTGTGACCCTGGATTCTACAACCTGCAGAGCGGGCAGGGCTGTGAGAGGTAAGATGGCGGCTGCCTTTGGTTCAAGTGACCTTTGCTTTTTTATTGTCAGATGAATTTTTATAAGTTATGGTTCATAGTTGGCTTGGCTTTGTTCAGGAATTATTTGAGTGCCTAAAATAGGCAAGGCACCTTTTCGAGGCAATACTGGAGAGTTGTAATTAAGTAATGAGAGAAAAGAGTGGAATGCAGTGGCCCCAGCTGTGTCAGTGTCACCTGAGCAACATTTTTTTAACAATACAAATTATATGATCCTTTCTGAGATGCTTAGAATCAGACCTTCAAGGGTTGCAGTTGCCTGGGAATTCCTGTTTTCAGACCTCCTATTTAGCGCCCATGTGGTGCCAGATTGGAGAGCCATGGGTAGTAGTTTTAGTAGTGAAATAAAAGTATTTGTGTGGGTTAGGTTAGAAAAAGAAGTTCTGAATAGAACTCATGAAAATTACTTGAACCTCAGGTTTTAATAACCCTTAACGTCTGTCATAATAGCCCTTAACATTCTGTTTTCTAATACAAATTACATCAGTCCTAGGCTGAAAGGAACAAAAAAGAAAGGTTTGCTTAAAGTCTGTTTTTCTTACCTGAGAAATGTCCTGTGTTCATTTTCAGGTGTGACTGCCATGCTTTGGGTTCCACCAATGGACAGTGTGACATGCACACTGGCCAGTGTGAGTGCCAGCCTGGCATCACCGGTCAGCACTGCGAGGGCTGCGAGGTCAACCACTTCGGGTTTGGACCTGAAGGCTGTAAACGTAAGGGGCGTTGGTGGCAAAGTCTCGCCTCATTCCAGTTAGAACTGTTAGTCCAGAAAGGACCTTGACAGCCTCAGTGTAGCCACACAGCTCATAGGGCTGTGTCCAAATCATCATAGATGCTTTACTCAAGAAATATTATCCTTTTTTTAAAACTCATAGGACCGAAAGCCTCTCTCGTTTCTTTTGCAACCACCCTATTTTTGTCTTCTTTTACAGTGTTTCTGATTCTTCCTTTTTCTAGGCTTTAATTTTTCCAGATAATTACCCTTTGGTTACCGAGCCTTCCCCGTGCTTAATGAAACTTTTTAATTGATCACCTTCTTAGTGCAGAAAATGAAACAGTGAGGGATTCTGCTCAAACGTGTTTGTTGTCTTACTGGCTCAGTTGCTTCCCACCCTTGGGGCCCTTTTGGTGTGGTTACATGTCCACATCTGCTGCTCCTTGGCATAAACACTTGCTTGGAATTAGGCGGCGGAACAGTTTGGGTTTTTGCTTTCTGAATTCCTTCATTTCTCCTGTGGAATGTAGCATAAGTCATTGACTCCGTTCAGAGAACAAAATGAGTAAACAAAGTATAAAATAATGGAAAATAAGCATTAGCATTTGGGTTTTCTAGTTCCTTAGTGAGAGAAAAACAGTGGAGAGATGAAGGTAGAGATGAATTCTCGAAGTACACAAAAAGGGCACTTTCTATAATAGACTAATTTCTATAATTATTCAGTCACCTGAAATGTGCCCCCTCCAAAAGATGCTCATCTTAAAATTTACTGTTGTTTTAAAAATGTCTGGCTTCTCTGCTAAGCAGGCTTAACCATTTAAATTCTAAATCAGCCTGTTTTTCACGAAGCATCTAATTATAATGATAGGACAGTTGGCTTATTGATATCAATGTGAGTTAAAAGAAAATGCACTCTTCCTTTTTTTCCTTATTATGTACCCTTTTCCCTTTATTCTGCAGCCTGTGACTGTCATCCTGAGGGGTCTCTTTCCCTCCAGTGCAAAGATGATGGTCTCTGTGAATGCAAAGAAGGCTTTGTGGGGAATCGCTGTGACCAGTGTGAAGAGAACTATTTCTACAATCGGTCTTGGCCTGGCTGCCAGGAATGTCCAGCTTGTTACCGGCTGGTAAAGGATAAGGTCAGCTGTCAACAGCGCATGCGTTCATTCATTCAGCAGACGTTGAATGGGCACTTCCTATGCTCTAAGCTCTAGAGGAGAAATGGTGAACAAAATAGGCACAGTCCCTGTTCTCAAAGACTCAAGTTCCAGTTGGGAGACAAATAATAAAAATTAAAGAAATACTAACTGAGATAAGTGCAAGAAAGAATACAAACAGAGAATAACTGGGGAGAACTACTTTATATAGAGCCTCTATGGAAACTCACTTAAGGTGAGATCTTAAGGATAAGAAAGAGCAAACCAAAGGAGAAGTCGTGGGTAGGCTGTTCCAGGCAGAGGGAACGTGGGGTACCAAGGCCTCAGAGCTGGAGGGTGTCTGGAGCCTGCTGAGTGAGGAGGGAGTGGTTTGTGATGAGACTGGAAAGGTTGGTAGAGGCAGCTTATGTTGCACCATGTTGACCAGAGTAAGGAATTCAGATTTTATTCCAAATCCAGTGGGAATGCACTAATGAGTTTTAAGCTGGGAAATCCAGTTTATATTTTAAGAACAGCACTCTGCTGTGTGAAGATTGATGGTTAGGTGTGGGGCAAAAGGGGAAGCCTAGATTGAATTGGATAAATATTATATGTGTGTTCGGCAGGGCAGGGTATGAGAGAGGGTAAGGTTAGGGAAAGAGAAGAATCAAGGATGGATCTTGGTTTTTTTGCTTAAGGTAGTTGTAGGCATTACTTACCGAGATGGCGATGACTCAGAGAATACATATTTAAGAGAAAAAAATCAAGGGTAGAATTTTGGATATTAAGTTTAGAATACCTATCAGAGAGCCAAGTGGGGATATCAGATAGGTAATCTCAAACACAAGGGAGAGGTCAGAACTGGAGAATCATCAGCATGTAGAGTTTAACGTCAAAGGAATCAACCAGTTTTTCTTTTGAAGCCAGAGAAATGAGGAAAAACTACCCATGTTATCTACTTAAAAGTATACATACATGGAGTGTATAGACCTTCATATTTATAGAGCAGCGGTCCCCAACCTTTTTGACACCAGGGACCGGTTTCATGGAAGACAATTTTTCCGTGGACAGGGTGTGTGGGGGGCAGTGATGGTGCAGGTGGTAATGCGGGCCGTGGGGAGCGATGGGGGGCGGTGATGATGCAGGCGGTAACGCGGGCGATGGGGGGCGGTGATGGCGCAGGCGGTAATGCGGGCGATGGGGAGCGATGGGGGGCGGCAGATGAAGCTTCACTCGCTTGCCTGCTGCTCGCCTCCTGCTGTGCGGCCCGGTTCCGAGCAGGCCGCGGACCACTACCGGTCTACATCCTGGGGGTTGGGCACCCCTGTTGTAGAGTACCCCCTTTGATTATTGTTCCTGCAGGAAGCACAGTCGAGTTCTTCAGGAATGTCTGTACACCCTACCTTTCCCTTTTCTTCCTCCATTATGCTTAGGTTGCTGATCATCGAGCAAAACTCCAGGAATTAGAGAATCTCATTGCAAACCTTGGAACTGGGGATGAGATGGTGACGGATCAAGCCTTTGAGGATAGACTAAAGGAAGCAGAGAGAGAGGTGACTGACCTCCTTCGTGAGGCCCAGGATGTCAAAGGTATACACGATTAAACAAGTGGGTAATTTCTATAAGATGGTCCCATCTTTAGATGTAGCTCCTAATGCAAGGTTAAGTAGTATGGTTTTATAAAATTCTTTCTCAATTTTTAAACTCTGTTTAGAATATGAATTATTTTATTTTTTAAACATGTAGAAAAGAACCTGTCAATGTTTTAAGATACACTAAGCAGAAATAATTCTCCCAACACATCAAAAACTGTTAGATGTTAAAATCCAAGCATTTTATAAATCCTTCTATCAAGGTGCTCACCACTGGGCTGAAGTCACTTTTGTTTTGGAGTTTTCCATCACTGAGACACAGATGCTCATCATATACTCATAGTAAATGTGCATTAACGTTGATACACCGGGACCACAATGATCAACTTCCCTATTGATGATGTTTCCATCTGGAGTTAGAGAAGTCCCCTTGTCAGAGTACAGGTCAACAGAAACTAAATATATTGCTTATTTCTTGTTGTAAATGTCCCTAAGATTTTATAAAATTACTGAAGTAGAGAAGGAAGAAATTGGATGTATCTGGTTTGGGCCAGTTTGTTTAATTTTTATTAGGACAGTCCAAAAATTGTTCTATGAGGTAAATTTTTAGAAATTGAAAAATAAAATGAGAGGTCAAAAACTTATGTGTTTTGTTTCAGTTGTTGTTACATTTTAAGTCTTAAACATAGATTAAGAAGAATTTATATGTTTCCTGTTCTGTGTAAACAATGGTGGTGTTTTTAGGCTGTTCATTTTCAAATTTGGACACACATTTTTTTTCATCAATGTATTCTCTTGTAACAGCAAATTCGCATCTGTCCTGCCATAGCCGTTGAAGAACTGAACGTGGGGTGATCATTCTTAAGTGCCAATCAGTCAGCCTGAGAGGTGGGGCCTGGCAGGCAGCTCTGGTGCCAGCAGCACCAGCACATGGGCATGGCCAAGAGGCAGGAAGGGGAGGTCAGCCAGCACTGCCGCTCCTCCAGGCTCCACACCTTGGTGCAGCCCCAGTTACATCTGGCTCTTTTTGGCCACAGTGGCTACGTACTTTCCTCTGCCCAAGCCGGTGATTCTGTGGGACAGAAGCTGTGATAGGAGCCATGGCCACCACACCTTCCCTTGAGCCACCTGAAAGATGGGGAGCATGACGGGCTGCTTCTGGTAGCTTTGGGAGCACCGCTGTGAGGCTGGAGTTAAAATCCACTCCCACTAAATCCTGATTCATGGAGTTCCTGGCTGACCTTTCCTACTTAGGTTCAAACTAGCCAAGAATAAAAATATCTTCAAAATGATTTACCCTTTCAGACTTGCCCTAAGTGTTCATTTGTAGTTAAACTTGTGTTTATTCTGCAGTTTGAAGGGAGATTATATGGTGCAATTAGGTCTTGCAATTGGACACTTGGAATTAGAGGGCTTTGAAGTGATCCACTTAGGTTATTTGTTCCCTTTTTGGGATACTATTGTTTCTGTAAAGAACTGGCCAGAGAGATCGGTATCTGTTACCTTTTTGAAGTTCTAAAGGGAAGGGGCTTCTATAACTTCATTAGCCAATGAAGCCAATGCTTACGCTTCCTAAATCTAAATGATTTTCTATGATTTCAGCTTGTTTTTATATTTTGTATCTTCTTAAAAATCTTTGGATTATCAAAGAATTGTTTTAAGTAATCATCGGCGCAGGGCCATTTTGTATAGTTGGATGAGATGTTTTGCAGGCCACCAGCTTTGCATGTGTGTTGATTGGGTGGCCCTGCTTGTAAGTTGCTATTTTTCCAAACCTGTATTCATCTTTGCTGATCTTAACTTTGACTTCTCATCTCTTTTACATTCCTTGGAAAATTTAGATGCCAACACTAACACCATGCAGAAATAAGAACTGGTCAATTTTGAATAGGATTGACTTAATGGTTCTTGTATATTATAATATAACTTCATGACATGTGAGAATTGTAATAACGTCAGAATTATCTTTGCATGGGCTTATATTTATTGATTGATTGATTAGGACACAGGTATGAGGTTTAAATTGAATGGGCATAATTAATAGAGAACAATTTGAAGAACTTTTCAAAAGCAGAGATCAATTTTAAAGAAATTACATGGATGTGCCAGGCGGTGGGAGGTGGCAGCAAGAGTCTATTTAGTTTAAAATACAAAATAATTTTAACGTTCCATATTTCAACATCGGTTTTTTTTTTTTTCAGAAAGAATTTTTTATTGTTTATGTTATTTATTTATTTTTGGCTGTGTTGGGAATTCGCTGCTGCGCGTGGGCTTTCCCTAGTTGCAGCGAGCGGGGGCTACTCTTCGTTGCCATGCATGGGCTTCTCATTGCGGTGGCTTCTCTTGTTGTGGAGCACGGGCTCTAGGCACACGGGCTTCAGTAGTTGTGGCTCGTGGGCTCTAGAGCGCAGGCTCAGTAGTTGTGGCACACGGACTTAGTTGCTCCGCGGCATGTGGGATCTTCCTGGACCAGGGCTCGAACCCGTGTCCCCTGCCTTGGCAAGCAGATTCTTAACCACTGCACCACCAGGGAAGTCCCTCAACATCAGTTTTGAACCGAGTTTTTTCCTAGTTTAGAAAAATGTCCAGCTCTCAGGGCTGGTAGTGCCTTTAACAACACTGTATTTTTATGATTCAATCTTGCATGTGCTGGAATATCAAAATCTTTCCTTCAGCAGACATTTTTCGAGTGTCCTCTCATTACCAATCACTGTGTAAGACTGGGGATACAGTGTTGAGTAAGAATGAGGGACTCATAGTCAAGTGGGAGAGACAGTGTGTTAATCTCCAGTTAACCCACTTGGAGACCGTAGGTGGATGTAACAGTGGCGCTACTGCTGGGCACAGTGAAGACTGACCAGCTCTGCCAATGGACTTAGGGAAACTTGTCAGAAAGATGCTATGTTTGGAAGAGTAAGGATAAGCAGCGCCTCAGATTTCACGTGAGATGATATGTGTTCCCCCCGCCAACCCCGCTTCAGATAATTTATGGACTTTCTTCTGCACTGTGATTGCAGATGTAGACCAAAATTTGATGGATCGCCTCCAGAGAGTGAATAACACCTTATTCAGCCAAATTAGCCGTTTACAGAATATTCGGAATACCATTGAAGAGACCGGAAACTTGGCTGAACAAGCATGTGCCCGGGTAGAAAGCACAGAGCAGTTGATCGAAATCGCATCCAGAGAACTTGAGAAAGCAAAAGTTGCCATTGCCAATGTGGTGAGTGACTGGGAAGGTCTGATGTGGGGCTGAGGGAGTCCCTTGGCTTTTACTGGTAGTGGAATGCTTCTTCAGCTAAATTGACTCCTTGTATCTTTTTATTTGTCTTCAAACATGGAGCAAGAAAGCCACGTTGCTCATAGTTGCCATGAAATAGTTATCACAAACTGGATTAAAACCAAAGGACATCTGGATCCTTTCTCTAGCTTTCTTCCTTCTATGGCACTAGGCAATTTAATCTTCCTTTTTTAAAAAAAAAAAATATTTATTTGGCTATGCCAGGTCTTAGTTGCAGCACGCAGGATCTTCGCTACCGCACATGGGATCTTTTAGTTGCAGCATGTGGGCTCTTACTGGCAGCGTGCAGGATCTAGTTCCCTAACCAGGGATCGAACCCAGGCCCCCTGCATTGGGAGCCTGGAATCTTAACCACTGGGCCACCAGGGAAGTCCCTAAGCTTCCTTTATTCTCTGCTGAAAATAGAAATAATAATCTGCAATCAAGGATGCTGATGTTACCTGAAGATCTCTGAAATTAAGAAGAGACGTTCTTTCTCTAAATAACACTAGTGAAAATTTAGTTTTGACACTTGCTTTATTAAATTTAAATAATTCATTCCTTTGAGATTAGTGCTTTGTTTATTTCCTCTCTAGTCAATCACTCAGCCAGAATCTACAGGGGACCCAAACAACATGACTCTTTTGGCGGATGAGGCACGAAAGCTTGCTGAACGGTAACCTCCAGCTCCCTCTTTAATGGTTAAGTTATGGCTTTCATCGCAGTGTGCACACGTTGTTTCATCCTATCCCCACACACACTTCCCATGTAACCCACTTTTGCAAAGTTTGCTCTCGTTTCTGAAATGCGATTAGCTACATGTACTCTTTGCTTCCCTTTACTTTGAAATTAGAATATTTACTTTGAATATTAGAATATGGTGGTTTGGAGGGAAATTATATTTGCAAATCTAAGGAAAACCGTGACATTTTTTAGATTTTTAATTTTGAAACCTTAAAGTTAATAGATAATTAAGCTCAGTAGAATTTAGTTATTTTTAAAAATTTTTAAATTTTCAACAAAAATGTTTTTCAAGTTTCAATAGAAAACATTTAACTAACCCATAGTACATGTGAAAATCAGAAACAGACCATTTCATTCCTGATTAAATGTAAGGTAATTTCTTAAGAAGACTTTAAATTGTAGAGGGCATCAAGTGAAAAAATTTTTTTTTAAATAAAATTGCTAAAATGTAGGCTCCGTGAGGGCAGGTGTTTTTGTGTGCTTTATTCACTGCTGAAGTCCCAATGATTAAAACAATGTCTGGCATATAGTAAGTACTCAATAAATGTTTATCAAATGCATTGCAGAACAGCTAGTAGACCTCATAGGTACAGGGTGCTTAAATAAGCCTGATGTTAGAATTTTAGCCTCAATGTCTGAGCAGTTACATTGGCTTCTTGCTTTACCATATGTGCTCTCTTTCTGTTCTTTGTAAATGTGTGTGAACTGTTGTAATTTAGCTCATAGAACATTCATGGTTTCAGAGCTGAATTTTTTGATTAAAAGAAGACAGCTGAAAACATTATAGAAAACTCCCGAGAAAATTAGGTCTTGGAAATTAATTGTGGTGTACTTCATGCGTGAATTTTGAAGGAAAGTTTATCATATCAAAAAGAATGGCCATGTATTGCAGTGTGACAATGTAGTATGAAATTTTAGAGTTGAAAAAACCTTAGCATTTACCCAGCTAAAATGCGTTATTTGTCTGGAGTCCCTGTTGACATGTTCCTTGTTGAGTTGCTCTTCCTGGCCAGTAACTAGGTTGCGTGTGAGAAATCTGAATAGTCAGAGTTGTTTCAAGACTATGCAGTAACAGAACCAGAGAAGCAATTAAAGATGAGGTCTGGGATTTGTGTTTATGACTAGAGAAATGAGTTCTTGCTGGTATACACAGTTTCATATATAAATACCCTTAAATAATTATATTTAAAAGTAATTTTTAAGAAATACAAGCATTTGCCCCTATACATTTTATATCCTTAATATCCTTGGGAAATATCATTTTCTCAGATTACAGAATGCTATTTATAAACTCAGCCCCACTGAAATGATAAAAAAATTCCAAATTTATAAGATTTTTTCAATATTTGTGGAACTCTGCCCACATTAGTTTATGTATATTAATAAGGTAAGCATTACCTAAATTCTACTTCTTTCCCCTTTTAGACGGTTGTGTTTCATGGCTTGTTTTTCCTCTTATGTTATACAGCCATAAACAAGAAGCTGATGACATTGTACGAGTGGCAAAGGCAGCCAATGCTACATCAACTGAGGCATATAATCTGCTTTTGAGGACACTGGCAGGAGAAAATCAAACAGCATTTGAGATTGAAGAGCTTAATAGAAAGTAAGTGTAATTTAAAAGTGGTTTATAGCCCTTCAGTTGTTCTTGTAAGGAACACCAGTTCAAGAAAAAATTAAATGCCGTTGAATTCAGGCCATGTATTCATGCAGTAAGATTTCTTTTGTTAATCATGCTTTTGAAATGATGCAGTAATTAGAGCAGGGGATGTAGAGCCACAGAGATTTTATTTGATCCAGTTACTGTATCAGCAGAGAATGGTAACGACTAGCCATGATACTTAAAATTCTGCATAAAGGAGAAGAGAAAAAATATCATAGAGTAAGCAGAGTAAATATATTTGAGCTACAAATATTTAAAAGGTGTCTGAAATAGGAAAGCATATGGTAAACCATATGCTATAAATAGAAGTGATGAGATGAAATCTAAATTTAAGCTATGTTGGTATTAAATAATAGCATTTTAATATAACATTTCTTTGAGGTTTTGGAACTACTATCACGGTGATTTAAACTGGAATGAATCTGGTGAACGTCAAGATGCTAAAAGCAACTAGGGTTTTCATCAAATCACATCTTTTGTTCCTTAGGTATGAACAAGCGAAGAACATCTCACAGGATCTAGAGAAGCAAGCTGCCCGAGTCCATGAGGAGGCCAAGAAGGCTGGTGAGAAAGCTGTGGAGATCTATGCCAGTGTTGCCCAGCTGACTCCTGTGGACTCAGAAGCCATGGAGGTATGGCGCTGACAGCCTGCATGCACGGTCTTTGGTTGTCACTGCCGTCCCCCATTCACAGCTCCTACCCTCTTCCTACCAAACACACAGCCACATACCCCCTCCGTCTGGGTAAGAGCTCTTCTGACTGCCCTGCAGCTGTCATCAGTACCCACCTCCTCTGTCCTCCCAGCCGCTCACTGGTAAAGTTGCATTCTAGTTTAGATACGTTAATAGAACTTATTGAGGTAAAAAAAAATCCTGTGGTTATAAACATTAAATAGCAAAGACTCCTTTAGTGATACGAATAATCACTCTTAAATCTTGGATAGAAATCCAAATTATAATATATTTGGATTAATTAAAACAGACTACACCTAGGTCGTTACCCTGGTTTTGAACAAGAGAGAAATAAAAGAATGGTTTTAATGAAAGAACTATATCAGGATGCTTTGGGGCAGGTAAACTACTTAGGGATTGGTAGTATTTTATTTCTTCTGTACTCTAATCATGAATCCTCATACCAAGTTCTATATAAATCGTATATTTTTTACATTAAACTTGCAATTTATTAAGTTTCACGTTTTACATCTGAGGTGTTGACTTCGTTTTCACCATAAAGTTTTAGGTCTCCTCAGACGTGTACATACTGTATGATTCCATATATGGGGAATTTGACAGTAGGCAAAACTAATCTATGATGATAAAAACCAGACCAGTGGCAGCTGCATTGTTGGAAACGTGGGTGTGGAAATTGACTGGAAAGAGATACAAGGGAATTTCCTGGGTGGAAATATTCTGTATCTTGATTGGGGTGTTGGTTACACAGGTGAATATATTTGTCAAAACTCATCAAACTAAGTGCTGTGCATTTCACTGTGTGTAAGTATACCTCAGTTTTTAAAAAAGGTCCATAAAATCTTGATCTGTGCTGTTCTTTTAAAAATATCCATTAAGTATAGAATTACTAAGCCTACCTTTTCGTCAGTTTAGTTGTATTGCCTAAAATATAATGATCTTACTTGCTTTTCATAGAATGAGGCAAATAAAATAAAGAAGGACGCTGAGGATCTGGATCATCTGATTGACCAGAAGTTAAAAGATTATGAGGACCTCAGACAGGACATGAGAGGGAAGGAATTTGAAGTAAAGAACCTTCTGGAAAAAGGAAAGACCGAACAGCAGGTTGGTTTGCTTTGCAAGTTGCTTTGTTTCTTGAGGCAAAAATTGAAACTGCCTGACTGTAGGCTGTGTCTGTGATGTTACCACAATTGCAGAAGCAACAAAACACATGAAAAAGTATTCAGAGGAGGGCCTTATGCTGATGCCCAGGCCTAACCTGCTGTATACTGGCCAGTGTCAGGGTGGTGGCTTGTAGGTGCCTGGTCTGTTAGGAGAGAGAAGGGCTTTACCTTGGAGGGTTTGTCCTCTTATCTGCCACGTGTTTGCAGACTGCCGACCAACTCCTAGCCCGAGCTGATGCTGCCAAGGCTCTTGCGGAAGAAGCTGCTAAAAAGGGACGAAATACCTTACGAGAAGCCAATGACATTCTCAGCAACCTGAAAGGTATGAGAGGGTCAGATAACAGGGTAAATTTATATGTGTCCTTCAGTAGGGTGATTCTCTCTCCTCTGTAAAAAAATTTTTACTATGAGACTTTCTGAACACATACAGCACGAGAGATAATAGTATAAGAAATCCCTTATACCTGTCATTCAGATTCAGCAGTTAAGATTTTTACTGCACTTACTTCATCCCCCAACACCTACCCTACCTTTTTTTAAAAAAATTTTTTTATCAGTTAATGCATATAATTAAAGCCAACAATTACTGTTTTACGCATCAGCTGATAGTGCTTTATTTTTTATTTTTAAATTTATTTATTTATTTATTTATTTATTTTTGGCTGCGTTGGGTCTTTGTTGCTGTGTGCGGGCTTTCTCTAGTTGCGGCGAGCGGGGGCTACTCTTTATTGCGGTGTGCAGGCTTCTCATTGCGGTGGCTTCTCTTGTTGCGGAGCACGGGCTCTAGGCGCATGGGTTTCAGTAGTTGTGGCACTTGGGCTCAGTAGTTGTGGCTCACGGGCTCTAGAGCACAGCCTCAGTAGTTGTGGCGCACAGTCTTAGTTGCTCCGCAGCCTGTGGGATCTTCCCGGACCAGGGATCAAACCCGTGTCCCCTACATTGGCAGGTGGATTCTTAACCACTGTGCCACCAGGGAAGTCCCTACCCTACCTTTTTTTATGGTAAAGTATTTCAAAGAAAAATCCCAGCGTTCATGTCATTTTACCCCAGCATTTCTCGGTATGGAAGCCAAAAAAAAAGTGTATTTCCTGTAACCAAGATATGCCTATTTAGCTGACTTGTGTTGGTAAATGGAGATTATCTTTAATTTTCTCTGCCAATTGCATCTCAGTCTTTATGTTTTCTTTCCTCACCCAAGATAAAAAAGAACTGTGCTCAATTCACTGTGTAGCCTTGGACTCACCTCTGATAAACATAAGCTCTATATATACAGAAGCTTTATAGGATAATGGTTGAATGTATGGGCTTTGTGTCAGTGGGTTTGGTTTAGAATCCCTGATCCACCTCTTACTGTGAATCCTTGAAAAAAATTACCTCTTTAATCCTCAATTTTCTCATGTATAAAAATGATACAATGCCTGTGTCACACAAGCACATAAAGCTCTTAACTTAGTACCTAACACTTAGTAAACACTAAATAAACTGCAGCTTTCGATATTGGTTGAGGTGGAGGTGATGGCATACTCAGTTCTGCATGAAAATAAATGTTTCAAGTGAGAATTTGCCTTCCAGAAACAGGTGTTCATTCACATGAATCTTCCACGTAGATCTGTGTGCTTTGTTCTAACATTTCAGTCCATGCTGTTTTTCATTCTTTTCCCCTGACTTTTATTGTTCATAAAACAAAACCCAGTGGCAGCTCCCTGAAAGGTTCCCTTTTGGCTTGTTGAGAGTTTAGTTTAATTGCATTCCTTGAACCTGTTTTAGATTTTGATAGGCGAGTGAATGATAACAAGACGGCTGCAGAGGAGGCACTAAGGAGAATCCCTGCCATCAACCAGACTATAATTGAAGCCAATGAAAAGACCAGGGAAGCACAGCTGGCTCTGGGCAACGCTGCCGCAGATGCCACCGAGGCCAAGAACAAGGCCCACGAGGCGGAGAGGATCGCCAGCGCTGTCCAAAAGGTGTGCTCTCCCCTCGTGTCCGAAACGAAGCCTTTGCTCATCTATTCTCTAGTCATTTTCCGGTTTCTTTCCAGACCCCCAAAAGCTCTTGCAAATTTTTTCCTCAACTCCAGTAAAGTTACATTAAACCATCCTTGTCGTCATTTTTTTTTTACTAGGCATGCATTAGAGCAGGTAACCACATTGATTGAAGAGGGAGAGTCATTGAAAGGGTCCTTTACTCTAAAATTTCTGCTGTGTCTCAGTGGCAGGGTCTGAGTTGTTGAGATGGGGGGTTGGCTTCAGTGACCCAGCAAGCTCCTGCCCACAAAAAATCAGATTCTTTCTAAGTAAACACAGTTCCTTGACATGAACAATTAATATTTTTTCCATCTTATATACAGTGCCAAGTCAGTACAGTTTTTAAGATCCCCTTTCAAGCATATTGCCATATCTAAGACCCACCGATTTAGAATTTTTGAAGTTACCAGTGCTAGAATTCTTTCTACTCATCTTAAAGAATAATTTCTCTAGGCTGGCTTTCTCCTACTTAAAGAGAAATCTGTTTTATTTAAAGGAGAAATTGGAGCTGATTCTAAACTTATGTGTTTGAAAATCACACACATTTTTTAGTTTCTTGGATTAATTACACTTTATAAAATATATTTCAGAATTATGGGCTTTTTGTACATTATGATGAACTGGCAAGTATCAATAGAATAAGGCTAGCTTTGAATAGAAAATTATCCAAGCGAAAGAGTCTAATCAGTACAATGTGGTGGAAGGTATACACCATTTAAATGTTGCAGCTTTGTGACCCCAACTAAAAATGGCAACGATAGAACAGGAATTTTTATTAACAGGATTAAACAAGAGGATACAAATCAAAGTGCTTTATAAAATATAAAATGTTATGTTAGGTGGTAGTGTTATTCTTTTCATTAAATTTGTAGCCCAAATAAATGATAACGTAATTCAACATATAGTACAAATTATGGCCCTGTTCTTTCTGTATCATATTTTTGAACCATTTTACAGATTATAAAAGGAGTGGCAGCATACTTTAGAAAAAGGAAAACTTTTTTTCATTAGGAATTGTTTATTTTGTGCCTAGAATGCTACCAGCACCAAGGCAGAAGCTGAGAGGACTTTTGCAGAAGTTACAGATCTGGATAACGAGGTGAATAATATGTTGAAACAGCTACAGGAAGCAGAAAAGGAGCTGAAGAAAAAACAAGATGATGCTGACCAGGATATGATGATGGCAGGGATGGTAAGTGATTTTGGCATATTCGCTAATGGGCAGAAAGTGAAGGGTGTTTAATAATAAAGATCCCTAACTTGTTGAGAAGAGTCTTTTTCATATTGACTTCTGTTTTTAATTGTGTTTTCTGGTCAAGAATTGGGTTAGTAACTTACATAGAAGACAAAGAATTCGGATCTTCTGCCAGATTGTTGCACAATAGTTCCTTCCCAAAGCTACTCTCAGTTAAAAGCAAAACATTGTTTTACACATTTGAGGTTTTAGGACATTTAAAAGTATGTCTTTATATTTTTGAATGGGTAATTCATAGGTGGTATAAAATCAAAAAAGAACAAAAGGCATGCATGCAATGAAAAGTTAATTTCCGTCCTCCTCTTATTCTCCCAGCAACTTGCTGCCTAAAGACAAAGACCAGTTTCTTGTGTAAAAGGACATTTTTGAAGATGACAAAACATACCAAACTAACATCCAATTTGATTTTTTTTTTTTTTTTTTTTTTTTTGCGGTACGCGGGCCTCTCACTGTTGTGGCCTCTCCTGTTGCGGAGCACAGGCTCCGGACGCGCAGGCTCAGCGGCCATGGCTCACGGGCCCAGCCGCTCCGCGGTACGTGGGATCTTCCCGGACCGGGGCACGATCCCGTGTCCCCTGCATTGGCAGGCGGACTCTCAACCACTACTCCACCAGGGAAGACCCCAATTTGATTTTTCACTTTTTGTGATGATGTGTATACATAGCCCTGTTTGTAACAAAATTGACTTGTGAATGCATGGCCCAACAAAGGACTAGGTTCTGTTTCGTGCTATATTTTGCTTTTGAAAGACTTTGATGGGAGTCACAATGGAAATGGTCCTTTACAGTTCAATCTGATTATAACCACAGTAATGATGGACATGAACTTGTTTAATTGTGGACTTTCAGTGCAAGGAAGGGACCCTCTTCCACTCCTGCTAAAAATCACACCCTTCACTGTAGATCATTTTCACCTTGGGGTGGAAAGAAGAACTACTAAGCCTGTTAATCTAGGTAAAGAAGTCCCTAGGGAAGTGATAACAGGAAGCATCCCTGTGCAAATACCTTATTTTATTATGCATTTTTTTGTTGTTTTGAATTGTCCTCATTTCCTATAGCAAGGTATGGCTCAAGTGGAAATTCCCGTATAGTAAAAATGTGTATATTTCATATGTGCTGAGGGTCTCTGGATTTTATGTTTTAATACAGTTATAGAAACATTAGATTTAGAGCCTGTTGAAGGAAAGGAAAAGATATATGTTCTCTATAAGCTTCAAAAAAGGGTATGAATTCAGTTAAAGGGGTAGAAAGAAGATCCATCTTTTGTTCCTTTTGGTAGGTAACTTCTAAGGAGCACAAGGCACCCTCATATATACTATCCCATTTATATTTAAATATCAATCCTGAAAGGCCAGCATTGCATCCGTATTGTTGCAGTCTGTAACCTGTTTTTTAAGGGAAAGAGTGAAGGCTCAACAGTTGTTCCTGGAAGAGGAGGCTGCAGACAGCAGGTTAAATGTAATAGAATGGCCGTAGCAGAGTCCTTTACAGCTCTGCTAGAACACTCGCACACAGCCTGGGAAGGTGCAGTGAGAATGACTGCAGTTTGAACAGAGGTTAATCGTTTATTTGTGAAGGTTTTTTCCGTAGCTTTCTTCTTCTTTTTAAAATTTTCACATTGTTTCTATCCAAAAAGTTTGTACTCTCTTGGCCCAAAAAAGCTAGGAAAAACAGTTCTGTGGTAGGACGCTCAAAGCTACTCCTGTATATCCTGACCAGATTTATTTGTGAGAGCATCTGTTTTCTGATACTTAGACACTTCCTCTTCCATTGCCATTTCCTGTGACTCATGCACAAGTGTATTTGTTCAGGTTTCATGGAATTTTCCCAAATATATTTACCTTTGGTTGATTTTTTAAATGTAAATTGTATTGCCCCAATTTGTATGTGTGTATTTGTGTGACTGCATGGGGAGAGGGAGTTTTAGAAGAATGTCACTTAATTATGAAAAATTTCTGAGAATAGGACATTTCTGACAATCAAGTCTCTAAGATCATCCCAGAGGACATGTTTTGGTTATAAAATGGTAGTTTTTATACTCATCCTTAAAAAGTAACTTGTTTCTGCTTGATGGGTTTTATTATGAATACACTACCATGTGTTCTTGAGTGAGAAAGTGAGGAAAGGAGGTAAAATTGATCTTTGAAATACAAATACAGTCATTGTAGGCATACTGACTGCCTCCTCATGACTATTAAGTGAATTAAAAATAGCAACATCCTCAACATGAAGATATGACCAAAAAAGAACATCTCTACAGTAAGAGATAATAGTTTCATGAGTTAGAAGAAGGGAAACCATCTGAAAATTAGATTTGTTGACTCATTGAGGAAAAGATACTTCAAGAAGATAAAAATGTATCATCAAGACTACTGTATCATTTATCCTTTTTCCCTGTACAGGCTTCACAGGCTGCTCAGGAAGCTGAGATCAATGCCAGAAAGGCCAAAAACTCTGTCACCAGCCTCCTCAACCTTATTAATGACCTCCTGGAGCAGCTGGGTAAGTAACCATAGAGTCTTTTTAGGCAGCCTTTGAATTCTTTGTACTGTTCTTGGGATCTGAGATAGTTGACTCAAAAGTAGATACTATAGTGCAAAGACCGTATGAACTGAATCGTGACTTTAAGTTGTATTAATTCAACATGTACTTACTAGGTCCTTCCATGGAATCTGACTCAGTACTGGAGTCTGACCATGGTCTGAGGACTTGATAAAATTTTGAAGATCTGCTTCCAGCTAGGGTGGCTCACTTATGGTCAAGGTTTATGATACAATCGAACGGTGATTATTCTTAGTTCATCCTGCTGGCAGAATGTCTTTAAAGGATTTAAAGTGAAGGATTTCAATGACAGAATAAAAGAACACTTTAAAGGATAATCGATTAAAGGCTAATCGGATGAGGTGACAGTTTTTATGCCAAAAGAGAGAAGGCTTTCTTTTTGAAGGAAGTATAAGCATATTGAAATGTTCCTTTAATCCAGTTTGATATAGGGAGCAGGCCTCATTATAGGGCAGATGTACTTTTGTCACCAGCCTCTATTATAAAGTTGTAATACTCTAGCCAGTACAGCTTTGTGAGCAAGGCACTCTATTTTAATGTGATAGCCTTTAAAGTTTGGTTTTGGTCAGTGTTTTGTTTTGTGGGGGTTTTTTTTGGGAGGTGTGTGTGATATTTTTATCTGTCTCAATTTTCAAGAATAATAAATTATGTGCCAGCAGATGGATTTTAAAATGAAAGTAAGCCGGAAGAGGTAGGTTTTGTGACAGAAAAGGTTGTATTTTAAAGTTAGTCAGACTTGGGTTGGAGTCTTTGCTTTGTTGCCTGTAAGCTGTGCAAATTTGGGCAAATTACTTAACAGCTGAGAATCATTGATGTCAAATGATCTGGTGAGAATTTAGTCAAGTACAGTATGCATAAAGTGCTGGCCGTTGTGCAGCTGGCTATCTGCTTTCGTTTAATACAGAGGTAGTTCCTTTCAAAAGGACCTCTTTTTCTTGCTAATTTTAAAGCGAAGCTTTGGGGCTTCCCTGGTGGCGCAGTGGTTGAGAATCCACCTGCCAATGCAGGGGACACGGGTTTGAGTCCTGGTCTGGGAGGATCCCACATGCCGCGGAGCAACTAGGCCCGTGAGCCACAACTACTGAGCCTGTGCTCCGCAACAAGAGAGGCCACGATAGTGAGAGACCCACGCACCGCGATGAAGAGTGGCCCCCCGCTTGCCGCAACTAGAGAAAGCCCTCGCACAGAAATGAAGACCCAACACAGCCAAAAATAAAAATTAATTAATTATTTATTTATTTTTTAAAAAGCAAAGCTGTGCTGAAATTATTTCAGCATTTCAACCCTGGCCATTTTCCATAGGAGGGCTCCGATAATAGTGTCTAACTCTTGGGAGCCGGACATGACTCCCAAAACAACCCAGTTTCCCTGGAATCAAAGAGCTGAGGGCTTAGGGTTCTAGCGTAAAGATTTTTATGTTCATTAGAGAGCACTAAAAAGACACAAGGATTACATATATAAAGGTGAAAAAGGTATTACACGTTACCAGATGACCTTCAAAACCACAAGTGAGGCTTAAGGTCTAGGACATGGTTGTTATATATTTAGAAAACATTTCACAAAAACCGTCTCTCAGAAAAAAAAAAAAAAATCCAGCCCCAATATTCATTATAAGCTCTGACCCATCCCTGCTAGATTAGGTCAGTGATTGTACTTGGTCTGCATTGTTAATGCCCTTGTATGACAGGCCTCAAGTTCTCAGGCCACTTTTTTCATAGCGATAGCTGCTGGGCTTCCTTTATAAAAACGCTGGTGGGGATACTTGTGAAGTGATGTTATAATTCTCACTGAATGTGTCTGTCCTCTTCTGTGTCCTTTCTGACTCAACAGGGCAGCTGGACACAGTGGACCTGAATAAGCTAAATGAGATTGAAGGTACCCTGAACAAAGCCAAAGATGAAATGAAAGTCAGTGATCTAGACAGGAAAGTGTCTAACCTGGAGAATGAAGCCAGGAGGCAGGAGGCTGCCATCATGGATTATAACAGAGACATTGAGGAGATCCTGAAGGACATCCGCAACCTGGAAGACATCAAGAAGACCTTACCCTCCGGCTGCTTTAACACCCCGTCCATTGAAAAGCCCTAGCGTCTTCCTTTAGAGAGCCACTGTGAGACCACAGAGTGCCTTAACACAAAGATTCCATCTTTCAGACCCCCACTCTCTGCTGCTCTCCACCACTGTCCTTTTGAGCCAGGAAAAGTCACAAAGTTTAAAGAGGAGCAAATTAAACATCGTGAATCAGGAACAAAGGGTTTTATCTAATAAAGTCTCTCTTCCACTTAATGGTGGTCCCTTAGACCCACCTTTCCCTTCTGAGTCGCATAAGGACGTGGCATCCTGCGTTGCTGTACAGTGGCTTAAACCCTTCGTGGGAACCATGTGTGCCAGGGCTGAGCCGGTAGCCCTTCCCTTCTCGCTGATGCCAACAGAACCTCCTCAGTCTCAGTACTCTTGTTTCTATGAAGGAGAAGTTTGGCTACCGACAGTAGCATTGTGATGGCCAGTATATCCAGTCTATAGGTAAAGAAAATGCATCCACATCTCCTGCCCCTCCTCCTTTTAAGCAAAAGGAAATACACAGCCTGTGCCAAAGGTATTGGTCATTTAGAGTGTCGAGAGCCGTCATCTGTTGTTTTAGCTATTTTGAGTTTAGGACACCGAGCCATCCCACGGGTAAGGATGCAATGGTTTATGACAGTCTCCAGGAGAATGTGAGACTGCAGAAGGAGGCTGAACATTTTCTCAGATGTTAATAATTGACTAGGAAGATAAACTTTTTTCAGATCTTTGGGCAGCTGATAATTTAAATCTGGATGGGCAGCTTGCACTCACCAATAGACGTCTTCTGTTCCTATAGATGGAATTTATGCAGAAGAAATAGGGATATGATAACCACTAAAGTTTTTTTCAAAATCAAACTAATTCTTAGAGCTTTTTTAGAATATTAGTCTTGGAACTAGTGTTGTTACCTGGCAGAGAACGGGTGGTCCTTACGATCTTGACAAACAAAACAAAAGAAAAGCCTCCTTGTCCTAGTCTTTTCTAGCAAAGGGATAGAACTTAGATGCAGCTTGTACTGTCAGGATCCCACATAGCCATTTTTCTTCCACTGGGGAGAGATGAAACATTTGACCCTTAGCCTCAGTTTTCTCCTGATGTTCCCATCTTGTAGAACCCCTCAAAACACATTGTTTGCCAAATCCTGGTGACAAATACTTGCACTCAGTATTTCACACAGCTGCCAACACCATCTCGTTCCTGCACTTTGTGATTTAAACCCACCTCTAAACCTTCCCTCTAAGCGTAGAGGGAAGACCCTTACATGGAGTTTCCTAGTGAGCTTCTCAACTTCTGACCCTCAGCTCTGTGGCTTTCTTCTAAGGTCACAGCGTGACGATTCTCTGCCACAAACCCCTTCCTCCTACCAACCCGCCTTCGAGATTCATATATAGCCTTTAACACTATGCAACTTTGTACTTTGCGTAGCGGGGGAAAGAAACTATTATCTGACACACTGGTGCTATTAATTATTTCAAATTTATATTTTTGTGTGAATGTGTTTTTTGTTTATCATGATTATAGAGTAAGGAGTTTATGTAAATATACTTGGTCCTGTTTCTAGAATGGCACTGTCCGTTCACTTCTTCACTTCATTTTTCCTCTTCACCGGCACAATGTGTCTGTATACCTCCTTCCCTTCCATCTGCGGTTCTTTGGATTGGCTTTGTTCCCTGTTGCTTTGCTCTTTGCCTTGTGTTTGCAGCATGTCCGTTCTCTGACATTCACAGCCACCTGCTTTCCTCCACACACAGCCACGATAAAGAGGTACCTCGAACCCTCTTCCGTTGCAGTCCCGGTGGTCCTCAGCCACAGCACGATGTTGTTCGTAATGCCTGCCCCAAAGCAGGGCCGCCAGCTTGACAGGGAAGGATGGCATTAGGCGAGCTTGCTGAAGGGCGTCTTTACCATCAATGTGAGCCTAGCCAGGAATGAGTGAGAAATGCCCTCTGGCAGTTGTTTGAGCTGGATGGGGTCATTTGTATAAGGGGTGCATAATGACTTGAGTGCTGCTAGTGCATCAGGGATCATGCTGCAGATAGATAGAGTGGGAGAGGTGTTCTGCCTTAGTTCTTCCCCTTTCCATCTCCTCCTTGCATCCCAGAGTCGACTTACTGGTGTTTTGACCTGGCACCCTCCTAAGCTTCCACTCCACTCCTCTTCTCAGGCCTCTTCTCCTATCGCGGGAGGCCTGGCTCTTTCTTGCCAAGCGTTCACATCAGTGTTTCCTAGCTAGTTCCTCTTTTTAAGTGGCCACATCCTATGAGACATTTTGGTCAAGGTTTCAGGGAAAGGACTGAAGATAGACTGCTAAGGTAGTTTACCCTCTAGCCTATGGGTCAGGTTCACTCCAGTAAGTCTTAGGCCACAGTGAAATTTGGAGGATTTGTTGTTTTTTCTTTTCTCCTTTTCCATCTGTGTGGTATATTTTTAAACAGAATTTTATTTTTAAAATAAAAGTTCTTTATAAGACAATACCTTAATTACACACCTGCAATATAGCCATTATTCTATTGTATAGTTCCAGTTTTCTGTATTTTATGTAATAAAATTGACAGGATGGCTGCTGCAGAATGCTGGGTGTCACAGGGAACATACACAGCTGTTCCCTGGAATTTTCCCTCTTAATTCCGACCGTGGCCCTTTTCCATGTGCCTTCACTTTAGCTGTTTACCTTAACCTCTACGGTCTTGCTCTCCAGGGTAGTAAATGCAACACTTGGCATTTTTTATGTTAAAAAAAAAAACAGTATTTTATTTATAATAAAATCTGAATATTTGTAACCCTTTATACTTGGTGTGGCCTGAGTGTGGTACTGGGGATGTAAGATGTTTTAAAAGGTATGATGAAGGGGAAGCGTCTCGTAATGTATTCTTTGGGTTGTTTCTTTTCCTGAGAACAATCCAGTATGTGTACGTGCGTGTGTGTGAGTATATAAATTAATTTATGTATATATTTATTTTTTTAACCCTTCTCAGATTGGAATACTTTGGTTGTGGTCCGGAGGTTGGCAAATTCTTCCTGTTAAGCTCTAGATAGTAAATATTTTACATTTTGCAGGCCATACAGTCTCTGTCACAACTGCTCTGCTGTTGTAGCAGGAAAGCAGCTGTGGACAGTCTGTAAACAAATGAACAGGGCTGTGGTCCAGTACAACTGTTTACAGGAACAGGCCCAGGCTTGCAGGCTGGAGTTTGCCGGACCCCCTGGTGTAGTCTCCATATTTGATTAGTGACTACGGAGGGCTATTTTCAAGTTATTTGGGCTTTCTAAATTAGCAGATGTATGTAAAGAGTTGTCTTTCCACCTTTTAAATACACACATCTTCAGCTAAACTAAAGGTACTTTCGTACTTTCTTTATATGATGAGAAACACTCTCAAACATAATGGAAGAAAAAGTAAGTAATGTGCTGGACCAGCAGGCCATCTGGAGGGCTGACCCAACTGGAGTAACTTAAGACCAGATGAAGAAGTTTGGAAGTACAGAGACAGCAGTAAGGCTTTGCGCTACTCTTTGGCTCTGTTTATAGCCCTGAGGCCCTGGGGATGACGTGCCACCTTCCCAGTCATGTAAATCATTACAGCTGTAACACCTGTAAAGAAGAACCTGAACTCTTCTCTTTAGACTTCCTCGAAGAGAGCTTTAGAGGGCACTAGTTACTAGCTTTACTTACATACCGTGTTCTTAACCCATTTGTAGGGTATGATTCAGGTGCAAATATACCTCCATAGTTACTGTGTCAGAGTGATGAGTGGAATTTAAAAAATTTGTTCCTATTCCTTTTGTTATTTGAGTCAGCAGTTTCTCCGAAGTTGGTATCAGCATAATCTGATTCAAAATATCTCCAAAGGTTTACCCCTTAAATAAGCATTCTAGCCCCTTAATAAATCTGAACTCACCAGACCCACTTCGTTAAGTTCAAAATAGAATGTCTGGAGAAGACAGGACTCCTGGTGCTTAGGAGAGTCACAAAGTAGAAAAGCAGGTGGCACCTTCCACCTAAGGTGAGAAAGGACCCACCCAAGGAAAGATCAGGTCTCTTCAGGCCAGTGGTTTATGGGAACAGAAATGAGACGGCTGTAAATGGCAGGTAATTTTGCCTGTTCACACTAAGCAGGTTTAATTGAAAATATTAATAGTTGGCGTGAAAAATAAGAACTTTCTGTAAGGAATCTATGTATCTCTCAGAGGTTGCACTCATTCAGGAGTCAACCAGAGTGTCTTCTATTTGTATGGAGTCTCCTAGAATGATTATACCTGCTCTATACCGATAAATAAAATTCTAAGTAAAAATCGTATGCTTAAGAAAGGGAAATATTTAGCAGAAGACCAAAGAAAATCTCAAATAAGAATTCAAATAAGAGAAACCTTAACATTTCAAGTGTTAAGACCTCCATGTCTTTGCTTTAACTCTTCTCTGCCCAGAAGGTGCTTGCTTTCCCTTTCCCAGTACAGGAAAGCCTAAGGTCAAGGTGTTCCCTACTCTGTTGAAACTGGCCAGTCCTTTGTTCACCACCCCACTCAGCCTGGTACTGGCTTCTGGCATGGCCCTTGGGCATGTGTTTATTCGTCAGGTGTGTCTCACCCACCTCTCCCTCCCCCCTCTCTCCTACCCTCTAAGATCAGGGTCTTGGTTACTCCCTTTCACATCCTCAGGGCTAGGAGGCAGACAGTAGTCACTCAAGTTGTCTTAAAGATGCAATCAGGGCTTCCCTGGTGGCGCAGTGGTTGAGAGTCCGCCTGCCGATGCAGGGGACATGGGTTCGTGCCCCGGTCGGGGAAGATCCCACATGCCGCGGAGCCGCTGGGCCCGTGAGCCATGGCCCCTGAGTCTGCGTGTCCGGAGAGGCCCGCGTACCGCAAAAAAAAAAAAAAAAAAAAAAAGATGCAATCAAATCAACCTTTCTCATCCCGTTCGCCCACTCCTGTTACTTTTTCCCTGCTGTGAGCAGAGAGGGAGGTTTATGGATACTTGTTAATTTCTCTCTCTCTCTTTCTCTCTGTGTCTCTATCTCTCCCTCTCTCCTTCCAACAGCATTCTGTTCACTCAGCACTCTTACCTAAGGATGGATTTGTAGAAAAATAACCAAAACCACTGTCTTTCACCAAATGGCATAGCACAGACCTCACCGGGCTATGCAGTCAGCAACCAGCTGGTGTGATGCGGTCTACAAGGCCTGGGCCTATGTGCTCCCAGCCTCACACTAGCCATTCCCAATGCTGTGTATGTGTGTCTGCGAGTTTTACCCACAGCCCCTTCTATAGGCATCTCTGGCTCCTGGCCCAAGTTATAATAGTAATTCCCTTTCTTTTTCTCTAACTCCTGGGAATGGTCCCAGTAAATTTCAACAGACTGGTTGATGTTTTATTGTTTGCTTCCTACCTTGGAAAGCCTTATAACTTAGGCCATAGAGGTATTGCTTATGATTAATTCAGTGTGATTAATTCAGTATTCATAAGCAGAGTTATTGCTTATGATTAATTCAGTTTGTATTTATTTCTTTAAAAAGTTGAGCTTCAGGCCTTTGATCAAATCAGAATGTAACCCTGTGTTACCTCACTGTTCCCATGAGTTTGTCCAAGACAGTGTAAGTGCTTCTCTGTGAAAGGTCCCTGGTCATACCTTTGAGGGCGACCCTTCCATCCTCCCATAATCCTTTTTCACCATGTCTAGTAACCGAAAATTCTACGTGAGCCTTAGACCGATGCTTTGGGGGCCCATGCCATGGTGTCTGCCCTAATAACAGATCCTTTGTCATCTTGGGAACTTAAAGGTAATCATCAAATTTTGTGCCATGGCAACTTGTGCTAACAATTTCTAGTGCGATTTCATCCTGAATATTCAGTGCTTGGTTTCTAGGATGTATATGATCCTAATTTTCCTTAATCTTCTTTGTTCATTGATCCCAGACTCTTCTTCCATGGACCTTTCTTTCCTCCTGAGCATGGTTTCCAGGGTGAGATTAGTGCGGAGTAAAGTCCAGCCAGGAGCAGAAACGTCTGGGGAAGATGTGCTGTCCTAGTGTGGATTACACGTTCCTGGGCTGCTGAGCTGGCGTCTAAGATAAAGGCTCAGGAGAAACACCTGTCATTTGGGTGATTACATGTTTAGCGTGGTCAGAGAAGTTTGTGTTACAACTTGCTGATCCCTCTTGGCTCAGACAGTCTGCTCTCTGTGCTGTCTCGGTTAGGCTGATACAGAGGCGCACACCTGGCCAGAGAGATGAGTTTTGCCATGTAGATTTCAGATGGGCTGCCTGCCGTCTTTATGTTTCTGAGGGCTCAGGCAAGACTAGCACTATCAAAGTAACTCACACTGCATACCGTGTTTTCAAAGGCACTTTCATAATTGATTTCTTTCATTTGCCTCTCATGTGATGACGCTCTCCATTTGACCATTGAGAAAATCGAAGCCATGTTTTGCTTCCCCATCACCCTTAGCCACTATGTTAGCTGTTGCCTCATTTTCTGTCATGATTTTGATCCATTTTCCTTTTAAGGTCCTCGATTATGTACATGTATTTTATTAAAAGCTTTCTCAAATCCCTTGTTTAGAGTGATCAAGGCAGGATTTAAATATATTAGTAACTTGCCCAATATTAAGGAACCAGTTAGCGGCAGAACTGTTACTTGGAACCTGATTGTCCTCAAGCAGCCTGGGCCATATACCCCTCACGGCTCACACCTCTCTCTCTGCTCTTGCTTCTTCCCTCCTTGTCTCTTCCCCCTGCATAGGCTCAGGGTTAAGGAGCATGAAGCTGGGTCGCCTAGCTCTACCTAGCTTCCTAATGTTAACATCTGATATATCTACGGTACACTTACCAAAACTAAGAAATTAATATTGGAGGAATACTACTAACTAAACAGTTTTTGCCTACTTTTAGACACCTTTTCAAGGCTCCATTCTAAAAGTAATACTGAATTTTAAGACAGAAAATGAAAATACTCAACATTAATACCCAAGCTATGGGACAACGGGAGTGTGGAGTCCAAAATAATTGATTTTACCTTCATAATACACTCAGAACTGCCCAATAACTTATTCATAGTTAATTGCAAATAAGTCATTAAACAACTCGCTAAAATGTCAATGTTTCAAAAGAGATTTTTAAAGACCCATCAGAATGAACATGTCATTCAAAATATGACACAAATTTAAGTATTTATTAGAAATAGGAAATTTACAAAGACTGCATTAAATTTTTTTGTTCTTATGTTCATAATTTCAGACTTAGAGAAAAATTTTCAAGAATAGTCAAAAAATTCTCCAATACTCTTTATTCAGATTCCACCAATGGTACACTTGCTTTTTCACTGCTCTCACTCTTACTCTCCGTGGAGAGAGAGGGAGAGAAAGAAGTGTTTTAAGTTGCAGACACAATGCCCATTTACCCATAAATACTTCAATGTGTTATTTCCTAAAGACAGGAAACTTTCTTACATATCGACAGTACAATTGTCAAAATTAGGAAATTCCCATTGACGCAATACTATAATCTACAGCCCTTATACAGATTGCACCATTTGTGGTAGGCAGAATAACGGCCCCCCAAAGATGTCCACATCCTAATTCCTAGAACCTATGAATGTGTTAGGTTACACAAGGCAAAGGGGAATTAAGGTTTCTGAGGTAATTAGGTTGTGAATCAGCTGATCTTAAAATTGAGAGATTATTTTAGATTATCTAGTTGGGCCAATACAACCATAAGGATTCTTATAATTGGAAGAGGGAGGCAGAAAAGGAGGTCAGAGTGATGCAATGTGTTAAGGCCGCCACTGTCGGCTTGAAGATGGAGGAGGGGGCAGGAGCCAGGGAACGTGGGTGGCCTCTAGAAGCTCAGAAAGAAAGACAAGGGAATGATTCTTCCCTAGAGCCTCCAGAAGGGGACAAAGCCCTGCTGACACCTTGATTTTAGCCCAGGGAGACCCCTATCAGACTTCTAACCTACAGAACTGTAAAATAAGACATTTGCATTGTTTTAAGCCACTAAGTTTGGGGTAATTTGTTACACAGCATAGAAAACGAATACACTATTTGTCTCAATAATGTCCTTCACAGCAAAAGAAAATCTGAAATCGTGTGTTGTGTTCAGTTGTCACATCTCTTTCATTTCCTTTCATCTGGAACAATTCTTGAGTCTTTCTTCGTATTTCATGACATTGACATTTAAAAAAAATACAGACCTTATTTTGTAGAATGTTCCTCAATTTGGTTTGTCTTGTTTTCTTTTGATTGGATTCAGGTTGTGCACTTTCAGCAGGGTGATCGTAGAAGTGATGCTGAATTTTTTTCAGCACATTAAATCAGGAGGCACATAACTAATTACCGGCAATGTTAACTTTGACATTTGATTGGGCTGGTACCTTCTAGGTTTCTCCATTGTAAAGTTACTCTGTTATCCTTTGCAATTACTAAGTATCTCATGAGGAGATGCTTTGAGACTATATAAATATCCTGTTGCTCCTTATACCTTTACCCAATGATAGCGGCTGCCAAATGGAGATTTTCTAATTCCATCATTCTTTCTATATTTATTAATTGGCATTAATGCTGTGAGGTAGAGCTTTTCCATCTCTACCATTTATCTATATCTATATCATATATATTTCTATTACTTTTTTTTTTTTTGGCCACACCACATGGCTTATGGGATCATAGTTCCCCAATTGAACCTGGGCACGGCAGTGAAAACACCAAGTCCTAACCACTGGGCCACCAGGGAATTCCTGACTGCTATTACCTTAGATTCATGGATTCCTATTTTATTTAATATTTTGTTCTTGATATTTGTTTTGATCTTAAGTGTCCCTTATTTGGCCAATGGGAATACTCTAAAGCTGGCCTCTGTGACCTTTTGATACATCCCCATCATTCTTTGAGCATTATCTTACTTCTGGCATATCAAGACATTACAGGCTCATCTTGTACTTTCCCTGCCCTGATCTTGGAATCCGGCACTTTTCCAGGGAGCAAAATTAGGTTTTTTCAATTCTCAAAATGCCAATAGCCAACAACAACAATGATAGCAAAAATAGGTTGCTCAAATGAATGCAAAAACTCTTGAAAATGGTGCTGAGTTTTAAGAAAATTGTTCATTAGGCTACTTGATTCTAGGGGACATGGCCTGTTCTCTCCCCATAGATGATCGCCTAGGTTATGCGTTATCAACAAATATTTTTGGAATACTCATTGCTCGTATAGGCTACCTAGTACTGGTACTCATGGGTTTTACAGTGTGACAAAAGCAATTATTCCTACTTTGGGAAATTTATTTAAGTCAAGGAGCCAGCAAAAAACAAAACATAAGCAATACAAACAAAAATAGAGAATGACATATTTCTATAAAGTAGGAATATGTGAGGATGTTGGTAAACAGATGCATAGGGACATTATATATATATTTGTGTGCGTGTGCGTGTGCGTGTGTGTGTGTGTGTGTGTGTGTGTGTGATCTATGAATGCTCTGGACTGTTTATTATGGGAAGTCTTAGAGGGACAAATTATATGAAAAGGTGTGTATTTTTTAGCTGTGTTGGAGAGAATATAATCTGGGAAATGAGCTTGGAAACACTGACCCCAATATGACAATGCATGGACAGAGAATTCAATGATGTGCAATTGCGTAGTTGAGTTTTCTTCCCATCCATTCCTCTCTATGTCTTGAAGATGTTCTGGCAGCCCAGCCCTGTGGTCTCTAGCCCCAAGGAAAACTCATGCCCTTATATGGGCATTTTCCATGTTCCAGTTCTTGATTGATTATTATTGGCTACTCTTAATGTGTGGTGCTGTCATTTCATAAGACCAATGACGTCATGGCAAATTAGTTGGTTATTTCAAACTCTCACTTATTATCTGAGGATCTGAAGAAGTGCCTAGTCATTAGTCAGGGCCCACACTAGAAAGATCTTGCCATGTTGAGGTCAAAAAAGGTAGTTATCAAACCATCAGTAGTCTATTGATGTTTTACTAGATTCTAAGAAAGGGCTGGCAAACACTATTGTGGGCCTAATTATGCTCTTGTGCTGAGTGTTATGAGGGTTAAATATGTAATATAATGAGGTTTGTACTCAAGTAGAATTGTGGACTCGGAACGTTTCCTTGAGCGATGGTTTTCAAAGAGAGTGCTATGCACTGTTCTCGCAATTTTCCCCCCTTGTGTTAATCTTTGTTACTGGTATATCCTGTGTGTCTGCATGTTGAACTCAACCAAGCATCATCTTTACTTTCAGCTCCCCTTGCTAGGAAACAGGTTGTAATTGGGGAGAGAGACGTTCAGAATGTATCTATGCTAATTACAGTGTCAGAGACAGTGTTGACTCTTTTCTGTGCTTCTTAAAACTACTGAGACACTCTAAGTATTCTATAACACTGAATTGGTTGATTAATCAAGACTTTCCTCCTGTGGAGTACAAAGACCTTCTTAAAAAGCAGGCAGAGACCGATGTATCTATTTTTAAAATCTTTTAGTGTAAGTATTTTATCTCCCAATTGATTTCTCCACTTTTCATAAGATCTTCTAAATAATAATTTCTATCCACTAGGTGTGAACAGGCCAAAGGATGACAGGATAGACTAGACTTTTTATGATTCATCATTACCATCCAATGCTGTGAATGCGGTGAGCTTGTTCTGAAGCATAAAATAAAAGAGAGCCAAATTATTTAATGTGGGTGATGCATTTGAAATTAGGATAACCAACAAATACACCTAAAGACATCAAAAGAAGTTTAAACCTCAGGCCTTCCTGAGTGGCCACAGTTCATGGACAGCTTAGCTGCGTGCTCTTAGCTAACTAAGCCTCTCAACCTGCCAGTGTTTCCTATAAGTGGGGCTAGCACAACCCTACAGAGTTCTTCACGTAAGTGGGTAAGTATGTGACATTATACAAAGCATAGGATAGTCAGGTAGACTTTTTGTGGGGCCTGAAGCTTGTACAATTTGGGGCCTTCCTTTAAAAAAATATATACAACCACAAATGCAAAAGTAAGGATAGAGCTGGAAAGAGGCCTATAAGCTCCATTACCTCCACATGGGAAACCCACGTCTGTGTGGTTACTATATTTATTTTAAGCCAGGGGAAGGCAGAGCAGTTGCTTCCTTTATGTCACTGTGTCATCAGGCGTGTGCGTGACTGTACTTCCCTTCCACTGCAGACACCTCAGCGGCAGGGCAGGGCGGTCCGTCCAGGAGAACCTGTTTGGTGTACTCACTGTATGACGACAGTGGGTGCGGCTTGGAGGGGAGTGCCTGGCCTCCAGAATGTGCCCAGAGGCTGCAGAATCAGACTTTTGCCAAAGGAAGAAAGAGCGCCCCAGGGCAGGCATTCGTTGGAGCAACGGTGGATGACTTGACTGGGGAGAGCCCACGCTATCTTCTTCACTAAAACTTTTAATCTCAGAAGTGGAAGAGGCAGACTCAATTCTTAAAGATCACTTCTTAAAATAAAATTCCGTCCACTTCTCTCCTCAGGGGATTATATGTAATACCAAAGACAGTCCAATACTGGAGTCATTCTTAGGTGCGTTCAGGCCCAAGCCTGCTCTAAGCGTTCACCATACAGAACAGAACATAAACTCTGGACAGCAAGGACTCAGACCCTGATGTTTCAGCCAGGACTTGGTGCCAGGTTATTTTTATTAAAACAAAACAAAATAGCAAACATAACAAAAACAATGCCATTTTAATGAGTTGAAAGATCTAAACTCTTAAGCTTACCCTTCTGAATCTATTTTTCTGGAGGCTGTGAGATGGTAGAGGACAGGGGTATAGGACAGGGGTCCTCAACCCCCGGTCCTCGGCCTGTTAGGAACCGGGCCGCACAGCAAGAGGTGAGCGGCAGGCCAGCGAGTGAAGACTCATCTGCCGCTCCCCGTCGCCTGCATTACCGCCTGCACCATCGCCCCTCACCCCCCCACCCCTTGGAATAATTGTCTTCCACGAAACCGGTCCCTGGTGCCAAAAAGATTGGGGACCGCTGGTATAGGATAATAATAGCGTCCTTCAAATTATTTAGGGAGCCCATTTCACCGGGGACCCCAGAGTACCCTGTGGATATCTGCGCAATTAAGTGGCATTGTGAAGAATATTCTGGTCAGAAAACACTGAGTAGAGCTTCAATGTAGGGCTCGAACACCTCAGTTATTTCCCATTTACCAAAGGAAAATGATTTTTGGTAGTTATAGATCTAGTACTAAAATAGAACCAATGCATGCTCACCTAGCATGCTGAGAGTCTATTCTGTGACTTTCTGAAATAACCTAGGCGAGAGGCTTGCCACCTGTGAATGATGAACACAAATTTATCCAGGCCTACGTCAACATCAGCAGTCAGGAACTTTAGTTTTTGTTCATATGACGTCATTATATTAAGGAAATTCTTCGCAAGTTTTCCTTACTGACTCTTGAGTATCTCAGAAACTTTAATGACTTGTCATTCTACAGCTGTGCACTGAGAATCAGCTCTGGGTGAGGCCCTGACTATGTGGTGGGGATCAAGCTGTGTACAGAACAGACAAAACCCCACCCTTATGGAGCTCACATTCCAGTGGGGGAGGCATAATAAATGAAAGATGGATGAAATATGTGTTAGCTAGCCACGTAGCACTTCATATGTTCCAGATACCTTTCTAAGAACTTTACAAATATGAAACCTACAACCTGATGAGGTGAGGACTATTATTATGCCCATTCTATAAATGAGAAAAATGAACAATAGAGAGATTCTATCTTGACTACCTGGTAAGTAACATAGCGGGGCCTTGAACTCAGGCACACGGACTCCAGGACGTACCTGCATCTCAACCACCACATCATACTGACTCTAAGTGGCACACCGATGTCTAGTAGGGTCGAAAGGAAAATGATTCTCTATGGAGAAAAAGAAAGCAGAGAAAGGGGGAAAGAAAATGTTTAGGGGGTATGGCGGAGCTTGCAGTTTTATACAAGATGGTCCAGACAGCCTCACGAAGACGGCATTTGAGTAAAGAGCTGAACCACATGACTGTCTGGAGAAAGCACCTTCCTGATAGAGGCATGAGAGAGTGCAGAGTCCACAAAGAGAAAGTGGCTATGTGACTGGAGGTGAGCAAGAAGGGGGACACTGAGGGAGAGGGGATTGGAGGCGGGCCAGGGTGCACAGTGTAGGACCTTGAGGCCATTACAAGGACTTTGGCTTTGAGAGTGAGACGGAATGCCATCGGAAGCTTTTGTAACCAGGAGTAATGTGGTCTGAGCTATACTGTAATGGGAGGATTCTGGCAATGGTGTTAAGGTAGACTAGAGGGGGGCAGCAGCAAAAGCAGGGAGGCGAGATAGGAGGAGATCACAATAATCTGTGCAAAAGATGAGGGGGCCTGTAGTAAGGTGACTGCAATGGAGGTGATGAGAAGTGATCCAATTCTGATTATGCTCTGAAGGTAGAGCAGGGCAGCAAGATCTACTGTGAGAATGGGAGGAGTCAAGAATGACTTTAAGGTGCTTGGACCGAAGCCCAAAAGGATGGGAAGACTGAGGCATAAGAGGAGCTCAGCTTTGTGTCACACCGGGGATGCAAACTCTCCGTCCAAATGGACATTTCAATTAGGAAGTTGAATCTGATCTTAAGAGTTCAGGGGGGCTGTGCAAGGAAGCTAAAGATATCAATGTGAAAGTCGTTAGCAGATGTGCTTAGAGTTGAGACTAGCTGAGAAAACCAAGGGAGTGAGTATAGACAGAAAAGAGAGGAGGTCCAAGACCTGAGCCTTGGGTGGTTTCTTCTCCATTCGGAGGGCACTTCTGTGTTAAGGGGTCAGAGAGATGAGGAGGAATTGACCAAGAAGGGGTGATCAGTGAGGTAGAAGAAAAGCCACATGAGCATACAACGTCCTAGGAAGCAAGAAAAGTGTTTTAAGGAGAAAGAAAGGAATGGTCAGTTATGTTAAAGGATGCTGAAAGATGCAAGAAACAAAGGGTGAGAATTGGTGGCCGTTGAGCTTTACACCATGGAGGTCCTGGAAGGCCGTAGCAGGGGCTGTTTCAGTGGAATGGTGGAATGGTGAAGGCTGAGGCCTAATCGCAGTGGTTGGAGGGGTTTCTTGAAATCTAACTGCAGCAGTTTCAGAAGGTACTGGGAAAAAAGAACCCCGGCGAGGGCACAGATAGACAACTCTTTTGTTGTCCGCAAGGGAGACAACTGTAGAAGGGGCAGAAAAATAGGGCGGAAGCTGAAGTGTAGCACAGTTTCAAGGGAGTTATTTTTTTAAAATAAATTTATTTATTTTGTTTATTTTTATTTTTGGCTGCATTGGGGCTTTGTTCCTGCACACAGGCTTTCTCTAGTTGCAGCGAGCGGGGGCTACTCTTCATTGTGGTGCGTGGGCTTCTCATTGCCGTGGCTTTTCTTGTTGCGGAGCACAGGTTCCGGGCGCACGGCCTTCAGTAGTTGTGGCTCGCGGGCTCAGTAGTTGTGGCTCACGGGCTCTGTAGTTGTGGTGCATGGGCTCAGTAGGTGTGGCTCGCAGGCTCAGTAGTTGTAGCGCATGGGCTCAGTAGTTGTGGCTTGTGGGCTCAGGAGTTGTGGTGCATGGGCTCAGGAGTTGTGGCTTGTGGGCTCAGTAGTTGTGGCTCGCAGGCTTCAGTAGTTGTGGCTCACAGGCTCTAGAGCACAGGCTCAGTAGTTGTGGTGCACGTGCTTAGTTGCTCCGCAGCATGTGGGATCTTCCCAGACCAGGGCTCGAACCCATGACCCCTGCATTGGCAGGCGGATTCTTAACCACTGCACCACCAGGGAAGCCCCGGGAGTTATTTTTAAGATGGGAAAAATCCAGAAGAGAAAGGAAAACTGATGACACAGGAGCAAAGGTGAAGAATCCCTTTCCAGGGGGTGGGGTGCTATCCTTGACAAAGGTAGAGGGGAGCCCTCCTGTTGGCCTGGGATGAGGGATGTGACAGCAGGACAGGTGAAAGGAGGGCAGGTTATTGGATGCGGCAGTACAAGTGTGTGGTAGAGGCTCTCTTCCGAGGGCTTCCACTTTCTCAGAGTCTTGGGAAATAGGTCAGCAGACAGTGACATCGGGGGGAGGTGTGAGAGGTTTGGAGAAAGGGGGGAAGAGAAATAGTCTTTGAGGGGAATGGAAGACCAGGCAGCCTAGGGAAATGGAGTCTGATCGCTCACAACCCCTTGAGGTTCAAAATGAATTCAAAATGTGACAGTAAGTTGTGCGTGGGATTTTAGTGGGACTCTAAGGGAGGGATTCTAATGACTGACCATGGCATTTAACATGGGTGAAGGGGGCTGAGATGGCAAGAGGGTGTGGGAGGAGTGTAAATGTGGTAGGTTCAGTGGTATTTTTAAAGTCTGGGCACTAGAGAGCCTGACCTCCAAAAATCAGAGGTTGTGATTAGAGATTGGGTGCTTGAAACTGAGGTTCTAGAAGAGGTACAGTGACTTGGAATGGCAAGGTCTAGATGTGATTGCGAGAGTGAGTAGCTGAGGAGGGTATGTTTTACTAGAGAGTTTACTTGGTTAAGCATCACAATCTTCTCTCTCTTTCAATCCTGTCCCAGTGGAAGCTACCTCAGTAAATTGTCCAAAAGTTTTATTTTTCAAATGAAGCCGAATGAAATCTTTGTTTACGGGCAGCTCATAGGCCATGAGTGAACCACTGTGATTCACAGATGCCCTGACTGTCTGCATCCTGCACCCACACACATGACTGGGACATTTGGTGGAAATGGATGGGTTGGAATCTCGAATGAACATTAGCATACATACCTGGTGTTGATGAAGTATACTTGAGTAATTTCTGTAAAGCCAGTGGTTTAAGAAGGGATATTTGATTTGCTCTAACCAAATATCAGGTTACTGTATTTCCTTTTGCGGTTGCCATGTGCCTTCTGCAAATTGGCCTTCTTTGAAGTGTTCCCCTCTAGGCAAAGAATTTGAAAACCATTTACCCAGAAATCCTTAATCAGAACACTTAATTGGACTGAATTTTTTTCGGCAATTGATTTAACTGAAAAGAAAAATATCTCAAGAATATAAGCTCATATCAATTATCTCACTAAAAAAAAAAAAGGACAATGAACTATCTAAAATTTCCAAGTGAAGTCAGAGGATGGGCAAAAATGTGGCTTACACTGTTTATATTAACTATAGTGCTGAAGAGTAAAAATAATGATTAAGAATGAACAAGATCCAAAATCTTCCAGAAAGATTATAATAATCATGCTTTAGGCAATGTGGATGACACAGAGAGGGCACCTAATTTGTTAAAGGCATGAATGCCTTAGTCTGCAAAGCAAAAGTGCCATAGTTAAGAAAAAACTGTTAGCTGGCATTTAGTTAGCAATAAACCATATTCAACCACACCATCTCCTTTCCTGAGCTTTCTATTTAATCAAGGAGTCTCCATTTGCTGTGTGTATAGGAAGTGAGAAATGGAGAAGGCTCTGAAGTGACCAGGATAATTCTTTTAAAAAATCTTCACCACGATTACAGTAAAACCGTTCAAGGGCTTTTTTTCCTTCTACTCATTTTAATGGCCTGGGATACTAGGTCAAAATGCAGGCCTGTTTTCAGGTGTTTGTGAAAGCACACCAGAACAGGAGAAGACAGGAACCAAAGCCTCCACCGCTGGGAAATGGATGCTTCTATACACCGTGCAGTGGGTGGGTTTCCAAAGAAATGTGTCAGAGCCGTGGAATGCTGTGACTAAGGCTGTGCCCGACCTGAGCCTGTTAGAGGTCTCTCCGTCTTGGAGTAAATTCTGGAGAAATAAACCCTCACCTATTTCTGTCAGCCTATGCTTTGGAAGCAAATTTTGAATTGCTTTAAGAGAAAAAGTATTCTGATAGAATGAAGACAGTGGCGGCTGAAGTTTGATCTGACCAAAGAGATATGGAAACCTTAGAAGCTGATCTAACAATAATCTTCCCCCATTTTCTTTCACATTGAGCCCAAACATATACTTTTTAGTTTTATAAGAAGTCTTTCCAAGGAGAAGTTCAAGTGGATTTTCAGCTACCCAGCCAATTATTCTAATTGTAATTATTCTAATTCTGAGACATGGAATTTATTCTCAAGTTGTTTGGTTGTGTGTGGTATGTGGTGAGGTGTGTGTGTGTGTGGTGTGTGTGTGTGTGTGTGTGTGTGTGTGTGTGTGTGTGTGTGATTTTTAAGAGCATGTTAATACTAGATCAATCCAAAGAGAGAGGCATAGAGAGAGCTTCCTTTCTGAGGAGGGGCAGGATCCATGCCTACAAAGGGAGCCTCATAGCCTGGAACACTGAGAGCACATTTTCAGGACATGCTGAGGTAACCGGTTTAAACTTGCCAAGGGATGCTTTTCCACTTGGCTCACAGCTATTCATTTATATGGGTTCTGACCCTCCCACTCATTTTATTTTTAATTCCTTATTCATTTTCAGATCTTTCCATATAGGGTTGCTGAGGAATTGCTAATTTCAGAGCTGCCCTTTGTGATGCTCAACTAGAAGAGTGTCAGGTTTTAGAAATCTTGGTTTTGTCCAATTTCCCCCATGCCTAGCTTAAGAACACTCCAAATAGTAATACTTAATTACAGAAAGTGGCGAGTTTTCAGGATATCAGTTTGAGGGAAGTTGGCTTTAGACTTTCTTCAATGACGTTTGGGAAAAATAATTCCTTCGAACAAAGACTAGACTAGAAAAATTAGTTGAGGAGAAAAGACAAATCCCCCACAGAGAAGAATTCCAAATAATTTATCTAAACACTCTGCCCTCAAAGAAGTGGAGGGTAACTCCCTAGCCCTTACGTGTGGGCAACGTGTAGTGACTTCCTTCCATAGAGAACTGTGTGGAAAAAGGGGGGAATAGTAACTTTACAGTGGAGAAACCTGGCAAACACTACCTCAGCCGGGCCGGGTCCTCAAGGTTAACACCGACAGTGATAAGTGATGTTGACAATGTGTATCCTTGATACAATTAAATGGCACTGACCTTTGCGGTCTTCCTCCTAAAAACCCACAACCCCAGTCTAGTGATGAGAAAAACAGACCAATCCCAGTGGAGGGACCTTCTACAAAACATGGAACCAGTACTCCTCAAAACTGTCAAGGTCATCGAAAACACGGACGGTCGGAGAAACTGTCACAGCCAAGAGGAGCTGAAGGAGACGTGACAAGTAAATGTAACATGGTATCCTGGATGCACTCCAGGAACAGAAAAAGGACATTAGGTAAAAACTAAGGACATTTGAATAAAATATGGCTGCTAGTTGAAAACAATGTATCAATATTGGTTCATCAACTGTAACTAATGTACCCTCCTGAAGTAAGATGTAATAGGGGAAACTGGATGTGGGCTATATGTTAATAGAGAATTCAGAGAGAACTATATACTCAATTTTCCAAAAAATCTATAACTTTTCTAAAAAATGAAATCTATTTTTTAAAAATTGGCTGACACGAAAAAGAATGAAATAATGCCATTTGCAGCAACATGGATGGACCTAGAGATGATCATACTAAGTGAAGTAAGTCAGAGAAAGACAAATATCATATGATATCACTTATATGTGGAATCTAAAAATAGATACAAATGAACTTATTTACAAAACGGAAACAGACTCACAGACATAGAAAACAAATTTATGGGTTACCAAGGGGGAAAGGTATGGGGGAGGGATAAATTAGGAGTCTGGGATTAACATGTACACACTACTATATATAAAATAGATAACCAATGGGGCATACTGTATAGCACAGGGAACTCTACCCAATATCTTGTAATAACCTATAATGGAAGAAAATGTAAAAAAAAGAATATATATATTTACACATATATGTATAACTGAATCACTTTCCTGTACACCTGAAACCAACACAACATTGTAAATCAGCTATAGTTCAATAAAAATTTAAAAAATTTCTTTGGCTGAAAGGTAAACCTCATTGCTCTCATAGGGTCAGGCAGTCTGGTGCAGAAAGTCTGATGGTGAATCGGGCAGTTCTGGGCAGTGAGAACCCTGTAAATATGGACCCCGCAGACCAGCAATTCTGTGATGAGAAGTCTATTCCAAAGCTCCCAGCTTCTGCATCTGCACCCTTCCCCTCATGCAGATGACAGCTAATACTTACACAGTGCTCTACCCATTCATTGCCTTCCACTGCACAGCAGCCAACGCTATGAAGTAGGTGAGGGCTATGACTATCATTATTTTATCTCTGAAGAAAATGAAATCTAGCAAGTTTAAGGACCCAAGGTCACCCTGCCTGTAGGGGTGAAGCTGGAGCTGGGATAAAAGTCCAGGTTAGTCTGAGCCCTAGAGCCAGAGTTTTTTGTTTTATTGAAATATAGGGGCTTCCCTGGTGGCGCAGTGGTTGAGAGTCCGCCTGCCGATGCAGGGGACCCGGGTTCGTGCCCCGGTCCGGGAAGATCCCACATGCCGCAGAGCAAAAAAAATGCTGCAGCTGAAATATAGTTAATTTACAATACTGTGTTAGTTTCAGGTATACAGCAAAATGAGTCAGGTATATATATTTTGTTCAGATTATTTTCCATTGTAGGTTACTATAAGATATTGAATATAGTTCCCTGTACTATATAGTAAATCCTTGCTGCTTATCTATATTATGTAGTGTTTATCTGTTAATCCCGTACTCCTAGTTTATCTCTGCACCCACCCCTTTGGTAACCATAAGTTTGTTTTTTATGTCTGTGAGTCTGTTTCTGTTTTGTATATTCATATATTTTGTATATTCATATGTATTACTTTTTAGATTCCACATATAAATAATATCATATAATATTCGTCTTTCTCTGTCTGATTTAATTCACTAAGTATAATATTCTCTAGGTCCATCCATATTGCTGCAAATGGCAATATTTCATCTTTTTAATGTAGAGTGAGTGTTCTTTTAACCTCTCTTATTTGTGAACTTCCCTCCCCCATTCACTCCTTCTCTTCCAGGGACTCAAAGGCTCATACTTTCTTCAACAGGAATTATCCTTGGGATATGAATGGCCGAATTTGTTATGACCCATGGTGTCAGATGTACTGTGTGGATTCTATAGAGGAATAACGGAGGAGGGGCGGGTGCTGTGAGCAGGGTGGGAAAGCATCAGTTTCTGAAGCAACGCCTGGTTTTTAATTACAACATTGGCTCTGATCCCACACTCAGATCCCCTCAGGGATGTGCAGTGATACTGAATACCATCCTATAGTTGATTCTAGCCCTAAACCTAACATTGTGCCCATCTGATGTCTTGGAAGAAACCCAACCTTGGGACATTTTCAAGTGGTTTCTGTAAGGAGCATTAGTGAACCCACAGGTGTGCCTAAGTGAGGATTTGTGAGGCTGAGCATACTTTCCCAACCCTGTATTTCAGAAAGGTTCGTTCCCTTTTATTTACCAAATAAGGTGAAATTGTATATACCAGCCCAAATGAAGAGAACTAGGTGCTCTTTCATGTTTGCAAAAGATGTGCATAAGACTGAGAGAGTAATTTAAACAGCAACTTCTCAAACTCTGCTCTTTTCCATAAATTTCCTTAAATGGTCAGAAAGTCCACAACTTAATAAAGACCCTTAGAAAGGCTAGTCAAAGAATAGACCCATTCAGTTACTCCATAAATATAGGGAGCTAAAAAAATAAAATATTCCTTCGCGACTTCCTGTTGGAAAAGTCAAAGCTAGTTCAGATCACTTGAAGGGAAGACCTCACCTCTAGAAAATGATGTTTGTTTTAAAAGTTCCCTGGGGTGTGGGATGGTGACAAGTTTTCTTTTCTTTTCTTTTCTTTTTTTTTTCCTTTTGGTTATCTATGTTCTCTAATGTTTCTACAGTGGACATGTATTGCTCCTGTCACAACAGAATTAAACAAGAAAAGCTATAAAAGAAAGGGCAGATTGCTGTTTTGGCAGGAAAGGGCTTATCTGGAAAATCATGATGTGAAGGTACACAGGAGGGGTTCTTCCTGTGACTGAGCAGGCATTGTAAAGCAGTGCCCTGGTTTGAGGGAGGTTTCTTCTATGGCTGCAGCAGGACTCTGGGGAATTCCATCAGATGCTGTTGGTAGATTGAAGATCTGGTAGAGAGTTCAAATAGTCTGGATCCATGGAATGAACAAATAACTTGAAGACAATTCAGAAAACAAAACAAAATGAAACAAACAAACAAAATGACACACGGCTAAGATTGGAACACAGATCAATATAAGGAACTGATACTAATCCATCTGGAAGAGAAGAATGAGGTTAAGTCAATGGACTTCAAAAACTAAGGCTTTCCTTCTGAAGCTGGTGTGTTCTTTCTTTTTCAGCTCTGCTGCTCAGAAAAGAACGAGAGAAAAAAATTAACTTAGGCTGACATGTGAGGACCTTATATCGATCCCACTGTGTCCAATTTTCTCTCATCGTGTAGTTGCATCATGATTTAGGGGATTGGACTCAGCTCCAAAGCGGGCCCATGTTATCCAAGCCAGGGGTTGGCAACATTTTTCTGTAAAAGGCCAGATAGTAAGTGTCTGAGGATTTATGGGCCTTATGGTCTCTGTTAGCAACTACTGAACACTGCTGTTTTATGGAAAAGTAGCCATGAGTAGTATGCAGAAGAAGAGAGTGACTATGTTCTAATAAAACTTTCAGATAAACAGCTGGTGGGCAAGATTTGACCCACAACCATTGTTTGCCAACCTCTGGCCTAAGCCAATCATAGTTATCCATCTCTCTTGCCAGTCATTAGGGTACCCAAGCTGAAACCAATCAACAAAAAGCATTTTCCTAGTGATAGTTCCTGGTTCAGAGACAGACATATGACCTAAATTGGTCCAATCAGGAAGGGGAAAGATTTTTGTTTGAAATTTGGGAGAGGAGAGAGGGGTTTGAGCCTCTAACCCCCCATGTGAATAAGGAAGCATACAACCCTGATTGTTACTGGCAATAACAACTATGATTCTACAACTACGCGGGGAGCCAGACTTCAGATGAAGTGGACCCTGGACAACAGAAGAGAAAGATGGAACTTGGATCCTTGATGGTATCATTAGACCATAGGGTAATTTAACCCTATTTCCCACCTGACCTCTGAATTTTCAGAGATGTGAGCCTCTAAATTTGCTTATTATAAAAACCACTTTGAGTTGGGATTTCAATTACTTGTAGCTAAATGCAACCTAGCTGATGAGAAATTTAAAAATAAGTGTATGGCTCTCAAAAGTTTGCAAACTCTAGAAAGAGTTGACCCTGTTTCTATAAAATTTCCTTTCTGTCTTTAAAAATAAATGTAGAAAAATAGGATATAAAACTACTATAGCTCTTTTTAATTGCCTAGATTAGTGAGTGTGTGTCTTCCAGGGGGTCGAGAAGGTTTGATTAAATGACCTTTAATTTACAGAACTGTGGAATGTCTGGGTTGGAGGACACTTTCTCTGTGATGAAACTGAGAAGATGGATGCAGAGAGGTACCTGAGGATATGGGCTTTCTCTCTGTCTTCCATTCATACCCTTGGTCTTAAGTGTAGGTCTCTTCCCTTCTTCATCTTCAAGCTCTAAACATAAGAAAGTACTTTTCATAAGCAACATCTCAGTTTACACCATTTTTGTCAGAGTTATTTGCAATTCTTCTATATTCGTTTTAGTCTCTTTTATTTGTATGAATTTATAGCTTTGGTAATCTGTGAACTTATCTTAATAAAGTAAGAGAACTTGAGTTTTAGAATTGTTTTTCTTCCAAGCAGGTCAAATCTGTGTAGTATTAACTGAGTCACCTTTCTAACATTCTTAAGGGGTAATTTAGATAAGATATAATTTCCCTCATCATATTAATATTTAATTTCCCTCATCATATTAATATTTAAACTGAGATATAGAAAAGTGAGCGAGTTCAGTCTTGCAAAATAAGTACTAAACATGTATTACTCTTTCAAAAAGATACTACTGAGAGCCTACTAAGAACCAGGCACTGTGCTAGATCTTGTTACAACACAAAATCCCTGCTGTCCTGTAGCTTATATTTGAGAAGAGACAGATGAAAAAACATGTAAATCTTATGGCAGGTGGTAATAAGTGGTAGGAAGAAACAGAAAACAAAGGACGAAATGGAGAATGACTGGGCAGCGGAGGGAGGTGGCATCTGACTGTGGTCATCCTCAGGTGGGATGGCTCTGAGGTAGATGGGCTCCTAGTTTGAGAAACAGCAGAGAGGCCAGGATGGCTGGAGAAGAAAGAGGACTATACTGGATGGGTTGGAGGGGTGAGGTGGAGTGCAGCGTGTATGACCTTAGAGGCTGCATAACGACTTTGGGTTTTATTCTGAGAAAGATGGGAATCACTGGGACAGTCACTGGCTACAGACTCTCTCTCTGACTAGCCTAAATGTCCCCAGCAATGCAAAATACAATACAGTTTTTGAATTCTTACTGTTCACCAAGCTGATTTATAGTCTTAACAAGCAGTTGAGTAGCCATTTATTAGACAAATTAAAGGGATTAATTCATTCTACCAGGGTAAGTCTTTGAACCTCTACTTCATAATATTTTTCCCTTTGGTTCCATTCATGCCTAGTAAACTGTGTTTTTGTTGCACCTGTCTTTTCATCCTTTTTCCATAGATTATACAGAATGAGCTGTATTATTTATCAAGCATCTACCACCCTGCCTGGTTCATAGTAGATGCTCAAAAAAAAATCATTTAACAAGTAAATGAAAGAATTGGCATAGCAAAATATTTTACTGTGATAAAGGATTCTCTATATAAATTACCTCTATAAAATAAATCTCAGACTTTAATATGAAGAATTTAGCCTAGGGTCACTGAAAAAAGACAGATTATAAGAATTTTTTTCCTTTATTTTACATCATATTATTTTCCTTAAAAATATCAAATCATAAAATCAAAATCTGCATTGTGGTGTTAGTTTTTGTAGGTAAATTCCATTTGTAGGTGATGACAACACCTAAGTTTTCAAGAGTGTTCTAGAAAGCAATTTAAAATACATTTTTTTGTATTTTACATATGCTACTTCTTTCATTTCCCATAGAACACCCTTCAAATATAGCAATGTGAATACCTTACTTTACAATCGTGAAAACAAAAATATGTGCAACTTTCCAAACTTTAGACTCAAGAAGGCAAAACTAAATGAGCATGAAACCTATACCCCATTTCCAGGCATCTGGTTTATAGGATTTTATTAACATAAAAGTGCTATTTGCCAGTAGAAATGTAGGGTTAGAAAAGTTTAGGTAACACATAAGACAAAACTGCTGGGTAAAATTTTAATAGTCAAACAACAAATTACTAAGTATTTACTTTCAAAGAATTTTTTTTTTTTTTCCATCAGAAGTGATCCTATACACTCACTGATTTTGCAAGAACTCAAATTATGGGACTACTGACCACAGAGACAACACTTAGTTACAAGTGACCACTGTGAAGGAGAGGTTTAGTGAGACATCCATTTATAAAAAGATGTCAGAGAAGGTCTTGGACCTGTGCTGTGTATGCAATATGGTAGCCACTAGCCACATGTGGCTATTTAAATTTAAATAAAATTAATGAAAAAAATTAGCCCCTCATTTGCACTAGCCACGTGTAAAATGCTCAATAGACACATGTGATTAGTGGTTACCTTGTTAGAAAATTCACATACAGAACATTTTGACCATTGCAGAAATTTCCACTGGACAGCACCACCTTAGAAAGTACAGGTAGGGGAGTCAGGCTGATGAAATCTTTAATAAAAGTAGGCAAGCAAATTCCTCTGGAAAGGGAAGCATGGATTCTGGGGAAAAGACACCTGATCACACTAGAATGGCTCTTTGGGAACACAAATGAGTTTCAAGACAAGATAGAAACAACAGTTGTTTGTTTGGATGTTCAAAAAAGTTACTAAAATTCCACACCAGAAATTATTTTAAAACTTTCATTACCCTAGAACCAGAGGCAATGTTTTGTTATACATAGGGAACTTAGAGAGAAGAATGGGCAGTTTTTTGGATGGAGGAAAATGTGCTAAAAGCAATATCCTCCAAAGATTGGTGTGGTAAACAATGTTTTCTAAAATGACTGTAAATTACCTGGAAGACATAACACATGGTTTAATCTCCCAGATGGTATTTTGCTCAAGTTGATGCTAAATATCAAATTGATGCAGAGAACAGAAACTTTTTCGGAAAAGCTCACAAGAACTGGAGTAAAAGCAGGAAGGTGAAATGTGAAATTCAGTAAAAACTGGTGTTGATGATTGTATTTAAGGGAAAATAATCCAAATTAGATTAACTAAATGATGGTATCTGAATCCAGCTTCATATCAAAGACAAAATCAAGAAATCATGTGGACTAATCCTTTGGTTCCCATTTCTTGCTGATGGCTAAAAGGAGCCCCTGTGGGGAGACCAAGCAGAGAAAAGTTTTCCTTCCTTTGGATACATGCAGGCCTGTGCCAGAGTATGTGGCTTGGCAAGAGAAGCTCCGTGCTAGATTTTAGTACTCTATCCCCGCCACCCCTGCATACCTCCTCTGCCAGATGCTCTTGTGCTGGCCATAACCATACAAGGTGACCCGCATGAGGCCCTCCAACCAAAACTGTTACTCTGCCAGTTTGCAAGCTGTGATGCATCCAAATGTAAGGTGCTTTTACAGTCTGGTCTCTCTTTGTCAACATATACGTGGGAAAGCTTGGAAATACCCTTAAAAAGCTAACCCAAATCATCACCAGAGCAGATTACTAGATGAGTCTAAAAATGGGGTTTTTCATCCAGGAAAGCAAAGAACATGTCAGTAAAGCTTATAAAGTCATAAGGGATTGGAAAATGGCTGTAATATACTCTTGTTTAGCAAATCCTAAAGTACTAAACCCGGGAACAATTAAGAGATGCTTTTAATAAAATAAAAGAAAGTTGATTTAATATAGCAGATCAAAAACTTCTAGAAAATATAGATATTTAAAAGGGAGAGTTGGTTAAATTTACAGATGGTAATTCCATAGTATGCTAATAAGTAAATTTTAGGAAATTTTGAACTGTTTCCCTAAACATTTGAGGTTAGAATCATGGAGGCAACCCACCCTCAAAACATCCACTGGGGCTCCTGTGAGGTCCACTGTGTGAGGGGACAGTGACCCGAATCAGCATGGCATTTTATGTGTTATCACTCTCGGCTTTGTCTGTGTTCCGGAGAGAAAATCAACATTGTGGTCGACTGGTTAGACATGATCTGGTTCTGAAAGGAAGCTCATTAAATTAACTTTTATTAATATAATTTATTTATAAATTTGTAAGAATTCTTCAGAAAATTTTAACAAGAAAGATTAGAATGTAGATAATATTGGGACAGTTAACTCGAAGATGGGTTTTCCATCAGGCCCTGAAGGGTAGAAGATTTGGAATTGCCCTTTTCTTAGAAAATATTGAATGTAAGATTAAAACCTAAAAACCAAACCAACCAAACAAAAGCCCACACATTTTACTCAAAAGGAGATTTTCTACCTAGAGCTCAAGTCATACATATCTGTGTGTGTGTGTGTGTGTGTGTGTGTGTGTGTGTGTAGAATTTTTAGCATAGGTATAATCCATTCTAGGTTTACCAAGGCATGTAAAATATATTAATTCCATATAAAAAATTCTGCTGCAAAACCAAGTAGTCATATTCTGCTTTTGCTGTGTTTTTCTAAGTTACTTCCCAGGATTGCTTTAATAGAGCACCCTGAGATAAGAAAATAGCAAAGGTATTAGCAGCTTTGATAAAGCAATTAAATCTTGCTTTGCTGTGTCTTCATACAATAAAAGATACGACATTGAAACAATTGTCCAAATAATTCAGGCCTGAAATATATTCACCTAAAATATCCAGGGAGTTGAGATAAGTGTGTCATTTTGGTTTAAGTTGTCTGAATCACTGCATTAATTCTGCTATTTAATCTAAGTAGACATATTGAAGCTGTGAGAAATTTTTAGGTCAGTGAGGAATGTCTCTAGATTTTTCTGAGATTATTTGAAGCTCTTTCCATAATTGCAGTGATCTCACAGTTTTACCTTTTAACCGAAGTCTAATCCAATCTTCAGGCTTCCTGCAAAAGAACCACCCAGTGAATGTTTGGGGATTTCTGTGTAACCAGGCCCTAGAAAAGCTGACCCCAGAGAGACAGCTACTAAATTCTGGAGCTCTTTCAGACTGCTCAGACTCATTACACCATGCTGAAACTAATTTCCAATTATCCTAAGGAGTTCAAGAGTTGAGTTATTTAATGAAGAGCTCTTATACCTGGATTAAGGTATCAGACCAAGAGAAAACCATTAAGACCTGATTAGATGACGTAAAAGGATTTTGCATAAGAATTCGAAGTCATCCTACACTGAAGAGTTACAAAAGGTAATGTGAAAAGGAAAATGTACTCCTAATAACCAAACCTTTACTGCTGATCTGCAGAAGGGGAGTCTCTGTAGAATATAGTGTATCTTATAAAGATTAGGCATTTGGTAGGTCAATTATACTTCAAAAACAAACAAACAAATAAACAAATTCATAGAAAAAGAGATCAGATTTGTAGTTACCAGAGGCGGGGGCTGAGGGAAGGGTGAATTGGATGAAGGTAGTAAAGAGGTACAAACTCCCAGTAGTAAGATAAATAAGTACTAGGGATGTAATGTACAACATGATAAATATAAGTAACACTGCTCTATGTTATGTATGAAAGTTGTTAAGAGAATAAATCCTAAGAGTTCTCATCACAAGGAAGAAGAATCTTTTCCTATTTCTTTAGTTTTGCATCTGTAGGAGATGATAGATGTTCACTAAACTTATTGTGGTAATCATTTCATGACGTATGTAAATCAAAGCATTAACGTTGTACACCTCAAACTTTTACAGTGCTGTATGTCAATTCTATCTCAATAAAACTGGGAAAAAATTCCCTCAGCAAAAGTAAAAATAAATAAAAAGATTAGGTATTTTATTTTTATTTGAAGATCCAACTCAGCTTTTTTTTTTTTTAGTTGGAGAAGGGCGTGTTTATCTAAGTGAGAGGCTTAATTTGTTTTTATACTCTAGTTGAATAATAACTCTAGAGCAAGACATTGGCATGGATTTGTGAAGGAGCCTGGGTAACCTCAAAATGAGGATAATAATAGCACCTGCTTCAGAGGGCGGTGGTGAGGAATGAAATCCAAAACCCCTGCAAGGCTCCCAGCACTGAGCTGGGCACACGCAGAATATTCAGTACAGTTTTGCGGTCAGTATTGTAATTGTCAAAACTCTTATCAGATGTTTAAAATACATCCAAAGTTTCCTATCTAAAGGCAGAGAGTTAGACTCTAAATGCTAATATTTTTAATTATTAAAGGTGGAAAGTTCCAGATTGAAACTGAGTCACGTTTAGAAACATTGTTTCGTGAACTTGTTTCTTACTTCCGAAAGGCAGGGGTGGGGACCTCTGATCTAAGGTGGCTGCCTGCTTCTTTGGAATTATCTTGTCATGCCTGCAGCCCTGACTCCCAACACTGCAGTCCAGGGAAGAAGTTCACTGCGGTGGGCTCCTTACCTCTCATTCAAATCTGAATACCGATGGTCCGCGTATTAGAGTGGGTAAGGAACCAAGGGTGGCGTTTAATCTACTAATGGACATTTCACACCTGACTGGATGACCAAATTTTGTCCACAACACAACAGCTGGCACCCCCCTGAATCCACTAGAGTTCCCTCGCAGAATCTTTCACCCTCGCTTTTTTTTGTTCTATTTTGCGTTTTTTTGAGCATGTGTCCTTCTCTCCACTCCTCTCCATTTGTTGTATTGGTTAAACAAATAATCGGTGTGAATATTTCTGTCTATAATAGCTATATCAAAAAATACGCAAATGAAGTTGCTCTTTGTGGTTATCTGTTGATTTCCCATCACTTCCCTCGTCCCAGATGCATCACCAGCCAACCATAGAAAAAGGAATATCTCCCCTTAAAAAGTAAAAGGTGGGGAGGGCGAGGGATAAATTAGGAGTTTGGGATTAACAGATACATACCGCTGTACAAAACAGATAAACAACAAGGACCTACCGTATAGCACAGAGGACTATATTCAATATCTTGTAATAACCTATAGTGGAAAAGAATCTGAAAAAGAATATATAATATGTATATGTACGTATAATTTAATCACTTTGCTGTACACCTGAAACGAACACAACATTGTAAATCAACTATACTCCAATATAAAATAAAAATTAAATTAAAAAAAAATTTTTTTTAAGTAAAAGGTATTACTTGAACTCTGGTCTGGCTTCCACTGCTCCCTGAAAACTAGCTGTGGGAACACCATATACATTTCTGCATAAGATGGAAGCTTGCCACTTCAGCCAGGATGCTTGCTTCAGAGAACACTGTTTTTCTGGAGTCTGGCCAACTTCAGAGAATTTACCCAGACGATCCATGAAACACCAAACCATTTCCATTTATGGACATTTTCCTTTACCAATTAAGAACAAAGGGGGAGCTGTTGGTTTTCTTCCCCCTGATTGCATTATTTTGCGTTTAAAAATTTTATGCAAATGCTGACGTAATTAGAACTATTTGAGGAGATTAAAGGCTTGAGATCAAGACCAGCAGCCCTGTCTCCTGCTGGCATGTTAACAGCCAGTGCTTCAGTTTTTATCATAAGTGAGTTTGAAAGCGGGTGACATGCCAGACATTCCTTTTGAAAGTTAACTAAGGTAATGATGGAACTCAAGGCAAAAAATCAACATGTCACTTGCAATTCTATTCGGCAGGTTGGGGTGGAGAGATGACAGTTCTGTGAGGTGATTTACACAGCATGTAAAAAAAAAAGTCCCCTGGACGATGACGGAACTGCAAAAGAAACAATGGACAAAGGGGACTTCCAAGGCCTCAGCCTTCCTGGTCATGCCCTGGGGAAATGCTCCAGTACCTTTCCATCTCTGTTCAGAGAACTTCTGCATAGAACGTTATACCCACTGATACCAGGGGTTACACTCTAGATGAATGTGACTACTTTGGAAAAGATAAGAGGAAATTCTAAGTGCTGACTTCCTAGGACAAAAGTCCAAGACGGGTTTAAAATTCATGCTCCTAAGCAAACATTTCAGAAAGGCATCTCTTTCCTTTTGTAAATTGCTGAAACGGACCTCCAGAAGAAGGATCCCTAAATCAACTACACTTCAGTAAAATAAATTAAAAAACAAAAACAAAGGGCTTCCCTGGTGGCGCAGTGGTTGAGAGTCCGCCTGCCGATGCAGGCGACACGGGTTCGTGCCCCGGTCCGGGAAGATCCCACATGCCGCGGAGTGGCTGGGTCCGTGAGCCATGGCCGCTGAGCCTGCGCGTCCGGAGCCTGTGCTCCCCAACGGGAGAGGCCACAACAGTGAGAGGCCCGGGTACAGCGAGAAAAAAAAAAAAAAAAAAACCGGAAGAGGGGTCTCCCCGCAATTCTTGCGTGGTATTTCTGCCTGAAGGCCTGAGATGACCTTCTGCTCAAAGCTCTTTGGAGCTTAATAGAAACAGCAAGACGTCGGGTCTGAAATCTGTGCTCTGGCTTGTCACAATTTATGCAGTCACTGATGTGTTTCTAGTTCTGCGCTTGAGTTTGCACATTTGAATTAAAGTATTGTCTTAATTATAAAATAGCTTTTTTTAAGATTTTCTCTCGATTAAAAAAAATAAATTTATTTATTTATTTATTTTTGGCTGCGTGGGGTCTTCGTTGCTGCACGAAGGCTTTCTCTAGTTGTGTCGAGCGTTGCGGTGCGCGGGCTTCTCATTGTGGTGGCTTCTCTTGTTGCGGGGCACGGGCTCTATGTGCGCGGGTTTCAGTAGTTGTGGCGCACGGGCTTAGTTGCTCCGCGGCATGTGGGATCTTCCCGGACCAGGGCTCGAACCCATGTCCCCTGAATTGTCAGGCGGATTCTTAACCACAGCGCCACCAGGGAAGTCCTGAGATTTTCTCTTATTTTTTAAGACTAGTTTTATTGAGGTATAATTTATAGACAATCAATTTTACCTGTTTTAAGTGTACAATTTGATTACTTTTGACCACATTCATATTTCAGAATATTTCCTTCATGCCCTCAAAATTATCCTCACACCGCATTGCAGTCAGTTCCCTACCCCTGGTAACCACTGATCTGTTTTTTTTCCTTGTAGTTTTACCTTTTCTAGAATTTCATATAGATGGAATCATATAGAATCTGGTCTTTTGTGTCTGGCTTCTTTCACTTAGCACAATGCGTTGAAATATATTCATGTTCTGTAAGTATCAGTAGATCATTCCTTTTTATTGCTGAATAGTATCAAGATTTTTTTTTACTTTTTTTGTGTAAAAATACACATAACATAAAATTGACTGATTTTTGTCTGAATTTGAAAAACAGAGGTTTATTTGGGTCATATGGAAAAGCAAATAGATTTTTGTTGCCTTTTTGAAAAGTATGTGTTAATTGAAGTTAATCATAAGGATATATTCAAATCCATCTTACCTTTATATTTTCTCTGAAATATAAGATTCCATCCCCACCACTACCCATGACTTACTTAAAATGAAGTTCTAAATGCAAAACTTTTGAAACATTAGGCAGGTGAGTCTGAATGTGAAAGAAATTTCCAGATATGTTGCAAAAATACAAATTAATTAACTTGTGAGTAAATGTTTGTAATCAGGACATGAACCTGGATTAGACCAAGTGTTTCACAGACGTTTAAAGTTCTGATGGAATAATCAATTAGTAGAAGGGTTAAAGCAAAAAAAAAAAAATCCCATCTTTATGATATTTGTTAGTAATTATAACAAGGAAAAACTGATGGTGCTTAGTGATAATAATAGCAACAACTGTTATTATTATTATTACTAATATGATTATTATAGCTTACTTGTATAATGCATATTATATGCCTGGTGCTGCTCTAAGCACTATATAGGTCATTAACTTATTTAATTTTCCCAACAAATCTACTAGGTAAGTGTTCTATTATTATTGCCATTTTACAGGTGAAGAAACTGAGGCATAGAGAAAACTAAATAACCTGCTTTGATGAGTGATGAAACAGCCAGGATTTGGCTCTGGGAATCTATCAGCTCCAGAGCCTTGACTTTTGACCTCTAGAGCATTCTTAACCACAGCAATGCACTAGCGAAATTCGCAAAGGGAGTTGACACTGTCCCTGAGGGAGGTTAGAAATTAAGCCAGAGCAGAGGTTGCAAGCCTGAGCCAGACAGGCTGTTCAGATGTGTGAAGAGGCCCAGAATAAGGCAAGGAGAGGAGGTAGGAACTGAGCAACACTGGAGCATTCTGTTCATATAAAAGAGGCTACTATTGGCCTGGTATCCAGGGGCCTGCTGCCTGTTTTCTACCCCAGGTCCGGATGACCCCTGGGGCTCCTTGCAGAACTAACATGTTAGGAAAGTCAGAAGTATTTGTTCAAAGTTCATTGTGACTTAGCTTTATTGATGTGAGCCAAGAGGCCACAGCCTGGTGGGGTTATAACGGAGATGTTGATAAATAACCATTGACTGCATATTGAATTAATTCAATATTGTGAATTTGTCTTTTTTATGGTGCTTTTTTTTTTTCTTTTAATTAGACTGCATGGCAGAGAGAAATATCCATGGCTTTTTTTGGGGGGGGGGGGCCGTATATATTTATTTATTTATTTAGACCAAACCCTTTGGCTTGTGGGATCTTAGTTCCCCAACCAGGGATGGAAACCAGGCCCTCGGCAGTGAGAGCACGGAGTCCTAACCACTGAACCTCCAGGGAATTCCCTTTTATGGTGCTTTTTAATCTGACCTAACAAAGAGCTTATGGACTTGAAACTAGATTGCCTGATTTTGAACCTTGGTTTTGCCATTTACAAGCAGTGTGACTTCGAGCATGTTGCTGATCTTTCCATGTCTTTCCATGCATCTTTCTTTTTCTCATCTGTGAAATGGGGAAATTAATAGTACATCTGTTTCATAGCATTGCTTTGAAGACTGAAGTGTTATGTATAAAAGATTTACAACAGCAATGGCAAATATGTACCGTATATTTTTTAGCTATTAGTATTACTCTCCAAAAATGATGGTAGCTGGAAATTATCTGCTCCAATTTTTGAATTATAATAAAGTATAGTAATCTGTACTAAAATGAAATTACCTTCAAGACTTTACTTTGCAGGGCTCTGCTCCTTGTTCCTGCAGGGCTGGGGGGCACTGCCCATCACTGCTGGGTAGACGTACAAGGAGCAGACAACTCAGGGACATGATTTCAGCCTCTACAATGCACCAGTTACTAGAAGGGAACATTCTAAATACCTGGTCTCTGTGACCTGAAACTTCAGCAGTAATCAGACACAATGAGTTTGAGGAGAGAAGAATATTTTTTTGAATCATGAACAGAATAAAAGAAAATCAAGCTTGGATAAGAAAATTGGAGCGGGCCTCTCACTGTTGTGGCCTCTCCCGTTGCGGAGCACAGGCTCCGGACGCGCAGGCTCAGCGTCCACGGCTCACGGGCCCAGCCGCTCCGCGGCATGTGGGATCTTCCCGGACCGGGGCACGAACCCGTGTCTCTTGCATCGGCAGGCGGACTCCCAACCACTGCGCCACCAGAAGCCCCTGAAGCTTTCTTTCTAGTCCTCATTTTTTATTGATGGAGAGTTTCTTTTTAGAGTAGGTCTTGGCCCGTTTGCAGTAACCTACCTCACTCCTGTGGGTCCTTGGTGCTGTATTCAGATCCCAGGTATTCCTGAACACCTGGTCCATGCTCCATGTTCTGCACAAAGCCATCCCTAGCTGTCCAGGCAGCCCAACCTGGCCTTGATTACATGCACAAACTGAAATCTTATACCCTTTGACACTTAATCATGTACTGTTTTGCATTGTTTGTTGCCTTATGTTGTTATCATGTATGGAACTATCTAGAGAACACCCATTCATTTATTTAGTCAGTGAACAATAGTTTATTGGGGGTCTTTGCAGGCCTTGATGATGAAAAGTAGGGGTGATTGTTTTGGACAGATTGTGTGTGTGTATATATATATATATATATAATACCTCTGGCAATTAAAAAATCTCTAGTAGGAACCAAAGCTTTCTCCTTGGCAGCCACCTCTTTGAATTAGTGCCACCAGCCTCCCTAGGGAAAGGGACAATGTAGGATACACCACTTGCAGTTTCTTACTCGCCTAGGACAATGGACTTGGATGATACCCACAGCTGGACTCTACAGATATTTTCTAAAGGGCCCATAGAGAATGGCGTGAGAAATATGCTCTATGATGTAAAAAGAATATAAAGTCTGGATCCTCTTTCTTATTCAATCCAACAGAACACTAATTGAGCACCAAGTGCACGCTGGATACTATACTAGTTGTTAGTGATGCAGAATGGTACCTGGCCTAGTACAGACTGGTGGGAGGCCCACCAGTCAACAGATGACTTAATGAGTTACTAGGCCTGGTGATCAATAGGTTATGGGGACCCAGGAGAGGAACCTTGGTCCAGCCAGGTGATGGTGAGGCATAGAATGAGGGGTCACCAGAGTGGATAGGCTGGGGTAGGGCTACTGTATTTCAGAGAGAGGTTGAGCCTAGGCTGGAGGGTAAAGGGGACCCTGTTGTGACTGTTGGACTGGCCTGTTTTCCTTGATGTCTTTCAGACCAGAGCTGATCACAGCTGCTGACTTATTTCTGAGTTTGCACTCATGAGACTGGGCCTCCCGGTTTGAGGAAGGGGCAGGCTGCTAGCTACCTCCGAATTCTGCCCTGGACCACCCTGGGAGAGAAGGAGGGCTCAGGGGAATCTGGCACATTCCTCCAGAAGGATCCCTGGGCCGAAGCCTCTGCACCACACCCTCGGCCCAGGCCAGGAGTGCGCCCTTCTTGCGGCGAGGGGGGAGCCTGGCAGCTGGGGTGAGCGCTTTTACAGCTCCGTGTGTGCTGTGTGTTTGTCTGCTTCCCGAGGGCTGGGTCCTCCTTATTCACAGGTGAGTCACACCCTGAAACACACGATCTCTTCCTGTCAGGACTGAGTCAGGTAGGAGAGTCGATAAAACCACCTGATCCAGGAAAAGGAAGGCACAGCGGAGCGCAGAGTGAAAGCTCCCAGCCGCGAGGCGCAGGGCAGCACCCCTGCAGCGGCTGACTGTGCGGCCCGGCCCAGCCATGCCTGCGCTCTGGCTCAGCTGCAGCCTCTGCTTCTCGCTCCTCCTGCCTGCAGCCCAGGCCAACTCCAGGACGCCAGGTGAGTCCCTTCCAGGAGGCACGGCGCAGCCCTGGGCTGGGAACTGGCCTTTGCCTGCGGACCGTGATGGCTGCACGCACCTCCGAGGAGCCCCACTTTGTGAGAACCTCTTTAGAGCTCCCTCCTCCTGCCCCATCTGGGGATCCTCCAGAGATTTGTTTACAATAATATTATATATTATTTACTAATACTATATAAAGCGGTCTGATTTTAAAATAAGAAGCCAACAGGTCGTGCCAAACCAGGGTTTTCCTTGCTTTAAAATTGTTCCTTCTCGATTGCTTTTTGATCAAAGGGCTTCTGTTTGATCAGTAATAGCAAAACATGTTGGTATATAAATTCTCTTCCCAATGTGTGTTTTTACGGATGGGATTTTGGTGAGAATGCTTTCTGTGACTGTGAGCCCCACAAAGATTGAAAAGGAATCTCTTCAGTCATCCTTCTGGAATTCCCGTTTCTTTGGGATGGAAAATGAGTTAAGAGTCTTAACAATGCTTTACTTTTGCATAACATTACTTTTTATAGTATTTTCACATAATATTCATTCAGCAGGCATTTATTGGGCACCTATGTCATAGGTCATTTGATCTTATCTAGGGCACCCAGTGGCTGTCACTTCATGAGAAGTTCAACTCCTATAAACAAAACTTTCTGGGCACCTAGCAATGGTTTACTGTATGCATGCGTCAGCTATGACAACACATAAAGGGTGTTTTCCTTAAGTTTTACTTAGTAGTCACTTAGTTTTACCAATGATATTTGCCTGTGTAATTACCCCAAATTCTCAGGTTTATTTTTGCTTCTTGTATCTGATGGCATTTCAATAATTATCTCAATAGGTCCAAGAGCCATCTTCACACATGTGCATGTGTGAACATGAGACCAGGTTCATGGGTACCTGGAATTCTCTTAGATATTTCAATTATTACTTTGCAGTCTGGGTGATGCTGCCTGAATTGTATTTGAATGGCATGAATGTTTTAGCGTGTGTTTGAATGCATTTGATACAGTCTTTTTTTTTTTTTCCTAAGATAATATTGGAATTAACTTACAACCCATCATCCTTGACTACCATTTTTTTTTTTTTTTTTTTGCGGTACGCGGGCCTCTCACTGTTGTGGCCTCTCCCGTTGCGGAGCACAGGATCCGGACGCGCAGGCTCAGCGGCCATGGCTCACGGGCCCAGCCGCTCCGCGGCATGTGGGATCCTCCCGGACCGGGGCACGAACCCGTGTCCCCTGCATCGGCAGGCGGATTCTCAACTACTGCGCCACCAGGGAAGCCCCCTTGACTACCATTTAAAAACCACTTATGAAAATGATCATGTGGGTTAGAGTCCTTCAATAAATAACTTTAACCTAGTGAGAAACATCCTAAAAGTAAGAACAATCTTTGAATATTAGAATTCAGAGGAACTGCTTATGGATCAACTACTAGAATTCCTTGGTTTAAAAAAAGAAAATATGGAAATGGATTTGCACAAAGCTACATAAGCAGCTACTGGCAGAGACACATCTGGCACTTGATCCAGTGGTTCTTAGACTGGAACTTTAGGGACCACATTATAAAAGTAATAAGGGAACAAGTTACATATGTTTTATATAATGAGTAACTATTGAAGCAATTTCCTTTTTTGGCTGTAGCTGAGTGTATGTGTGTGCGTTAGCATTAAATAACAGAAACAAATATGTAGGGTGATGAATTGTTTAATAAAATAACTGTTTAATAAACTGTTCAATAAAATCAGACTCAGGAGGACAGAGTTTGGACTCTTAACTTCTCAAGGATGGACAAGCTCTGAGTATTCCATCTACATCATTAAGTCAGAAGCAGTGTTTAGGCTCACTTCCAGACTTTCCCCTTCCTTAAAGACAGGCCACTTAAAATACTAGGCTGCCTCCTCAAAGGGCTTCATTTGGGGCTCAATGAGAGGGTGAAAAGTTTGTGTTAGGCTAGAGCACACATGCTTTCCCATTTATGGGATGCTGTGATGTAGTGGGAGTTGGATGGAAAGTATGGTGCTTGCTACCTCCCCAAGTGACCTGCATCTGTGCACCTCTGCAAGCCTAAAGCAGTGATATTGCTTCCTGGGTGTTCCCTTGCAGGTGAAATTATGGTGTTAGATATAATCAGAGTTGGTCTCAGCTAAAGCACAGGTTTTAGAGTCAGCCTGACCTGGCTTCAAAATTTGGCTGATTCACTTACTAGTCCCTTATTCGTAACCATTCAGGTTCCTCAGCTGCTTGGAGTCTGCTCTTTGCCTGGTAAGTGGAGGCAATAGTGCTGTGTATCCTTGCAGGTCTGTTGAAAGGATGAGATGTTACTGTAAAGTGCCTTAAAATGCCTAGAACCACGTCTCTTCAAAAGGTCTGATGCTGGGCTTCCCTGGTGGCGCAGTGGTTAAGAATCCGCGTGCCAATGCAGGGGACACGGGTTCAAGCCCTGGTCTGGGAAGATCCCACATGCCACGGAGCAATTAAGCCTGCGCACCACAACTACTGAGCCCGCGCGCCACAACTACTGAAGCCCGCACTCCTAGAGCCTGTGCTCCACAACAACAGAAGCCACCGCAATGAGAAGCCCGAGCATCACAATGAAGAGTAACCCCCGCCAGCCGCAACTAGAGAAAGCCAAAGTCTGATGTAGTGAACTCAGATGCTTAGAGGTCGTTAAGAAAGATAGAGACTCCCCTTCAGGAGCTCACAGTTGGTGTGAATGTGGGTGTAGCTCCAATGGTCTGGATCATAGTTCACTTGGGGAGGTGCGACTGGAGAAGGGAGATAGGAATGAGACTAGAAATGTAGCCAAGAATTTGGTTGTGAAGAGCCTTACGTACCAGTCTGTGCCATTAGGTTGGTACCCTGTAGGCAAAGAAGGGTTGTGGATGCAGATGTTTTGTAAGTGGGGTGGGTGTGGTCAGATTCATGTTTAAAAGATCACTCACTTAAGGGCTTAGAGGATGGAGTTGAGCTAGGTGAGGCAAACAAACGGCCATTGCTATAATCCAAATGAGAGGTGATGAGGGCTTACCTCATGGTGGTGGAATAGTAAAGAGGAAACAGATCACAGAGACATTTAGAAGGTAAAATTGGAAGAATTTGGTGATCCAATGAGTGTGTGCGTGTGTTAGGGATAATAGTGAGGGAAAATTGTGAAAAATGAGGAAGAGTCCAAGATGGGTCCAAGGCTTCAGGCTTGTGTAGTTGGTGAGACAGTGATGCCGTTAGAGGAAATGAGGACTATAAGAGACGATCAGATTTGGGAGGGAGGCTGGGCGATGGATGAAGTGAAGGAAGTGAGTTTCTGTGGGGATCTGTTGAATTTGAGATGCAAGTGGGGAAGTCCAGTGAACAGCTGGAGCTATGATTTTGAAATTTAGAAGAAATTCAAACAATATAAAGTTGGGAGCCCAAAGGTGGAAAACAAAGCCTCGACAATAGCTGAGACTACCCGGGACAAAGAGGCAAAAGAAACCTCAACACTTAACAAGGAGATGGAAGAACGGTGAAGGAGAACAGGAGAAGGGGGCATTGAGGCTAGAGGAGAATCAAGAAAGAGGAGAGTTTTGTTAGCCCAAGGAAGAGTTTCGCCAATGTAGGAGTTGTAAATGGTACTCAGAGGTAGAAATATGAATACACAAAGAATGAGGACTAAGAGACACTGTTGGTTCAGCCACCAGGTAAGTTTTGTAGCAATTGTTCGAGAATGGTGAGCTCAGAATCGAAGATTATTTAAATCACTAATTTAGTTTCTCCTATGGCCTGATGCTAGAAAAGAAATGCTGTGGAGAGTGGAAAGGACCCCTGGAAAGGTTTACACTCTCATAGATTCTGTTATTAAATTTTTGAAGGGGTACAGTATCATGTGTAGGGGTGCAGGTTCTGTAGTAAGACTGCCTGGGTTCAAATCCTAGCACTGTCCTTTACCACTTAAGGGATTGAAGTAAGTTACGTTACGTGTTACTTGGTTTCCTCATCTCTGAGATGAGGGTAATACATTGTTGTGATTATTATATGTAAAGCATTTTGCACAGTGCCTGGTAAACACTCACTGTGTTCGATATTATTGTTATATAACTAACTGCTCTGCCAGTACTGAATGTCAGTATAATGCCTTTTGTGTTTTAAGTGGTAAAGTTTTGGAAGAGGCTCCTTTCATTAGTCCAGGAAAGGTGATGAGGAGCCCTTTGGCTCAGGCTGAAATGAACCCTAAATTTTACCCAATGAAACAAATGGGATTCCTGACAAGGAACCCAAAGCGGATTGGAATTTCAAGATTGGGTTTCATATCATTTCTTTTTGCCTTTTGTCAGCCAGACCTCAGCACATATAGATTCAGCACATCTGTTACTCTCTAGAACATGCCCATGTATAAGATGACCCCGACATAAGATGATCTCTCGCTTCTCAACGGGAAGATCTCCCTCTCACACCATCAAAAAAAAAAAAAAAAAAAAAAAGAAAGGGGTTGGTTAACCTTTTTTTTTTTTTTTTTTTTTTTTTTTACACTGCACGGCATGCAGGATCTTAGTTCCCAGACCAGGGATCAAGCCCATGCCCTCTGCAGTGCAAGCATGGAATCTTAACCACTGGACCGCCAGGGAATTCCCAGTTTGGCTAACTTGATTATGAAACATTGAGCAATATAGATGTAGTGGTCTCTTTACATTTAATTTAGTAAATTAGTTTTACAGGGCTTCCCTGGTGGCGCAGTGGTTGAGAGTCCGCCTGCCAATGCAGGGGACACGGGTTCGTGCCCCGGTCCGGGAAGATCCCACGTGCCGCGGAGCGGCTGGGCCCGTGAGCCATGGCCGCTGAGCCTGCGCATCCGGAGCCTGTGCTCCGCAACGGGAGAGGCCACAACAGTGAGAGGCCCGCGTACCGCTAAAAAAAAAAAAAAAAAAAAAAATTAGTTTTACAAACCTAGTTAAAGTCACATAACCTGTAAAATAATAACTTAGAAGTATTCATTTGTTCACTTACATTTCATGTAGTAATTATATTCGAATTCCATCTTTAATATTCCTAAAGCCACTTTAATGCAGTTTTTTCTCTACTTCAGACCAGGTGACTTGAGACACAGCTCTATCTGAGTTTGCTTTTGCTGCTGTCACTGGAAAGTACACCATTTCAGAACATGAAAAAGATTTTAAAATTATCCCAAAGCGCACACTGTGATCGTCACAGCATAATCATCTTGAAAGTCGTACTTATGACTGCTTTCAGAACTCACAACTGTGGGATGATGAACATTTATGAGAATTATGTTTGATAGCTTGGCCTCTTTCTTGCTAATAAATACCTAAAACATTGATTGAGGTCATTTCAGGTTAACATGTCTTCCCCAAATAATACTTTATTTTAAAAATGAAGTAATTGAGAAAGTGCTGTATAATATGAGACATTTTGAAAAGACTTAAATGTGGCCTTATATTTACCTTATATTCTAGTATATATAGTAAATGGGAGTATAGAATTGGGTTGGAGTGTAAGCTGGAGATTCCTATGTAAGCTTAAATTCTGAGTGCCCTGAACTGGGGGCAGCCACTGGTTTAGCTCCACTGATCCAAGAAGCTGAGGATGAATGTTGATTTGTGACCGGTGTTAATGGGAAAGTCAGGAGCATGAAATTAAGATGTTGAGGCCATCCTGGGAATATTTTTCCCATTTAAGTTCTTAGTGGCTTAACTATATTGACATTTTTTTTTCCTAGAGAAATTTGCAAGGACAAGACTTGAACCATCTATTACAGACCAGTGTAGAAATAGGAGCTCCATAGATTCTGGAATACTCTAATTTAGTCACAAATTAGACCTAGCAGATTACTGAATCATTACTGGGCTGTGTTCTAATATAACCCCCAGGTACATGATGTAATATTTGAATCACACCCAAAGCCAAAAGCTGAGTCTCTTCTGTGTCTCTGGGTGACTGTATGTCTGTATATGTGCCTCCCCAGCTAACAGGTGCTTCCTTATGTCGTGAAAGAAGAAAAGACTGGTTCTTTCTCTAACATTGATCATGTGAGGACTCCTGCAGTATCAGAGGAAGGTGGAGATCAATTGGGCAAATGTACACATATCCTGGACTTCTTCAGGCTTGTCGACCACTTACAGAAACCCAACTGTTTCTTTTCCAGGTTTTATTTTTAATTCACTGTGTGAATATGGATACTCATATTCTAAAAAAAAAAATTAAATGGCAACCAAATAATTTCCCACACTAACTTAAACATTAGAAAAATGATGAAATCTTCAGCTGCACTTATATGGGGTATTTCTTACAAAAAGTTTTTCATGTTTCACCACTTCCAATGAGAATGGCCCTTAAGGGTTCTCCACAGGAGCTTCTCCTTTTATAGTTAAGGAAAATGACACTCAGAGAGGCAAAGCAACTGTCCAAATTCTCATGGTTGGTTATAACAGAGCTGGGCTCCAGCATGTATGACCCTCATTTATAGACTGGAAAATTGAGGCACAGGAAAATGATTGCCTTGACCAGAGCCAGGCAGTTAATAACAGGATCCGATTTCAATTGCTAGTTTAATTTTCTTTAACAAGATATCCCCTTGGCTTATTTCTCATTCTTTTAAAGACTTTTCATTTAAATCAATTTTCAGACCTGGTGGAATCTTGATGTATTATAAGAACATCCCTTATGCTTCTAGTGGGACATTTGTTCAGACATCTCTATTTGTGTGAGTCAATAGAGTGGCCTTTCCTTTAAAAATGTCAGCCAACAGCAGGTTAAAACCAAGCACAAACTCCAGTCCCTGGGGCCCTGATAAGAGAACAGATTTCAGACTACCAAGTTTCCTCTTCTCTTTGTTCAACTCTGTTTATAGATTATCACACAGCTTGGAATCGACCAAGTGGCTCAGGACAGCTGAGGGACAGCAATAAGCCTTTCTGCTTCACCTGTCAGTGTTTTGAATTTATTTATTTATTTATTTATTTTTGGCTCTGTTGGGCTTTGTTGCTGTGCATGGGCTTTCTTTAGTTGCGGCGAGTGGGGGCTACTCTTCGTTGTG
>NC_041217.1:26627721-26641037 GCF_002837175.3 Physeter macrocephalus
TCTTGTTGTGGAGCACGGGCTCTAGGCACAAAGGCTTCAGTAGTTGTGGCACACGGGCTCAGTAGTTGTGGCTTGCGGGCTCTAGAGCGCAGGCTCAGTAGCTGTGGTGCACAAGTTTAGTTGCTCCGCGGCATGTGGGATCTTCCCAGACCAGAGCTCGAACCCGTGTCCCCTGCATTGGCAGGTGGATTCTCAAGCACTGCGCCACCAGGGAAACCCCTGAATTTATTTAAGCATCGTTGTGTCCAGAGGTATTTTCTCTCTCTGCTGGAGACTATTGGTATATATTTTGAAGTCTTTCAGTTTCACGGCCAGAGCATTGACCGTTAAGCTTCATACGTATTTACTGCTCTTTCAAATTACTACCCGTTTTGCTCTTGAATAAAGGAAACTCCTAATGTTTAAAGGTCATTGCTCATTTCAATAGGCTGGTCTACTTTGTGAGAGCAGTGGATCCACCAGCCTCCCAAAGCTGCCGCTCTTGCCTCATCCAGGGGGTTGTACGTGGGACATGGTAGGAGGGGGTCTTCATGTGCTGAGTTCTGAGGGGACAGAACCCAGGCCACAGATGACCTAGCGTGGGAGATGACAGCAGAGCAGCAGCCCATTTGTCCAACTGGGATGCAGGACACGTTGCTCCCACTCCCTGCTGGAGGCTTCATGGTCCAAACTCTTCTCAGAATATTTGTTATTCTCTTTATGGATAGATGCAAATAGCTGGGCTCCTAAAGACCATTTAATTCATTCTTCTGTCTTTAAGCAATACAATTTTAATTTATTATTTTCAAATGGATTTTTTTCAGCAATGAATCTTTAAGGAAGGTGTTATAAGTGCATTCCATACTTTTTCCAACATTGTAATGTACTGAATTACCACGTTCTTTTGGCAAAATTAAGAGCTCTAGTGGTGCATAGTAAGCATGCACATACCTAAATGTGTGTATCTTTGTGAAGGAATGTAGTGATAGCAAAAAATCTGTGGCTAATCTCCTTGTACAAAAATGTCTTGTTCATAAAAGCAATGAAAGGTTTAAAGAGGAAGAATCATTAGGTAACTGTTTCTTAAGGAGCCAACAAAACACAAATTTAAGCAATTGAAAAACCACATTTAATGTATGCTCCGAAAAGCATTTCAGTACAAATCAGAATTGCCTTTTAAACTTTTCTTTATTCAGACTCGTCATACATGATTTATTTATTTATTTATTTATTTTATTTTTTAAACATCTTTATTGGAGTATAACTGTTTTACAATGGTGTGTTAGTTTCTGCTTTACAACAAAGTGAATCAGTTATACATATACATATGTCCCCATATCTCTTCCCTCTTGCGTCTCCCTCCCTCCCACCCTCCCTATCCCACCCCTCTAGGTGGTCACAAAGCACCGAGCTGATCTCCCTGTGCCATGCGGCTGCTTCCCACTAGCTATCTATCATGATTTCTTTCCTTTTGGTCCTCATTGCTTCAGGGGCCACCTCTAGCTGTCCTGGACTCTCTAATGTCCTTTACTTCAGCTGCTTCTTAAAGGGGGCATATGACACCTTTTCCTGGGCCATGTAGCAAGTGCTCAAAGAACACTATGCTCTTTGATTAACAGTCAGATGTGCTTTTTTTTTTTTTTTTTTTTTTTGTGGTACGCGGGCCTCTCACTGTTGTGGCCTCTCCCGTTGCGGAGCACAGGCTCCGGACGCGCAGGCCCAGCGGCCACGGCTCACAGGCCCAGCCGCTCCGCGGCACGCGGGACCCCCCCCGGACCGGGGCACGAACCCGCGTCCCCTGCATCGGCAGGCAGACTCCCAACCACTGTGCCACCAGGGAAGCCCCAGATGTGCTTTCTATATTGGGATGCTTTCCTTTACAGATGATCTCATGGAGATATAGAAATTTCTACAGCAATTTCTGTGGTCAGAAGGGTGTAGGGTTACATGTGGTGATAGAATCCTCACCGCGATCACTGTTGATCACACCCTGTAGCTGACATCAGCTGTCTTGGAGTCGAGCCCTTAAAGACGCCGGGTGTAAGAGAAGGGAGCCTCTCCTGTGTCCCTTGTGTCCTAACCTGCTCTTCCCTCTCACCTTTGCTACTCAGACAAAAATTGGCATCCCCAACCTCTCCGTTCACTGGGGCTTCTTTCCCTCTCCCCACTGTCTGCCTGGGCCCTGGTGGGGTGTTAGGGAAGACGTCTCCAGGCGTGGTCTCCTGGTCTAGTCCCCACCAGGCTGAGTCATCCACAGTCCACGTGTGCCATTCCTAAGTCTAGGTTATAATAAAATGTGCTATGAACTCTTGATGAAAATAGGTGACTGCTTTTAAGCCATAGTCATTCAAAAGGAAAATGTGGTGATCGGAGTTTCATTGACTCTTGATGACTTAGAGTTGAAAAGATTTGTCCGTGTTCTAGCCTTCAAAATTGCCCATGCGATTAGAACACTGACCTCTGTTGTTCCTCCCCTCAGAGCACTTCATGCCGCAGGCTAACTTGCACTGCTTGGACATTTACACGTCCAGGGAAACAAAACGATCAGGCAGCATAGGGCACCAGTGGTCCTGGCTGTGCTGGCCTAAAAGACAGCTGTGCAAAATGTGAGGCAGAGAAAGGAATTCAGTTAAAAAGCTCTTAGCGAGGGACGTGCCATTTCAGTTTTCTTATTCTATTTAGAAAACATATTGTGACAGACCTGAGGAATCTGAAACTGGAAGCAGTCACACATCACACCATAACATTCCAGATCACTTTAAATGATGAAATGTTCAGATTTTGTTTTAAAGTATTTACCCAAGCTGAGAAACATATTAAGCTTTGGAAAGAAAAATCTCATGGAGGAGGTTTTAAATCTAAAAAATATGAGCATTTTCATCTTTTTATTATAATTTAAGAAAGATACTCATCTTGTCATCCTGAGTATCTCAGATTTGGAGGTAATTTCAACAATTGCTTTTCTCCTGAAAATGAGCATCTGTCAGGTTTTTTTAGAGTATACTATTCTCACCTTTACTTTTAGTCACCATTTTCGATCACTTTTAGTCACCATTTTCTATCTAGTTATTTACATTTGGACTTCCTAATGAAGGGCCTCATTATAGCTGACTTCCTGGAGGTGAAGTTTGCCACCTTTGAGCAGAAAAGGTTGTCAGTGTACATGAGGCCAGTTCTTTGACTCAGAGGAAGGGAATGATATCTAAATAATAATAAATTAAGATTGAATTTTTAGCATAACTTCTTTGAACAAACAAAAGGTAAGAGAATGGTTGAGGTTGGGTAGCCCCAATCCACATCTCCCCGCCATGATGCTTGTCCTCTGCAGCAAGAATTTTAAGAAACAGAGGAAGTCAAGACCTAAAATGCAATATAAGTGAAATGAATGGGAGGAGAGATGAAGAGGTCCCAGTGGGGAGTGTTATGTGAAATCAGGCTGGAAAAGTAGATAGGATTAGGCCGTGGAAGTCTTTGTAGGCAATGTTAAGGAGTTCTGGTCTTTAGCCTAAAAGTAAAGGAAAGGCGTCAGAGAGTTTGAAGCAGGGAGGTATTGGTAACATTTGTATTTGGAGAAGTTTTTCTGACTACTGAGCCGAGGGAGGCAAGAGAAATTGCAGGGGATCCAGTTATGAAGCTTTGCAGGCAAGCGGTGGCTGGGGTTTGGTGTAGAGTGGCCATAGTGGAGATAGAGTTGGGTGGACTTGAGCTATGTAGACAGTTATATCAATAAAGTTGGGAGTTGAATAGAATAGAGGCAAGCGAGAAAGATGGAGACCCTATAAGTATAGTTCCCAGCTTTGTGACTTGAAGGGATGACAGTAACAAGTTTGGTTTTAAACATGTTTTGTGTAAACAGCTTTTGAGACAATCAGCTGGAAATGTAAAGTGGATGACTAGGCATGAGGGTCTAGAGTTGAGAATGAATTCTGGGCCAGGGAAGTATCTTGGCATGTCAATACCCTTCGTGGTTATTGAAGCCCTTGGCTTGGATGAGAGAGTTCTTCGGTGAGAGGCATGGAGGTTCAGGACTGAGCCTTGAAGAACACCAGCGCTTCGAGTTGGGGCAAGGAGAGGATCCCGCAAAGACTTGGATGGGGCAGGGGGTGAGGGTCATAAGCCAAGGGGAAGTACAGTACAGCATCATAGTATCCAAGGGAAGAGAGTTTCAAAAAGGAAAGAGAGAGAAAAACATTCAATGTCTCAGAAAGGGAATGCGGGGCACAAAATACCAGAAATGAAACACAAGGCACATACCTTTCCCCTAAATAAGGAAGAGAATTGAGCACTGTTTGTAAGTGGTTTAAACGTGGACTCATCCACAGGAGATTACGGGCAACTTATTATAAACTTGCTGCTGTTTCACTAAATCAGTATTAGTGCACTGAGCAGCTGACACGGCAGCAAGAGCAGCAAAGCTCAACGTAATAGCAGCCAGCACACACTGTCAGGTTCAAACATGACGGTCAGATTCCAAGCTCCTGAGATAGTCCCACACAGCAGCCAAGTACACTACCTGTCAAGGCTGCCTGATCACGGCAAACTGATCTCATGGTCTCACGCCTGCCTCCTCCCCTCGCCCCTCCTTCCGCGCAGCCCTAGGCGTGCTGCCCTTTGAGATGGCAGCTCTGGGCTCACGCACAGAGGACAGGCAGTCCTGGCACAGACATAGTTCATCTGGTGAGAGCAGCAACCTGAAAGTCTCAGACAACTCCTCCTAACAAAAGTATCACATTCCTCTCACAATTCTTTCTGTTCTCATCTAACCATGTATTTTTTGGGTACAGACATTAGTTATTTTACACTGAATGCCATATATGTAGACAATGAAAACTTTATGTATTGTGTTGAGAAAATTTCATATTGGGTCCCTAGAGTCCTGGGAGATTTCCGTCAGTTCCAGTTCTTGTTTGGCTTTTCTTAGAGTCAGACTGCCTGCTTTCCTTCCTGCTTTCCTCCCTTCTTTCCTTCCTTCCATTCTCCCTCCCTCCTTTCCTCCTCTGTCCATCCTTCCATCTATCCTTCTAGCTCACCAATCCTTCCAGTCAGCCATTCATCCACCAGTCACAGTCTTGATCAAGCCCTGTACTAGGTACTATGGGGTACAAAAGTGAGAAATGCTATAGAGGAAGTAAGTCATGTACACAAATAGTGATGACTCAGGATATAAAGTGATAAGTGCCAAGAGAGAGATGGGAATGAAGACCTGCGGGCATCAGAGGGAGAAGCTCTTAAAGGGTTATCAGTAGAGACCGAACACCATCTAATTTATGTTCCTAAGATCTCTCTGGCTGCCGCGTGGGTTTAGGCAGGGTGTGAGCAGGTAGTGCCCAGGCAAAGAAAACAGCAAGCCTAAAGGCCCGAGGAGGGAAAGAGCCTGGTGCATCCCAGGATTCGTGGGTGCGAGGGTCTGTGTGTTGGCGTCCAGTGAACAAGAGCTAGAAAGAGGACCGAGGTCAAGTTGGAGAAGTCAGCAGGGCCGAATCTTCAGGGTTTTTGAGAGGAGTTTGGATTGGAAATTTTGTTGTTACTGTTAGAACACTAAAAACATTGATGTTCCATCATACGAAGGTGGAAATTAGGTCAGCTTGGTGAAAAGCAGAGCTGTGCTTTTTTACATTTAGAACAATAGAAAGAGGATCTGCTTGTACACAATTGACCATATGAATGCCAGATTGTTGAAACATTCTTGTAATTGCTTGTAATGTTTCCTCTGGGGAATTTAAAATGAGGTCTTGATGAACTGCAGCCACTGATGCTGATTATACCAAGACCTTGCCCCGAGTACGACCCTAGGAAATATTTTCAGTTTCCTTTCATTCTCCGAAGGATACAGCTTGGAAACAGCCTTTGCCCCTGAGCTTCCTGTCCTGACCTATTAGAGTTGTGTGTTTGAGCGAGGGTGGGAGTGTTAGGTGAGCCTGAGGCAGTCCACACACGTTGCTGCATTGTTTGTAGAGTTTCCAACTCCTGGATCTTCCTCCTGGTGGGGAGCGTGGGTGGTGGTGGGCAGATCAGCCTGTCTGGCTGCCCGGCAGGCTTTTCTAAGAAGCACCTTGAGGGTCAGTGATGGTATGCTATTATAGTTATTATGATAATAAATGCTTAAGTGCCAAAGAAGCAGTATACGTCAGAGTCAGACACAATTACCACCCAGGCTTTACTAGACTGAAAGAAATACATGAAAATCAGTTAAACGATTCGGTTTCCGATTTGTTTATGCAGGGCTTGAGGTGAACTTGATAAATCTCGCTCCTTTAGCTGTGGAGGTCATCCCCGCTGACAGGGCAAGGATTTAATGAAGTAGAGTGAGGGGGTAGAGAGAGGATAAGACAAAAGCTTGAAGAGATGTCCCTAATTTGGAAAGAGTACCATACAAATGAATAGTCAAGTAAGAGTAGTGGGTAGGACCTGGCTCCTATGATACAGAGTTCAGTGAAACAGGGAGAAAGATCCTGCTGCTTTTAATTCCTAGACTCTATAAGGCTTCAGGTCTATTCAGGGTCTGAGTCTGATTTGTTTCTATATTTTCTGGTACAGTGATAGCTTAATGTCAGGTCCTGGACCTGTGCCTGTCCATGGTGAAGTGAGGAAAACAAGGATAACGTGATGAGTATGTGACAAAGCCCAGTAAATGTCAAATAAGTATATATTTAATGTCTTATTTGACGAAATAAAACACTGCAACTCCCTTTATTGAAATCTTGCCGGCTCAGGGCTATAGAAATCTTGCCAGCTCAGGGCTTCCCTGTTAGCACAGTGGTTAAGAATCCACCTGCCAATGCAGGGGACACAGGTCTGAGCCCTGGTCCGGGAAGATCCCACATGCCGTGGAGCAACTAAGCCTGTGCGCCACAACTACTGAGCTTGCACTCTAGAGCCCGCGAGTCACAACTACTGAAGCTCGCTCACCTAGAGCCCGTGCTCCACAGCAAGAGAAGCAGCTGCAATGAGAAGCCCACACACCGCAATGAAGAGTAGCCCCGGCTCGCCGCCACTAGAGAAAGCCCGCGTGCAGCAATGAAGACCCAACACAGCCAAAAATAAAATAAAAAAAGAAAGAAATCTTGCTGGCTCACGAAGTCCCAGTGTCCAAAATGAATGAAATAAATGTACGTCTCATTGAGGACAGAAGGAAGGAGAAAAAGGAGTACGAATCAGTTAAACAAAATCTATCAGTGAGGTCCTTTGGAGAGAAAGGGCATTTATCCAGAGAGGGAAAGGAAAATCTGCAACAAAATGACAGGTGAATAGTTTGATACATTTGTTATAGAAATAATTCATGATAATTTAAAACATCGTGCCTGATAGACAAATAGCCAAAGATCATGAACAGATCGATATCAAAGTAGAGATGAAATAGTAAACCAGCATATGGCACTTTTCAACCCTCCCTTCCTACTCACTTTACCCACCTCCAGCTACCTATTTCCTTTCACTGCTTTATGTATTTCTCCTTAACAAATATTGCTATCCACATATTCTCCCTATATTATTTACCTTGTTTATTTTCTTTTCCTCCAATTCGCATGAAAACTCCATGAAGGCTGGAACATCTATTTGTTTTGTCTACCTCTAAATCCCCAGTGCCTAGAACACTGCCTGGCACATAGATGCTCAATCTATATTTATTGGATGAATGGACCTTGACAGATGATTCCCAGCCGACCCAGGACATGTCCAAGACCCCCATCTTTATACTTCCATCACTTGCTTTTGTGTCAAGGCTCCCTGATGGAAACTAGAAAACATATTTATAAAATTTACAGCTGACCCCAAATTTGGAAGAATAGCAAGTAGATTACAAAATAAAAATGAAAAAAAATTCTAGACATAAAATTGAACAAGGCTAAACATAAGGGAAGGAAAGTATAATCAAAAGCATTTTTAGCATATCCTCTTGTTTTAAAGTGTATTATAGGTGTGTATTTAGGTCTGTGAATCTAAATAAATCATAATATAAGATACCAAGAAAGGCTATTTTCTGGATTGGGGTCATATGGAGAAAAGTGTCTCCTCAATTAACAGGGAAGAGAGTAACTGCTAAATATTGGTATTTGTATTTTTTTTTTTTTTTACTTTTTTTTTTTTTTTTGGCTGCTGCCTCACAGCATGCAAGATCCTTAGTTCCCCCACCAGGGATCGAATACGTGCTGCCTGCAGTGGAAGCATGGAGTCTTAACCACTGGACCGCTAACGAAGTCCCTGGTATTTTTTTTTTTCTTTTTAAAAAATTTTTTAATTTTTTGTCTGCATTGGGTCTTCATTGCTGCGTGCGGACTTTCTCTAGTTGCGGCGAGCGGGGGCTACGGCGGCGGGCTTCTCATTGGTGGCTTCTCTTGTTTGCGGAGCATGGGCGCTAGGCGCATGGGCTTCAGTAGTAGTGGCTTGTGGGCTCTAGAGCGCAGGCTCAGTAGTTGTGGCGCATGGGCTTAGTTGCTCCGCGGCATGTGGGATCTTCCCGGACCAGGGATCGAACCCATGTCCCCTGCCTCGGCAGGTGGATTCTTAACCACTGCGCCACCAGTGAAGTCTGGTATGTGTATTTTTAAAGCATGTCCAGACATATGGGGCCACATGGAGTCCTGAAGATGGTAGAAACACATCTAGGGGTTTCCTGAAGTTCAAGAGAACATTCATTCATTTGTTCATTAAAAATACCTCAAATACCTACTATGGACCGGGCACTGTGCCATACAGTAGGGCTTTATATTTCCTTCTCTAAAGCATGAGATGTGTTTTCAGCCTGTTAGAAATAGCAGAGTCCAGTGCAAAGATTTGCCCTTGGACACAGCTTTATTTTTTAAAAATTTAAAAAATATTTTTTGGCCAGCCTTTAAAAATCAGTAGATTTCATACCCAAAGCCAGACTTCTGTCTTTAAAAAACATAAGTGGAAATGCTGATTACAACAGGCGTCATTCCCAGGGGGCTACCGTTGGCTGGGGGTGAAATGCTGCTTCTTCCTTTAGCCCTTTTGTCAGCATCCCCACTGCTCCCTGTTGCCTTACTCCTGGCCTGACAGTGCCCTTCGGCCACCAACGTGTCCTGGTAGTGGCTGGGCATAAATCAGTCACAGAATAAAAAAGGCCAGGCACAAGCTGTAGGAGGCCCATTTTATTAAGCCCAGTTGCAAGAATATTCTGGGATTTGAAAAATAAAGACTTTTTTTTTCCAGCAGTGAGAATGAATAATAATTGCTCTTAGGAAAGTTAGTCTAAATTTGGGAGATGATTTGAGAGAGGCCATGTTTCACATGCATCAAGGACAGAAAGGATTATTCCATGCCAAAGGAGAAAACTCTCTCTCAGTCTCCGGGTGTGAATGTTTGGAAGATTTGGTAGTGAGCCAAGTGCGGTGCAGCTAAGTGTTGAGCTCAGCGCAGCCTGGTAACTTCAGAGTCCCACAGGCAAGGCTGGAGAGAGTTTCTTCCTGGCATTTTCACATACTGCAGATACAGGCAGCCGATACATTCCCTAGGCCTGAGGCCCACAGGTCCCCTCACTCCAGCCTGCATAACCCTGGGCTTAAAGGGAAACCCACTTGAGAAGAGGAGGGTAGCTTAGCGATAGGTTTGTAGCTGAGTTCCAGAGTGGAGATGCTGGCTGAAAGCCTCCCTTACTGGAACCATACTGCATCTCCATTGAAGTCTGTGAATTTAAAAGAGGAACATCAATTCTTGCATAGTAGAGCTTTAAAGGAGAAAGGACAGAAGGGGAGGGAAGTGGTTAAAAAAAAGATTATAACAAGGTTATCTATTTTTAAAATAGTGCTCTAAAAATATATCATATCCTTATGAAGTTAACTACTACCAGCAAGAAGTTTGTTCTGAATAAAAAAGACACAATGAAAAGTTCGTAATTATTTTGAGATTGCTTCCAAAAGTCATCGGGGTAGAGAGGGCATTGGCTCAGTGTGTGATCCAGCTGGGTAACCTTACAAGGATCTCCGGCTGGTGAATTTAGCTCCTAATTGTGCCTAATGAGGTACCTGGTAGAAATTTCACAGCACATGACAGCTGTGTGGCACATCTGTTAGAAATCCAAAAAAACAAATTGGTTACACAAACATTCTTTGGGAAAGATTCAGCTTAGTACCAGTTCTGTGAAAAAGCCCTGGGAGTTTGAATTGAATGCAAACTTCATATGCTTTGAGTTTAATGAAAATGTTGGGCTCATCCATAGAATTATAATATCTGGTCCTGTTGTAAGCTGAGCTGTTCAAACCACACTTGAAGAACTGTAATAAATTCTGGTCATTTAAAGAAAGATAGTGAAAATTAGAGTTTGTTCCTAGGAGGGGCATCAAGAAGAAATCATGACCTGGGAAATGGTTGAAAGTCTTGGAGGTGACAGGTCTCCAGTTTAACCTGAAGAAGAAAAGACTAAAGAGGGAGATGCTCTAACTATCTTCTGATACTCAAGGACTTGGCTGATGCAGTACCTTGTAAAACAATGCCTGAAAGAAACGTCTGATGAGTACATAAATAAATGGAGAAGAGAGTAGGTATGCCAGTGTGTGTGTATGTGTGTGTGTGTGTGTGTGTGTATGTGTGTGTTGTTTTCCAGGGAAGAACAGAACACGTGGTAAAAATTACAGGAAGGGAGGCGGATTTAAAACTGCATAAAAATAATTTGTAATAACCAGTGCTGTTTAAGGAGGGATGGGACATCTTACTAGATGAGGAAGAATTCTAGAAGGGTCTGAGTAACTCTCTATGAGGGAGTTATAGAAAGAATACCTACATGTAGTGGCAAGCCAGCTCTTGGAGGCATAGGGATAACATAGAAAGGTGAGGGCATTGCAATTGGACAGACCTGGGAGCAATTACATCCTTGCCACTTAGCTGTGTGACCTTAGGTGAGACACCTACCCTCTCTGAGCATTCATTTCTTCATCTGTTGACTGGGGATAATTAAACCCATGTTGAAGTGTTACTGTGAGAATGAACTGAGCTGCTGAATGTAAAGTCCTGGATATAGAGTGGCTCTGGATAGATGTTCTTGACTTTGCCTAGATTAGGTGGCATCCAAAGGCGTAAGATTGTTTTAGGAGCTCTTGCAAGGAAGTCACTTAGGGAAGTTCATCAGATATACTTAGTCACCTTTGCCACCTTTGTGCCTTCAGAGCTGACCCAGCCTGCACAGGGCAGCTGCTCCATACATGTTGGTACATTTGCTGACTTTTTAAAGTCAGTACTCTGGGTAAGTCATGGCCCTGGGCACTGCCAGAGACAGGCTATCACTGGGGCTGCGTGGCCAATGGAGACTGTGTCTGGGGGAAAGAAAGTGGGTTTTGGCATCAGACAGAGGTTCAAATCCCAACTCTCCACTGGCTCAAGTTACTTAGCCTTTCCAAGCTGCATTTTTCTCATCTAAGGCAATGCCTATCTCATGTGAGTTAGGGGTGAAATAGCACAGATGAAGGACTTGATGTTCTTTTCTCAGTGGGGTCCTTTCAACAATCCAGGGAGGCACATAATGAAGACTGCATTTCTGAAAGAAGAAATAAGATTCAGAGAGTTGAAGTGATTTGCCTAAGGAATTAGTAGAACTGGTATTTGTTACCATTCTTTTAACCTCAAGGCTCATCACCTTTTCCAAACCATGGCTGACACATTTTTTGAGCGTCTGCTGTGTGCCAGGTACAATACTAAGGACTTCCCCTCTTACCTCATTGGTGGTTTCAGTCCCACATGGAGATGTTAGTCACTCCATGAATCTCTTTGGAACGTGCACAGGGTAAACTTTCCTAGACACTTGGGGAAAGTCATTCTTAACGGGACTATGGTTCTTTTTGACACCTGGCTTTGGGAGAGACACTTATGGCAGTGAGAGGGGAGGAAATATCTGTCCAGACGGTCATATTAGTGCCTCAAGAAAAGGGAACCCTCCTACACTGTTGGTGGGAGTGTAAATTGGTGCAGCCACTATGGAAAACAGTATGGAGGTTCCTCAAAAAACTAAAAATAGAATTGCCATATGATTCAGCAATCCCACTCCTGGGAGTATATCTGGACAAAACTATAATTTGAAAAGATACATGCACCCTTATGTTCACAGCAACACTATTTACAATAGCCAAGACGTGGAAGCAACCTAAATGTCCATGGACAGATGAATGGATAAAGAAGATGCAGTACATATACACACTGGAATATTACTCCACCATAAAAAAGAATGAAATAATGCCATTTGCAGCAACATGGATGGACCTAGAGATGATCATACTAAGTGAAGTATGTCAGACAGAGAAAGACAAATACCATATGATATCATTTATATGGGGAATCTAAAATATGGCACAAATGAACACATCTACAAAACAGAAACAGACTTACAGACATAGAGAACAGACTGTGGTTGCCAAGGTGGGTGGGGAGGGATAGACTGAGTTTGGAACTAGCAGATGCAAACGATTATGTATAGAATGGATAAACAACAAGGTCCTACTGTAGAATACAGGGAACTATATTCAATATCCTGTGATAAACCAACCATAATGGAAAAGGGTATGAAAAAGAATATATATATGTATGTATGTATAACTGAATCACTTTGCTAAACACCAGAAAATAACAGAGCATTGTAAATCAACTATACTTCAATAAAATAAATTTTAAAAAATATTTGCTCCTCAGCCTTGATCCTCACTGGAGGGACGGATGCTAGGGGTCCTGAACAGATGACGCCATCGGCTCTTACACAGTCGTGCCGGAGTGCACAAGCTGACAGTTCTCAGGTCTTCTCCAGCTCACAGACTTGTACTATGGGGTTGCACAGAATTTTAAAAATGAATTCCTTGCAAATATTTAAATCAGGACTTTTCACATAGAAACACATAATAAAGATTTTGGGTTTCTCTGGAGGAGTTGGCAACACTGTCAGGCAACACTGACCTCACGTTCTCTCGTGTTCTCCCAGGCAACACCCGACCGGCACTGCTTCCTTAGGTAAAGCGAGTACGCTCTCCATCATCAGGTGCCCCATTTGCCCCCCTTACCTTCTGCCGTTGAGCAGTTTGAATTAATATGTAGTACCCTGGGCATCATTTGTAGTCATAATAATAAAACGCCTGGGAGGACTGCCCCTGACTTGTTTCCTGCTGACGATGTCTTTTTTTGCCCTGACCCTAGTCTGTGATTGCAGTGGGAAGTCCAGGCAATGTGTGTTTGATGAGGAACTTCACAGACTGACAGGAAATGGATTCCGCTGCCTCCACTGCAGTGACGACACGGGTGGCATTCACTGCCAGAGGTGCAAGGAAGGATTTTACCGCCAGAGAGACAGAGACCGCTGTTTACCCTGCAACTGTAACTCCAAAGGTAGCTGGGTAAAGGGG
>NC_041217.1:26641669-26672911 GCF_002837175.3 Physeter macrocephalus
GGGGGGGGGGTGAGGGGGAGGGGAGAGAATGGGGAGGGAGGGAGGCAGGGAGAGAGACAGAGCAGACCAAGAGGGAGATGTTCAATTTCTAGAACAATTGGGAAGATACTGTTCTTTTTAGCAATTGCAATCTGAAAGGAAATATGTTTTTCTTAAGTCTGGGTTATAGGAACCAGCTGTGGTCTTTAGGGTACATTAGTTTGAATTCTAGTCCCAAGAGAGACACGCGATTACTTTCCTGGCAGATAACAGTCTGTGACCTGGGAACAAAGAAGCTTGCACTCTTCCAGTGATAGTTCTTCCTATTCATAACTGTCCCTTTGACCGACCTCTCAAAAAATAAAAGATTAGAAAGATCTGTTTCTGGTGCTGTGCTGGGTGCTAGCAATATGAAGTGATACTAGTAGAAGAGACAGACAAAGAAATAGGCAGATTAGAGTCATTCACAGGGCTGTGAACAAGAGAAAACAGAACAACAAATAGGAAGCACCTAACAGGGTGGCTGGTTCATAGGAGAGCCTGTTTTTGTTGTTGTTGTCTTAAATGTATCACCCACTGCTGTATTCTCAGAACTATAGGTAGTTTTTGTGTACGCAGACGCACACATCCTGCTATATTCATCGTGGGCAGACAGTAAAGACAAGTTAGTAAATGTAAAGAGGGAAAGAGAGGTTAATAAGTTGGGACTTTTTAAGGCTACCTTATTTGTCTTTTATCTTCCTTGGTAGTATCTGTTTCTCCTCTTTGCCAGAAAGTGTTTAATAGCATAATATGATCAATATTAGTCTACCAAAAAGTATAGCCTTAGTGCATGGCTATGACTAAGTGTAGTTCTGCGGAGCCATTTCTTAGCAGCGGCTGAAAGAGTCTAAAAATGGGCAGATTTTGGCCTAGCCATGACTTGATGGTAGAGTGTGTCAGGGAGCCTTATAGAAAACTGGGGTGACCCTGTGGTGATACAGACCCATATACCAGCAATCATTCCCAGAGTCTTCAGACTTGCTGCTATTATATGGTTTGAGTCAGATTTGCTCAGCTTTATGGCTTTGACTCAGCATCCAGAGTCCTTTGGGTTAAGCAATTCTCCCTCTGACTCAAAGAACGTCGTAAAGAAAAATTAAAAGAAAAATGATTCTACTTGAATGGGCATTTAACCTCTCTGAAGATCCTGTATCCTCTTAGGTTATGCAGCTTTGTTGTGAGTCACTGGAGTTGGGTCATCCCAGCAAAATAATCAGCTAGAATGTGATGAGAAATATAATTGGCTCAGCTGGAAAGCCTGGCCTGAAGACAAGGTTATTAGTCTCAGAATAGACAGGAGCCTGCAGCCTAGCAAAGAGAGATGGTAATGAAGCTTTACCATGCCATCATTTCTTTTACACTGTGTAGTCCATTGCCCACCCAGCAACAGTGAGCCTGGCTCTTTCTTTTCTTTGGGGGAATAGATATCTCAGACTCAGGGTGAACAGCCTAGTAGGAAGCAGTGGAGCCCAGCGATGATTTATATCTTGTATGATAGCTACCATGCATTACACACTTACTCTATGCCAGGCACTTTTCTAAATGCTTTCATCCAGTAATTAATTTAATCTTCACAAAGAACCCTATGAAGAGGGTGCTATTATGATTTTCATTTTACAAATGAGGTATCAGAGGCTTAGAGAGGGAAGTTATGAAACTTGAGGACTGAGTAGCATGTTGGTGGCAGGGACCGTACCCACCATGCGCCATCTCTGGCTACATGTTGGCTGCACAGGTCACTAAATCAGTGGCACAAATTTAATTCCTTATGTGATTTCTCAGTTGCCCAACCAGCCAGGAGGTATTTTTCACTTTCAAATAATAACTTCCCAAGGGAATTTGTTGTATATTCAATTTTTTTTTTTTTTTTTTTTTTTTTGCGGTACGCGGGCCTCTCATTGTTGTGGCCTCTCCCGTTGCCAGCTCACAGACTTGTACTATGGGGTTGCACAGAATTTTAAAAATGAATTCCTTGCAAATATTTAAATCAGGACTTTTCACATAGAAACACATAATAAAGATTTTGGGTTTCTCTGGAGGAGTTGGCAACACTGTCAGGCAACACTGACCTCACGTTCTCTCGTGTTCTCCCAGGCAACACCCGACCGGCACTGCTTCCTTAGGTAAAGCGAGAACGCTCTCCATCATCAGGTGGCCCATTTGACCCCCTTACCTTCTGCCGTTGAGCAGTTTGAATTAATATGTAGTACCCTGGGCATCATTTGTAGTCATAATAATAAAACGCCTGGGAGGACTGCCCCTGACTTGTTTCCTGCTGACGATGTCTTTTTTTGCCCTGACCCTAGTCTGTGATTGCAGTGGGAAGTCCAGGCAATGTGTGTTTGATGAGGAACTTCACAGACTGACAGGAAATGGATTCCGCTGCCTCCACTGCAGTGACGACACGGGTGGCATTCACTGCCAGAGGTGCAAGGAAGGATTTTACCGCCAGAGAGACAGAGACCGCTGTTTACCCTGCAACTGTAACTCCAAAGGTAGCTGGGTAAAGGGGGAAAGAAAGAGGGAGGGGGGAGGGGAGAGAAAGGGGAGGGTGTGAGGGGGAGGGGAGAGAATGGGGAGGGAGGGAGGCAGGGAGAGAGACAGAGCAGACCAAGAGGGAGATGTTCAATTTCTAGAACAATTGGGAAGATACTGTTCTTTTTAGCAATTGCAATCTGAAAGGAAATATGTTTTTCTTAAGTCTGGGTTATAGGAACCAGCTGTGGTCTTTAGGGTACATTAGTTTGAATTCTAGTCCCAAGAGAGACACGCGATTACTTTCCTGGCAGATAACAGTCTGTGACCTGGGAACAAAGAAGCTTGCACTCTTCCAGTGATAGTTCTTCCTATTCATAACTGTCCCTTTGACCGACCTCTCAAAAAATAAAAGATTAGAAAGATCTGTTTCTGGTGCTGTGCTGGGTGCTAGCAATATGAAGTGATACTAGTAGAAGAGACAGACAAAGAAATAGGCAGATTAGAGTCATTCACAGGGCTGTGAACAAGAGAAAACAGAACAACAAATAGGAAGCACCTAACAGGGTGGCTGGTTCATAGGAGAGCCTGTTTTTGTTGTTGTTGTCTTAAATGTATCACCCACTGCTGTATTCTCAGAACTATAGGTAGTTTTTGTGTACGCAGACGCACACATCCTGCTATATTCATCGTGGGCAGACAGTAAAGACAAGTTAGTAAATGTAAAGAGGGAAAGAGAGGTTAATAAGTTGGGACTTTTTAAGGCTACCTTATTTGTCTTTTATCTTCCTTGGTAGTATCTGTTTCTCCTCTTTGCCAGAAAGTGTTTAATAGCATAATATGATCAATATTAGTCTACCAAAAAGTATAGCCTTAGTGCATGGCTATGACTAAGTGTAGTTCTGCGGAGCCATTTCTTAGCAGCGGCTGAAAGAGTCTAAAAATGGGCAGATTTTGGCCTAGCCATGACTTGATGGTAGAGTGTGTCAGGGAGCCTTATAGAAAACTGGGGTGACCCTGTGGTGATACAGACCCATATACCAGCAATCATTCCCAGAGTCTTCAGACTTGCTGCTATTATATGGTTTGAGTCAGATTTGCTCAGCTTTATGGCTTTGACTCAGCATCCAGAGTCCTTTGGGTTAAGCAATTCTCCCTCTGACTCAAAGAACGTCGTAAAGAAAAATTAAAAGAAAAATGATTCTACTTGAATGGGCATTTAACCTCTCTGAAGATCCTGTATCCTCTTAGGTTATGCAGCTTTGTTGTGAGTCACTGGAGTTGGGTCATCCCAGCAAAATAATCAGCTAGAATGTGATGAGAAATATAATTGGCTCAGCTGGAAAGCCTGGCCTGAAGACAAGGTTATTAGTCTCAGAATAGACAGGAGCCTGCAGCCTAGCAAAGAGAGATGGTAATGAAGCTTTACCATGCCATCATTTCTTTTACACTGTGTAGTCCATTGCCCACCCAGCAACAGTGAGCCTGGCTCTTTCTTTTCTTTGGGGGAATAGATATCTCAGACTCAGGGTGAACAGCCTAGTAGGAAGCAGTGGAGCCCAGCGATGATTTATATCTTGTATGATAGCTACCATGCATTACACACTTACTCTATGCCAGGCACTTTTCTAAATGCTTTCATCCAGTAATTAATTTAATCTTCACAAAGAACCCTATGAAGAGGGTGCTATTATGATTTTCATTTTACAAATGAGGTATCAGAGGCTTAGAGAGGGAAGTAGACCGGGGCGCGAACCCGGTTCCCCTGCATCGGCAGGCAGATTCCCAACCACTGCGCCACCAGGGAAGCCCTATATTCAATTTTAAATGCAGAATTCATCTTACCAAAAGCTACCATTCCATGCATGGCAAATGAAGCCAACAGCACTCATAATCCCCGAAGTGGTCACAGATTTTGGACGACACATCAATTTCTCCTAAATATAGCAACTAGGCTTATTTTTAAGTGATGATTTTGTGGGCTCAGCAACAGGGCTGAATTATCCTCAATTCTTATAACCCTGATAACGTTTTGTGGATACTTTGAAATTCACTCTGTGTGTGTGTGTGTGTGTGTGTGTGTGTGTGTTTTCCTCCCCGATACCTAAATTCTTGAGATCTGTGTAGACATCAATGATATTGGACTTGTTCTCTTAATTTTATTTTTTTTACATATATATGACCCAGGCAGTGGATTACTCAAGACTAAAACATTTGAGTTATTATTTAAGACATGTCTTAGATAATAATTTAATTATTACTAAATATAATGATTAAATAATAGTAATAATAGTGCTATTTAAAAATGCAAGTGTATATATTTTTAAAGGGTTCTCAAAAGGAAGCAATCTCTCTTGGTTTAAATTTTAAATATTAGTCATTTTAGGGCTTCCCTGGTGGCGCAGCGGTTAAGAATCTGCCTGCCAATGCGGGGTGCACGGGTTCGAGCCCTGGTCCGGGAAGATCCCACATGCCGCGGAGCAACTAAGCCCGTGCGCCACAACTAGTGAGCCTGCGCTCTAGAGCCCGTGAGCCACAACTAGTGAGCCTGAGTGCCACAACTACTGAAGCCCACGTGCCTAGAGCCCGTGCTCTGCAACAAGAGAAGCCACAGCAATGAGAAGCCCGCGCACCACAAGGAAGAGTAGCCCCTTTTCGCCACAACCAGAGAAAGCCTGAGCTCAGCAACGAAGACCCAACGCAGCCAAAAATAAATAAAAATTAAAAAAAAAAAGAATAATTTATTTCTGAAAAACTACTGTAGGAAGAGTTTTCTTAAATTGAAAGCATAGTTTCCATTAATTTGAATGGAGAAAAACAATGTGTTTCTGGGTCCCAGATTAACACCCATTTATGTTAAAAATAATTAAATGGTATTAAAGAAGGAACATTTAATGTTACTCATCAGAGCATAAATTCAAACAGGAATTTACCTTCTTCGCCCCGTCTGCTGTTTGTCTCTAAGTGCCAACCCCAGTGGTCTCTCCTCACTCTCATCTTGTTAAACGCTCTCTTGCCTTAGATCCTGAAAACCATCCCCTCTTCCTTCTCCCTTAACTCTTCTCAGAATTCTCCTCCGTGAGACTTCTCCCTGCTCCCATCACCTTTTCCTTAATCAGTGAGGTTCCATTTCTGTCCAAGGCACCTTCCCCTCCTCTGTCTATCTGCTCCTGGAGCGACCTTACACTTGCTATGGCTTCCTGTTTTGCCTGTGGGCTGAAGGCTCCTAAGTCTTCATCTGCAGCCTCTTTCTTGAGCTCCAGATGAACAGTTTCACCTAAGTTCATCGTGTCCCAAACTAAACTGGTTATCTTCTCTTGATGATTCAGTGTGAGGCCCTGTTCCTCCTCTGGCCTTCTCTGCTTTGTCAGGAGCCTCATATCTAGCGTTGCCCTCTGGGGACCTGCTGTCGTCTATGTTGATCCACCCCTCCCCCATTCAACTTGGGCTGAACAGCCCAAGTCTGTTCATTCTACATCTGCAGTGGCTCTCACAGCGTGTCCCTCCTGCCCTTCTCATCCAGACTCCTCTAATCTGGCCATCGTGTCAGGGGAGGATTTCTGCCCTGAGAGTCTGCTGCTCTCCTGTCCCCAAGCCCTCGTGCAGTTGCTCTAGAGTTGACCTTCTAAACTGCACATCTGATCTCGTCACCACCTGCCTGATCCTCTGAGAACTCCCTATTATCCACGAATGGCTTTGTTATCCTTCCATCAGTTCTTAGTTCACCAGCAGATGCGGTGAGCTAATATAAAGCGCCCAATTCAGTGTCTCACACTGAATTTTTTTGAGCAGGTGCTCAAAAAATGTAGTTTATGTTATTATCACTGAGGGCCCTTTCAAGCGTTGCAGAGTTGACATAGAGACTTTCACAGACTCTAACTGTGAATGTGACTAATTTATTTCATGTTTCACCTGCAGCTGTAGATACAGAGCCAATACTTTTATTGATTTGAATTGTATCCACAAGTGAATTAAAAGTTCACAGACTGGTAAGAAATTAGAAAAAAAAGGAGCTAATGGCTAGAGTTCTGTTGACTTTATAGATTATGAATAGCCTAATTATCACAGTTAGTTGGAATATAGGGATTACTTTATAATTTCGCCAACTGCTGGGAAGTTATCAAGTAGGTGAGCCACCTTCCACCTCATCTTTTGGCTTTTTCCTAACTCCTTTCACAATAGCCACATCCTCTTTCTTAAGGGTTAATTAATCCAACAGATTTCTGAGCCTCTTCTTTGTGTAGGGTGCTGGGGATACAGCAGGGAACATAAGCTGAGGTAGTCATCGGTAAGCAGGGCTAAGGACTGGGGAAACAGTCGGATGGATATTTTAGATATGAGAGTCAGAGAAGGTTTCTCTAGGGAAGTAATATTTAATCAAGATGTAAGTGCTGAGAATGGGCCAAGGAGGGGAGGTTCTGGGGAAAGAGCATTCCAGGCTGAGGGAGAAGCAGGTGCAAATGCCCAGAGGAGAGAAGCAGTTAGCACATTCCAGGAACAGGGAGGGGAGCTGGGGAGCTGGACCTCAGTGAAGGAGAGCGGGAGATGAAGCAAGAGAGGTCGAGTCTGTAGGCCGTGGTACGGAGTTTGCACTTTATTCCGCTCAGAGTGGGGACCCACTGGAAGACTTAAACAGATGAGTCATATGATCTGAATTCCAATTGAAAAGGAGCACTCTGGCTTCTGTAGAGAGAATGGAGCCTAGGGAGGCAAGGATGGAGGCGGGAGGAAGAGTGTGAGGTAGGGTCCAGGTGAGAGAAGAGGGAGGCTGGAACTGGGGTGTGGAAGGGGGTGCAGTGAGGGGTGGCTGGATTCCAGAGTGGCACATTTTGTTATCCTGAGCACCTCTTGCCTTTCATCCATACTCAGTCTGCGAGGTCCCATTTTACAGAGCATGGCTATAAAAAATTAATCACAGGACAAGTGCTCTAGTGCCCCAAACCAGGTAAAGTGCACAGGGTCTTCACGCCTTACAAGGGGTGAGAATTTCTGCCACTCCAGGTAGGTAGAGATGTTTTTGGTTAAGAGGCTTTTTTGTACTCTTAAAATCATACCATACAAGCACTGCCCCTTAAAAGATGGCGTTCGCCTGCCAGAGAGAAGGGAGAATGTGGCTCACTGTCTCATCCTGTCTTCGTGGAGGCCGAAATGCTCATTCACCGGCGTTCCTTCTTGAGATCTCAAGGATTTGACAAACTACTTAATGTTGAAACCAGAGCAGATATATAAATAATAATGCTTTCAGGAGTCATTTCTGTTCCTTTCCCTGAAGAAGCTATCCTTGGCTGTCAGAACTTTCCCTAGTGGGTGGATGCATATCCAGATAATGTGAAAGAATTACTAGAAGCAGCAGGTGGTGGTTATTACTTAGTATTTATTGAGCTCCCATATGGTGATGTTTTCTTCCTAATGTTGCATAAATTAAATATTTCCTTTTCTTTCCTTTTCCCTACCTTGTGCTTACAGGTTCTCTTAGCGCTCGATGTGACAATGCTGGACGATGCAGCTGTAAGCCAGGTGTGACAGGAGACAGATGTGACCGCTGTCTGCCAGGCTTCCACACCTTCACTGAGGCTGGGTGCACCCAAGACCAGAGGCTCCTGTAAGGGCCTGCCCCATCACTGTGGCTTCCGCTGTGAATAATGGCAATTGTATCAACATTAGGGACCACTTCACATTTACTGAGTAACTGAGTTACTGAAACACCGTTTCGAGGACTTCACGTGGGTCATCTCATTGACTCCTCACAATAATCCTAAAAAATTGGGATTAGCATTATGCTTGTGTTAAAGATAAGAAACTGAAATCGTGAGAGGATAAAGAAGATGCCCAGTGTTGCTGGTGAGGGTGGACTTAAAATTCAGGCTCAGAGTTTTGTCTCTGGAGCCTGTGGTCTTCACCCTGACAGCTGCCCCTCCTTTAGATGAACTAGGATGGAAGTAAAGAGTCCTTCAAATTTTAACCTGGAACTCGTTTCACATAAATAGACTCAGAGTAGAAGAACTTTCTGCATAATTTTAATCCCTCCTCAACTTCCTTTTTGGAAGAAGGTGGAGCATAGATTGGAAGTCACATGACCAACCCACAGAGATGCAGAGCCGGCAGCGTGTTGGGCTGGCTTAGAGGAGGGGGATCTTGGCAGGGAAGCCATTGGCTAGAAGGCCACCCACAGAGGAATCGCCTCCCCATTGCCCGTGTTTCCAGCCCCTTGCCCATATGAGACCCACCCACCACCATGCCTGCACCATCCCCATTACCACTGGCCCAAGTTCTCTTACCATCTGGGCCTTTATGTGGATTGTTCTCTCCCAGACTTCCCTGACCCCTCCCTGGGCCCTGTCTCTCTTTTGTAAACCCTTGTAAAACATGAAGTGTGTTATATCACGGCTCTGCTCCAAATTTCCATTAGCTCCTTTCCCACCTAGAATGAGATCCAAACTTCTTATCTAGGCAGGTAGGGCCCCGCAAGACCCTTCTGCCCCCTCCATCCTTGGCCTTAGGCTCCTGCTCCATTTCTCATCCCCTCCCAGCCTTCCTTTTCTTCTTCAAAGGAGCCAAGCGTAGGTGACTTCGGCCTTGGTCTAGAGCACTCTTCCCCCCCTCAGAGCCATGCAGAGCTTCACCGGCTCCATCCCTCCATCTCCTCACAGAGGCCTTCCAGACCAATCCCCACCCCTCCGTGTTCTGACTCTGTTGTTTTACAGTCTCTCATTTTCTACATGCATCTGTTTATCTGTCTCTCCCACTAGAACGTAAGCCGCACTTGGGCTTTGTCTTGTTCACCGCTGCAGGAAGAGGCACACAGAGGGTGTTCCAGCTTGGTTACACTGGCCTTATGCTTTATTGCCATTGCCGTTCATGTATCTGCCCTGCCTTGAGACTCCTAGAGAACAGGGCTGTTTCCTATTTCTTACTATCCCTGGTGCTTAGCAACCAGCAGGTGCTGAACACATGTTTCTCAGAGGATCCTGATAATGGTATAGAGGGACCAAGATGGGGAGGAGACTGTGGGAATTGAAAGATGAAGATTGGGAAAGAAATCTTCAGCAAGCCGGTTAGGACTTGGCATCTGACTGGATGAGGAATGTGAGGGAGAAGGAGGAGTCAGATGCAGGCTTGGCAGGATTAGACGGGGTCATGGGGCCGTCAGAGGAGGAGCAGGTCAGTAGGGAAAAGACAACAGACTTGGTTTTAGACGCATGAGATAAACACATGTGCTTACGTGCCAAACTCAGTGACAGAGGCCGGTGCTTTGATTAGTCAGTCATTAGTCAAAGCTCTAGTCTGCACAAGTCAAGGAGATTGTGCTAAACTTAAATGATGAAAATACTGATTTTTTTTCATCGAGAAAGTCTTGCGACCAAAAAAGAAACAGCGAAACTAGTAGCAATTTAACTCCTAGGTATACATTCAAGAGATATGAAAACATGTATCTGCACAGAAACTTGTACACAGATGTTCACGTTAGCATTATTCCTAATAGCTAAAAAGTGGAAACAACCCAAATGTCCATTCCAATGAATGGTTGAACAAACTGTAGTATATTCACGTGACAGGATTTTATTCAGCCATAAAAAGAAGGAACTACTGATACATGGTACAACATGGATGAATCTTGAAAACATATTAAGTGAAAGAAGCCAAACACAAAAGGCCACATGTTGTACCGTTCCATTTATAGGAAGTGTTCAGAATAAGCAAATCTACAGAGACAAAAGTTGCTCAGCGGTTGTCTAGGGCTGGAGGGAGGGAATGGGGGTGATTGCTAAAGGACACGGGGTATCTTTCTGGAGTAATAAAAGTGTTCTCAACTTGGTTGTGGCGCTGGTTGCACAACTCTGAGGATGAACTAAAACCCATTGAATTGTATACTTTAAATGGGTGAATTACATGGTATGAATCATATGTCAATAGAAGTGTCACCAGAAGAAAGAACTAAATGAACCGAAAGCAAGTAGATGGAATCAATCACGATGAAAGCAGACACCATTGAATTAAATAATAGGGAAACAAATGATAACTTTTTTTTTTTACATCAACTGACCCAGTCATCCAAACTAAACTAAACAGTTTTGTGATGAATGTGGTTTATATACTGGGGAAAACCCCTCCTCTTTATAGGATTGGGTAGCAAACGGTTCCTGGACTGGCTGCCGGCCACAGACCACACTTTGAGCAGCACTCGCATGGACAAACGAATTCTTAAAGGGTCTGAGAGAGATTAGCATGGACAAGAATAGCTAAGAGAGGCCTCACTGAAGATGAAAGATTGACTCAAGTTGGTGACATTTGCTTAGGAGTGCTTGATCTTCACGTGTATAGTTGCAAAGTATTTGGAAACACATCCCTAATTTTCTTTTTCTTCTTTCTCAGAGACTCCAAGTGTGACTGTGATCCAGCTGGCATCTCGGGGCCCTGTGACACAGGCCGCTGTGTCTGCAAGCCAGCTGTCACCGGAGGGCGCTGTGATAGGTCTGTGTGAACTGTGACCCTACGGACACAGTGGGGTGTCCCTCGGCAACTAGCATGAGAATTCATCCTCTGAGTGCAATTACGGAAAAGGGACACCAAACAAATGTTGATACCTTCTTCCTGCCCCCTGTCCTCAAAAACTAGGCTTTATTTATTTATGTTTAATTTTACTTTTTGGCCGCGCTGCATGGCGTGCTTAGTTCCCCGACCGTGCCCCCTACATTGGAAGCGCAGAGCCTTAACCACTGGGACTTCCCTCAAAAACTAGACCTTAAAAAAAGTGCAACCAAGGCCCCAAATCTCACTGGACTCCAAGCTTTTGCTCTGGGTCCCTTCTCTGTTTATGCTGTGACAGAGGCACAGGGTCCCGGTGAGTCCCTGGCCAGCTGGCTCTGAATCCCAGGTGCTCTATACAAGGTGGTACACTGCGATGAGGTCACATGACTCAACCTGGTCCCAGGAAAGGCCTGGTCTAATTAAACATGTTGGGAAAATCTTAGTAGGTGGGAATATCGCAGTGTATGGCCTCAGATAACCGTCTTGTGCTGAGAAGGACCGGGGATGAGATGGTGGTTATGTGCACACACATGAACTAGTGGGGGGAGATGTAAGAGCCCTTTGGGTCCCAAACCACGTTGGGACAGGTGGTGCAACCAGGTCGATCCACCTTCAGTTGCTGCTGCAGGAAATTCCTTAAGTACAAACTATGCCCAGACTTAAAACTCTTCCCTCCCCTGAGATTGTTGTGAGTAGAGGGCTTCGAGGTAGGCCCCAGAGGTAAAGGCTTCCCCCTGATTTCCTTAAAAGAAAGAAAGCAGTTCGTTGGCATCCTGCCAGTCGTGTATACCTGGGCAGAGGAAATGCCAGGTACATTCCTGGCTTTTGTTTTCAGGGGGTTCTTTGCTGCTGAGGTGGGGGGATGAGGAAACATAGCTTTAAGTGTTAAAAAAGGAGTCACTTTCTGAAAGCATTTTAAATTTCAAAATAGAACACAGAAATAGAAAGTCACATAAAACAAATGTCAGCAGGACCAATTATATGAAATCGACCTTTGCTAAAAATTTGCCAGCCTCATAACACCCTCCCTCCTTCCTAGAAGTCACCACTATTCTGACTTACTTACTTTTTTTCATAATTAATTACCCAAGTACATCCTTAAACACGGTGGTTTAGTTTTGCCTTGATTCCCTTCACTTCCCTCCCCCCACCTCCCTTCCTTTATCATTCCCTCTCCACCCTTTCTGTGCCGACCCACTTCTTTCCTCCCCTCCTCCTTCCCTCCTTCCTTCCTTCCTTCTTTCCTTCCTTCCTTGGTTTTTAATCTCTTTTAATCTGAAGGTTTCCTCCACAGAAAATATAATGATTTTTTAAACCCTTTCTCTATAGGAAAAAAAAAACTTATTTATTTACAGCTGGTCTCTGAAGCATCTGTTGTTCACGGCTAAACTGCTTTTCTGTGATTTTGCACAATGAACATATTCTTGACATATAGTCCAGGGGATTAGACCACGTAATTTATCAGCAGATATACCTGAGTTTGAATTTTGTCTCAGCCACTTACCAGCTGTATGACCTTGAACAAGTTTCCTAACCTCTCTGGCCTTGGTCTTATCATCTAAGAAATTTGGAAATAACAATTCCTATCTCATAAGGTTGTACTGAGGATTAAATGAGGGAGCATAAGTAAGGTGCCTGGCATATCACGAGTGCTAAATAAATGATAAAGGAAACTACCATTATTTCATGTAGAAGGATGTCGTTAACTTGAACAGAGAAGAAAACAAATCCTTCCCGGCTTCCCCTGCCCTCTTCTCTATAACCCCAGCCTCCGGGACTTGTCTGCCAGCTGCGGTCCTCAGAGAAGTCACCGGAGGGCTTGAGCTAGGAGCAGAGGGGAGGCCAGCCTACATTTTGCTTTTGTAGGAGCCTCTAGCCATCCTTTTTTGTCATAACCGCACCTGCCCCTCCCCTGGGGGTCAGAGCCGAGGTACAGGGGCAGGGATGGTGGGTAATGCCAGGGAGGGTGGTCTGGGAGGGGTCAGTACAGCTGAGTGGGTGCTGGGGCAGGAGCATTTGCCTTTCTTTTGCTGGTCCCCACTTCCCACCCTTTTGCCCCCGTTAAATACTTACTCCAGGACAGGGCCAGCTCTGCATATCCCTACCTGACTCCTCCCCATCTTTGCCCACTCAATTCCTCACCAAGGATGGGAAAAATCACTGTTTCCAGACCATCACGTCAAACGTGATACTGCTTTACCAGAGCAAGAGAAAGTGAATCTTCTTCATGCTTTCTTTTTAAATTAATCAATCAATTAATTAATTAATTAATTGACTGTGTTGGGTCTTCGTTGCTGCGCACGGGCTTTCTCTAGTTGCGGCCAGCGGGGCTACTCTTTGTTGCGGCGCACGGGCTTCTCATCGTGGTGGCTTCTCTTGTTGTGGAGCACAGGCTCTAGGCGTGCGGGCTCAGTAGTTGTGGCTCGCAGGCTCTAGAGTGCAGGCTTGGTAGACTGTGGCGCATGGGCTTAGTTGCTCCGCGGCATGTGGGATCTTCCTGGACCAGGGCTCGAACCCGTGTCCCCTGCATTGGCAGGTGGATTCTTAACCACTGCGCCACCAGGGAAGCCCTTTTGTGCTTTCTTAATGGGGAGCTGTGATTTGTCCATCAAGGGGTCTGGGAGTTGGGGGTGGTATGTGCAACTTAGTATTTCTCACCTCTGGGAATTAATGGGCCGGGTGGAAGAGAAAGTAGAAATGATCAGTCGTCATATTCTCTATAGGGACAAGAAATAACCTATAATATTGTCCTGATTTCTAAAACATCACTGCAGGTGCCGACCAGGTTACTATCACCTGGATGGGGGAAACCCTGAGGGCTGTACCCAGTGTTTTTGCTACGGGCATTCAGCCAGCTGCGGAAGCTCTGGAGACTACAGTGTCCATAAAATCGCCTCTACCTTCGATCAAGGTAAAGCGATCTGTTTTCTAGGTTTTTTGCTTTTAATGTTGTATAGGGTTTTGTGCTTATAGACTTCCATCCGCAGGATGGGGTCCTTGAGTCATCTTTAGCAACTCTCTTCTCGCTTTAAATGTATATTATTTTGTCAAGCAATAAGGAAGAGCCTAGTGTCTTGTAAAAGTTATAGCTGAATAGTTTACTCAGACCAGCTTATGAATAACTTAAAAAAATAACTACAAAGAGACCAGATTTTCATCTCCCTGCATTTCCCATCCCATCTATTTTAAAACCACAAAAGAATCATTCTTTTGGATTGAAGGGCTTAACATGAGTCTTCCTGGAATTCACATTCGCTAATAATACCGCATTCACATACGCCAAACGAGTTAATTTATGTGAAATTAGTTACCAAGCTACAAAGCACTCTAAAAATGTGGGAGATTAATATGATTTCAACTCTGAGTTTCTCTTTGAACGTACTGGACCCTCTTACCTCACTAAGGCCAGACCCTGTTTATGTAAATAAAATAAAAATGCAAATGACAGGCAGATGAAAACATGCTCTCTTATTCCAAGAGTCAGACTCGGAGACAAGAAGTCACAGCAGCTGTAGGGTAGGAGTGGGTGAAGGTGAATACAAAGTAGAGAGGTGCATCGGGGATTTTGAGGATGGTACACGAATGTGGAAACATTAAGAAATCCCCACTTGTTACTCACCGCTAGTGAGTAGCAATCAAGTCTTGCCTTGTTTAACTCAGTAGATGTTGAGGTTTGTCCAAATGCAGAGTGGTTTTATTTGTGTTTCAGATGTTGATGGCTGGAAGGCTGTCCAAAGAAATGGGTCTCCTGCAAAACTCCAGTGGTCACAGCGCCATCGAGATGTGTTTAGCTCAGCACGACAGTCAGACCCTGTCTATTTTATAGCTCCTGGTATGTATGGTATTTTTCCCGTAGAAGCCAACTTAGAAGACTAAGAAGTCAGGATAGAAAAATGGGGTTAGAAAATGTAGACATCTTATCACTTAGTGTTCTGGGCAGTAGTATCTCCAGAAGACAATTGGGGCTTCAGCCCTTTTTGACAAAGTCATGGCACAGTACAGCAGAACTGGGTGTCCAGGTGGTCAGACCCTGGTTCAGGTCCCTACTTCAGTCAAATGGGAAGTTTCTAGGTTTCCCATCAAGACAAGAAATAAGGTGGCTCGTGGGCTGTAGAGCGCAGGCTCAGTAGTTGTGGCGCACGGGCTTAGTTGCTCCGCGGCATGTGGGATCTTCCCGGACCAGGGCTCGAACCCATATCCCCTACATTGGCAGGAGGATTCTCAACCACTGAGCCACCAGGGAAGTCCTTCTGGCTAGAATTTTAATCCTAGTTCATATCCTTAGCTAATATGTGATTCCTGGGCAAGGTGGCCTCTTAACCTTTCCAAATTTCAGTTCCCTCAGCTGTTGAATGAGAAGAATAATGACAACCTCCACAAATTATTGCCATCAAATGTGATGATGTCGGTGAAAGTACTCTGTAAACTAGAAAGCATTATGTAACAAATGGTATTGTTGCTGATAGACCTGGGATCTTTACATATTGGTCTGTCATAGGGGCCAGGCTATGAATCATGTAATGGATGGAATTGTCTTATAATGAGGCCCTTTTAGCGTTTCAGTAACTAACCCTTCTTTGTGGCCAAGAGCTGCACGGCCATGTCCACTGCCATGAACTGGCTTTTCTGGCAGGGTGGCTGGGGAGGGGTGATGGGTCGGTAACATAGGACTCCGAGAGAAATTGCCAACATCGATGAAAACTTACTCACTCCTTTGCTTCTCCAGTCTCAGAACTGACCTCAATCTTTTCGAATTCTATTTCACAGCCAAATTTCTTGGGAATCAACAGGTGAGCTATGGGCAAAGCCTGACTTTTGACTACCGTGTGGACAAGGGAGGCAGACACCCATCCGCCCATGACGTGATCCTGGAAGGTGCTGGTCTATGGATCACAGCTCCCTTGATTCCACCTGGCAAGACACTGCCTTGTGGGGTCACCAAGACTTACACATTCAGGTAAAGAGAGAGACTACAAGTGGGTCAAAGAGAGCAAACTGTGACTGAAGTCTGATTCCTTTGTTCATCCAATCATCATTCATCGGTTCAACAAGCTTTTCTGAGCACCTTTTATGTACCAAACATGGTGTTATGTGCTGAGACAGGTCATGATTGCGGCCCACAAGCCCCGGACAGGCTAATGGGGGAGAAAAATAAACAGTTGATTATAGTGCAGCTTGTAAGGGACAAGGTGGATACAGGTGCTTTGAACACACACAGGAGATATCAGTAACTCACACTGGAGTGATCAAGGAAAGCTTCCCAAGAAGATGTGACAAGTGAAGAGCCGCTCTTTAAGGAAAGAAAAGGGGGGAAGGTTAACATGGCAGACGAAGTATGTTTGAGGAAGTTTCGTACATTTAGGAAATTCTAAGTGGTTAAGCATGAGTGGAGCATGGGGTCAGGGAGAGGAATACAGTGAGAAGTGAGGTCGGAGAAAGAGGCTGAGGTAAGGTCATGGATGGCCCCATGTGTGTCTAAGGAGGTTACATGTTATCCTGTGGAATGGGATATTTTTTGAAGTGTAATTGACCTACAACACTATGCTAGTTCCAGGTCCAAAACATAGTGATTTGATATTTCTATACATTACAAAACGATCACCCTGATAATTCTAGTTACCACCTGTCACCATACAGTGTTATTACATTATTGACTATATTCCCCAGGATGTACATTTCATCCCCATGGCTCATTTATGTTATAACCGGAAGTTTGTACCTCTTAATCTCCCTCACCTATTTCACTCATCCCCCCCACACCCTCCCTTCTGGCAAATACCTGTTTGTGCTCTGTATCTATGAGTCTGTTTTTGTTCTGTTCTGTTTGTTTGTTTTTTAGATTTCACATAATATTCCATTGCATATATATATATATATATATATACACACACACACACATATATATACACACACACACATACATACATATATACCACATCTTCTTTATCCACTATTGATGGATACTTTTCCATATCTTGGCTATTGTAAATAATGCTGCAGTGAACATAGGGGTGCATATAGCTTTTTGAATTGGTATTCTTGTTTTTTTCAGAAGAATACCCAGAAGTAGACTTGCTGGATCATATGGTAGTTCCATTTTTACTCTTTTGAGGAACCCCCATACTGTTTTTCATAGTGCCTGCACCAATTTACATTCCCATCAACAGTGCACAAACATTCCCCTTTCTCCACATCCTTGCTAACACTTGTTATTTGTTGTCTTTTTGATAATAGCCATTCTGACAGGTGTGAGATGATATCTCATTGTGATTTTGATTTGCATTTCTTTGATGATTAGTGATGTTGAGCATCTTTTCATGTGTCTGCTGGCCATCTGTATGCCTTCTTTGGAAAACTGCTCATTGATTTCCTCTGTCCACTTTTTAATTAAGCTGTTTGTTTTTTTGATGTTGAGTTGTATAAGTTATTTGTATATTTTGGATATTAATCCCTTATCAAATACATCATTTGCAAATATTTTCTCTCTAGAATGGGAATTTTGAATGGTGGGTACAGAGAGTTCAGGGGAGGGGGCGGTGCCTATTAAGTGCTTAGTACTGTGTCAGAGGCTGAGAATTCAAGATGAAGAAACGTGGTCTTTGTCCTTCAAGAGCTCTTGTCTAGTAGGATATGTAACATGTCAAAACGCAAACATAACACAATACAAAATCTCTTCAGTGGTGGTGCATGCTCATGGGGAGTTGGGAGGAGAGGACGGAGTCTTAGTTCTGCCTGGAGGAGCCAGGAAAAGCATTACTAAGGATGCAGTGTGTGGACTGAGAACAGGAAGAAGCACAGAGCTTTCCCAGGGACAAAATCAGGACAACCCGTACATGTGAGTATATGTGGGAATGTGGAAAGGCGTAATACAGGGGATTGGTAAGCAGTATTTATGGCTGGAACACAGCGTGTATAGGGGAGATGGGCAGATAAGATTGAAAATGCTGGAAAAAGACCCAGCATGGTGGTTCTTGGATGTCATGTCAAGGTACTGAGATCTTACCCATGCCTACAAGATGATGGAAAGCTACTGAGAGATTGGAAGTCAAGAATTGGCGTGATCAGGTGTGAAGGCTGGGTGCAAATACTGTGTGGAGGACAGTTTGGGTAGGGTCTTTAATTGAACCACCAGGACACATTCACAGAGGTTCAAGTGAGGGTTGTTGGGCACCTACCCCAGGGCAGAGGTAAAGGTAATAGAGAATAGAAGACCCACAGCACACACACAATGTGTTCTTAAATAACTGAGTGCAACTTATTCTGACGATACAAACACCCAGCTCTCCACGCTGGAACACCCATTCCCACCCTCTCAGCTTGGTGAACTTACTCTTTAAGATTCAGCTTACAGGTTTTTCCTTTGTATTAGCCTTCTCAGAATCCTAGGTAAAGTTACCGTCCATCCTGAGTTTCTATGGCATCCTGTTCATGCCTTTGTTATAGCCCTTTCTGCATTGTATCATAATTATTTGTTTACCCGCCACCCCTGGGAGACACTGATCACCTCACTCTACTTGTCTTTGTATCCTCCGTCCTGATACAGCTTCTGGCTCAAACCAAGTGCACAGTAAACGGTTATTTTACGAATCAGTGGATGAAACAAAAGGGTTAGTATTGTTCCTGGAAGAGCTATTCCAGTAGAAGTCAAAACAGCATAAAGAAGAATAGTACAGGGGCTGGTGATGTGATGCGCTGAGGCAACGTGATGCCAAACTAGGAAGTATTAGATGTGGACAGTGTAGAAGGTGGAAACTGACTTTTGAAAATAGGAGGTGAAATGTGCTCGGATAACAAATCATTTAAACAACAACACCAAAAGTGAAGGATGGCTCTTGAGGATCAGAGCTTCTGGAACTCAGAGATGTTCCTGCTATTAGGTTTTGTGTGACCAAAATAGAAAGTGGTCTCTGAGGACTTGGACCAGCACTGGATGCTGTGACCCCAGGAGCTCGGCTTCCTGCACTGGGATGCCCTCCGTCAAATCCTGTGGGGCTTGCACTCCCCATGGAGTGAGAAAGTTCCAGGCTTGTGCCTATGAGGATGTGGCTACCAGTCCTTCATTCCCGTACAAGCACGGCTGTGAAGGGGCTTAGCTATTCCCCCATTCTCATGCATAATTTGTATCGGGTATACGCATTATAAGATTTGATAAGAGTTGGATTTTTCAGCTTTTGCTTTTAAATCATGCAGATTAAATGAAAATCCAAGCAGTAATTGGAGCCCCCAGCTGAGTTACTTCGAGTATCGGAGGTTACTGCGGAACCTCACAGCCCTGCGGATCCGAGCTACCTATGGAGAATACAGTAAGTGGCTAAAAGAAATGAATTTCTCTCTTCTTAGGTTTTAGTTTAATTTGCTTCAGCTCTCTAAGGTGGTGACAGTCTCCAAACAATTAAATAAACTACTTAATGGTTTTGATGTCGAGTCTCTGATTGGTTCTAGATTTGTACATTCTAGAAGAAGTTGTTAAGAAAGAATGTTTCTTGAAAAGAGGTCAGCACCAATGAAGAATGAATGATGCTTCCTTGCTAAAGAGCCTCTGAATTTAGATTAAAGCTGATTATTTGAAGAAGATAACCTACAGCAAAAGGCACGTTCCCTTAGCTCGGAAATCGCATCTACAACACTGTTCTCTTTATTTCTTGAGTAACTTTCCTTTGGGAATATACTCGGTGCTACCACGTTCGGATATCACCATGTATTCTGTTAATTCCTATTACTGAACTTCTATATACTGTGTACTATGTTGGGTACTCCTAATCTCGATTGGGATTATTTGAATGAGACCTCCTTAAGCTTTTTAGCACACATGTAAAAAGGAAGCATGGCTGGCGTGCACCATTTCCATGTGACTGATACAGCAAATAAAGCAGGAAGTAGAAAAGGTGCTTAGTAACAATTTATTGAATCTTTACTATGTGCCAAGCACACTACAATACATGCATTGTCTCATTTAATTTCATAAGAAGCATAGGAGGTAGATACCACTGTCATTTCTCTTCTACTGTTGAGGAAACACAGTCATTGAGGTGTTTTGTCACTTGCCCAATTCACACAGATAGTGAGGATTGAGCCAGAATTTAAACCCTGATTTTTCTGACACCAGAGCCTATGCAGTCAGTCATGATGAACTGCTATATCTTTATGCATGGCATAGTGAGCGAATACCAACTGTCTTTGATAGGGCTATCAATGAAAAAAATTCATCAATAGTCAATCTAAGAGGGCTTCTCTGGTGGCACAGTGGTTAAGAATCTGCCTGCCAATGCAGGGGGCACGGGTTCGAGCCCTGGTCCGGGAAGATCCCACATGCCGCGGAGCAACTAAGCCCGTGCGCCACAACTACTGAGCCTGCGCTCTAGAGCCTGCGAGCCACAACTACTGAAGCCCGCGCACCTAGAGCCCGTGCTCCACAACAAGAGAAGCCACTACAACGAGAAGCCCGCACATCGCAATGAAGAGTAGCCCCCACTCGTAGCAACTAGGGAAAGCCCGCGTGCAGCAACGAAGACCCAACGCAGCCAAAAATAAAATAAATAAATTTAAAAAAATTGTCAATCTAAGAAAGCAATGGAAAATCTTATTCGAGCCAATATGAGAATTATAACCCAGAAGACAGTCTCTCGGAGAGTTCTGAAGACTGTTCCAAAGAGGTAAAGGGGGAAGCCAGTATATATGCGATTTGGCAAGAGGGTATGTGCAATCAAGCACACATCTTGGTAGAAGGTTACTGCTATTTGCAAGGAACAGATACCTTAGTTAATGGTTTAAGTGCTTTTCTAAGTATGGGAAGATGCAAGAAACTGGGTTCATAAAATTTTCTCCTGAAAATATCTACATATCTGAGGGCCAGTTCTGTCAGGTTTCCTAGAGCACAAAGTGCCACATCCTGATCTTCGCCCTGAATTCCTTTCAGGATGTACTGTAGGTCAGTGACTGCAGGGGCTAAAGACTTGATTCTTGTAGAACTGGATAGTGGGCGACATTCTTTATTTTACAATCCCTTCCCTTTCGGTCTTAAGTTCAACCAAGGTTTGGGAGGCATTTCGTGACCAATTGCTAGGAATGCACATTCCCAGGTCAGGCGAGGATTTCGTTGACAGGCCACAGAACGTGCTATTACTGGACTAGGTTCAGTTAACAGTAGCCAAAAGCCTCTGGACCGCCTGCCTTTCTAGTCTGTTTTTGTCCAGGAAGTAGTTCCCTCTTGTTGCTTCTTCCCATATCTAGAGTTATTATGCATGATTACAATCTTATAGAACTATATATTTGATCAAATTGTTTCAAGTTGCCTAATCATCATTAATTTTATCTGAGGCTCAATCACACATTTGGTAATGCAAGAAACAATAATCTTGTAAAATAGGCAGCATATAATATAGCTAGTAACATTAATAGGTCATAAGCAAGTATTTAAGCTAAGAACTTCCATTAGGTGCGGGCCAGTATCTCCCCAGGTTGTCTGACCAGTCTGTTCTGCACTAATTGCCATCTTTAAGGGAAATGATATATTGGCATTGTACATAAAGTTCACCAAAGATGTCTGCACGTACAAGGCGAGTAGGGGGTCATCATGACCCCTTAAAGGATTGACAAAGGAGTGTTATCATCTAAGGAGTTACGTGGCTGGCGCCAGAAGGAGAAAAATTGATCTTTACGGTTGAGCGGGTATTTTTGCCACAGGGGAGGTCTGGTTAACACACAATGCAGATGTACAATGCAACTAGAGGGGAAGGAGGAGGCCAAAGGACAGAGAAAAAGTTTTATGTTTAAATTTTTCTTGTCTTGCCTTAAAAATGTGAATTTTCATTTCATCAGGGAGTTAAGAAAAATAAAATCCAATGCGAGGCCTGACTTTAGATCCTTGGACTTGTACCACTTGCTGCTTCTAACGTGTTCCCTCTCTTGCAGGTACTGGGTACCTTGACAATGTGACCCTGATCTCAGCTCGCCCCATCTCTGGAGCCCCAGCACCATGGGTTGAACAATGTGTATGTCCTGTTGGGTACAAGGGACAGTTCTGCCAGGAATGTGCTTCTGGCTACAAAAGAGATTCAGCCAGACTGGGACCTTTTGGCACCTGTATTCCATGTAACTGCCAAGGAGGAGGGGCTTGTGATCCAGACACAGGTGAGTGAAATGACACCTGGACCAGATGGTTGGGGGCACAGCCAGGTGACTGAGGTCTCCCGCGGAAGAGAGAGCTGTGTAGGAAAGACCATGCCTGAACTCATTTCAGAGATGGGAAAGGATTAAGGGAAGCAGGGCTGGAGTCAGGGAAGATGGACATGGCGCTTTATTACACTCAATCCTTTTCAAGATGGAAATGCCACAGGGTTGTGAGACAGGTGCTAGGTTACAGGAAATGGCTGTCATGGTTCAGTGCTGGGTGGGGGAATTGGTGTCGAGTTGCAAGCATTGTACGGGAAGATCAAAGGCGATGTCAGGACTGGAATGAATGCGTGAGACAAATGGTGTCAGGCCTTGGGGGACAGGGGAGCAGTGTTAAGTTATGGATGGTAAAGGAAGTGTATGTCTGCTTAGCCTGGGAGAGTGAGGGTGAGATTCAGGGTCGTGGCCATGTTTAGAGTTGGTACCAGGGCAGAGGAGAGTGCCAGCGCTCCGGCACTCCGGGGAAAGCTTCAGAAAGGCAGGCTGTGCGTTACTAAGCTCTGACTTGCACATGTCACGCGTATTAAAGCAAGGGTACAGTTTTACCCTGCTCATTTCTCTGGCCCTCCATTCTTCCTCTGCCTCCCAGGAGATTGTTATTCAGGGGATGAAAACCCTGACATCGAGTGTGCCGACTGCCCCATTGGTTTCTACAGCGACCCGCGTGACCCCCGCAGCTGCAAGCCCTGCCCCTGTCCCGATGGGCTCGACTGCTCCGCGATGCCCGAGACAGAGGAGGTGGTGTGCGATAACTGTCCCCACGGCGTCACCGGTGAGGCCAGCTGCCTGCCCTGTCCCGACGCCCTGAATCTGCAAGGATAGCTTCTATTCCAAGGGATTCCCGGGGAGTTTTCATTACTCGGGGTTAGTCTAAATGGGCTCATTTTAAAGCTAAGGATAGCTCGTCGATGCCCGAGAGCTGAAGTGGATTGAGGAAGGGCAGTGTGTACAGTGACGGGGAGGAAACATCTAAAGCTGTTTTAGGAGGTTTGTAATTAGCAGATGAAGTTTTCAGGTGAAATACAGGGTTTAACTAAGTTTTTAAAAAGGAACCAAGGTGAAGAAGGAAAACTCAGAGGCCTCATGAATGTCACATCTCTCTGCTGGTCAGTGTCTGAAAGAAGAGTTTCTCCTCAGCAGCGGTCTCGGTGGTGTGGGTCTCAATCTGACTTTTTCCCAGTCAGCTAGTTAACCGGCAGGAAGGCTCCTAGAGGCGCTTGTGTTCTCAAATCTGTGGCCACCGTGGAGTGGGAGAGCCAGGCCCCGGCCACGGGCTCCTGCTCCTGAAGCTACTGTTCTGGGGTCCACGGGGAAAGCTCCGCTAGAGGGCTATTTATACTTTCGGCCTCTGCGTCTGGTTTTGCTGCCAAAGGATGATCGCTTGGGCTTGGCTCTGTGTTCCTTCCAGGTGCCCGCTGCGAGCTCTGTGCCGATGGCTACTTTGGGGACCCCTTTGGGGAACACGGCCCAGCGAGGCCTTGTCAACCCTGTCAGTGCAACAACAACGTGGACCCCAGCGCCTCTGGGAACTGTGACCACCTGACGGGCAGGTGTCTGAAGTGCCTCCACGGCACAGCCGGTGCCCACTGTGACCAGTGCAAAGCGGGCTACTTTGGGGACCCCTTGGCTCCCAACCCAATGGACAAGTGTCGAGGTAGGACTGCACCCCTAGACGGATTGGACAGCCTGTGTGTGCGTGTGTGTGTGTGCGTGCGTGCGCGCCTGTGTGCGTACACGTGTAAGAACATACAAATCAGCAAGGCCAACAGCAGGTAATATCGCGGTGCTACTTTGGTTTCTCTGACCGACTGGCTCGTGAACAGCCTGGACCTTTCGCCTGTCAGAGGTCTTAAGACCAGTGTCCCCTGCATCAGGGCTCTGGAGTCAGAGCTGGAGGGTGTTGAAAGGGTTAAAAGCTGGGCGGGAGAAGTGCAAAAGGTCAGGTTTACGCTCCAGAGTGGAAGAGGAGATGAAATGGGGCTGCTTCCAGCGCCCAGTCCCGAGGCTGGTAGGCAGGGAGGGGCTGCCAGACCCGTAAGTGGAAGGTGATAAAGGGCTCGAGACTAAGCCTGAACACACTGAAGTGGGAGGGGAGTGGGCTGTAAAGCAGTTGAAGAGACCCTCTCAGGAAGTCAGTGCGATTGATGTACAGAAAGGTAGCAGTCCAAGCGTCTCCTAAGGAGACTGGGCTTCAAAGCAGTAGCTCCCGTGGAGCATTCCTGGGGGCCGCTTCAGATCAAAGCATGAGTGTGCAGATCAGGCCTCTTGCTCAGCCCTTCTTTCAAGCCTTCGAACGTGTTCTGTTCTAGAGGCAAATTCCGTTCTAGGGAGCTGGCCTGCCCCACAGACTCACCCCTAGGTCACAAAGGTCCCAGCCCAGCCCTGGTGCCCAGAACTCAGGAGCTTCCTCATTTTAAGGTTGAGAGTGCCTCTGGGGACCGAGATTGGAGGACTCCTGGCCCCCCAGGAGGTCTGCAGGGAGCCCAGAGCCACCCCCCCGCTCACACCAGAGTCCCCAGCCCCAGAAATGCTGAGGACCTCTGTGCAACTTGGGACTTCTACTCAGGGGCACGAATTCCACCTGCCCTGACCCCAGTCTGTGGGTTAGCTGTGATGTCCTATGCTAGGAAGCATCCACATGACATCAGCGGTACTGAGTTCAAGTCCAGTTTTTTTAACATACCTATTGTATTACGTTGATCATGCCAGTTAATCTCTCTGAGCCTCTGTTTCCGCATATGGATGATTAATATTTTACTCAAAGTGGTTGCAAAGATAAAATAGCATAAGAGAAAGCACACTATAAACTATATAATTCCATCTATAAGGTGCTATTAATAGAGATTTCACTGCCTTTAGACCATACATTTTTTCACTCAACTATCTTTTATCAAGCACTTACTGTGTACCCAGTATGGAGCTAGACACCGAAGTTATAATAATGAATAAATCAGCTCCAGCTCCCAAAGAGCTCATATGCTAATAAGGAAGACACACAAATATGTAAGCAAATAATGACAGTATGCTTAGACATATGATCATACTACCAAGTGTTTTGTGAGCACTGAAGGTGGAGTAACCCAAAGAATCACTCCAGTAGAGTAGCGTCTCACCCACTGTTACATCCTCAGCTCCTAGAACAGAACATGACACATAGTGGTACTGAGTCAATTTGATTGAATAAAGGTACTGCTTTACTGCAGAAGGAAAATATCACTGGCTCTTTCCAGGTTCTCATTCCAGCTTGCCATTTTCTTGCTGTGTGTCCTAGGTCAAATTACTCAGCTTCTCTGAGCTCACATTCCTCATCTGTAATATACAGAGAGATGTCTACTTCTGGCACATATAGGCCCAGAAGAAATGTTATTTTCCCTGTGAGCAAAGCCAGAGTGTCTGCAGAATATCCAACAGGCTTATGATTTAATGGGAGGAAGTAAATAAGTGCCACTAGAAAGGATGAACTGTTGTAGTGTTTCTTCATCCAGACACACAAACTTGCCAGATGATTCCGAAGACCTCTCTGTATTGCAGGAATGTGCTTGGAGGCATAGCCAAGAAATGAATCTAACACAATATGAATCAACAAGGGCAAAGAAGGATTCTTTGCCCTTGGTGACTCAATCTTCCTTTTATCTTTGCTATACCTCCAGTTTCTGGAATTAGCTTGACATGAAAGCTTCCTGTTTGTCCTTTTTTCTCTAGTTTGCAACTGCAACCCAGTGGGCTCGGAGCCCATGGAGTGTAGAAGTGATGGCAGCTGTGTTTGCAAGCCAGGATTTGGCGGCCTCAACTGTGAGCATGCAGCATTAACCAACTGTCCAGCTTGCTATAATCAAGTGAAGATTCAGGTGTGCATGCTAGCCAGACCTCACCCGCAGGAGTAAAATCCTGAAGTGTCTCCTGGGTGGTTCTGTCACAAATCCAGGACTCTCCTAGACTCCTGGGGACGGGGGCGGGGATTACTATTTCTTTCTTTAAAAATTGCTATGTTGGGGCTTCCCTGGTGGCGCAGTGGTTGAGAGTCCGCCTGCCGATGCAGGGGACACGGGTTCGTGCCCCGGTCCGGGAAGATCCCACGTGCCGCGGAGCGGCTGGGCCCGTGAGCCATGGCCGCTGAGCCTGCGCGTCCGGAGCCTGTGCTCCGCAACGGGAGAGGCCACGACAGTGAGAGGCCCGCGTACCGCAAAAAAAAAAAAAAAAAAATTGCTATGTTAAAAAAATTTCCATATACTACTAATAATACTTCAGGCTTATGTTCTTATATTTACCATTTTCAAAACCCCTTTTGCAGATACTGCCACATTTGGTACTCATGGTAACTTAGTCAAATTGGAAGGAAAAGCATTCTGATCTCAGCTTTCACTGAGCAAACAAAGTTTTGAAAAATGTGTAATTTTTCAAAGTCACATGGCCAGGTGGAACCAAGAATACCATCCATGTCCCCGATTCTGAATTCAGTGCTCTTTCCATTACAATATGCCACTTTCTAGCTGGATTTTTTTCCAAGAGATGTCCTTATAAAACAAATGAAGAAGATATAAACATATAAAAGATATGAGGAGTCCAGAGGTCTCAAGGCTGTCAAAACAGGAATAGTCTCCAGAAATTTCTCATTCAAATTCCAGAGAAGAATGAAATTGATGTTGTTGTTAATTATTAATTAATATTTTACTGGGGTGAAGGGTGGGGGAGGAAAGGGCCCAAACAGAACCCAAATCTAGAGCAAACTCAACCTATTTTAAAAAATTTATCTATTTAACCAGCCCTCTGTAGCACTTTATTCCAGGCACTGTTCTAAGTACTATACAAATACTAACTCATTTAGTCCAAGTAATAAGTCTGGGAGATATTATTATTATTATCCCCATCCTATGGATAAAGAAAATGACTTACCCAAGGTCACACAGCTAGTGAGTAGTGGGGCCAGGATTCAGACTCAAAGTCTAGGCTCTAGAATCTGAACTTTAAGATGATGTGCCAAGCATTTCTGGGCTTTTAGCTACTAGCCCCTGGGTACCTGCTATTTGACCATGAACTCTGTCACCTGTTCTAATCCTCTTCCTTGTGTGGTTTCAGATGGATCAGTTTATGCAGCAGCTCCAGAGCCTGGAGACCCTGATTTCAAAGGCTCAGGGTGGCGGTGGAGCAGTACCCAACACAGAGCTGGAGGGCAGGATGCAGTGGGTTGAGCAGACCCTTCGGGACATTCTGAGAGAAGCCCAGATTTCAGAAGGTGATGAAGGCCAATTTCCCTTCACAAAGGAGAGAATTCAGAGTCCTAGAAAGCAATACACTAGGTCACAGAATCTTCGGTGGTAACAGTTCAGCAGATGTTTCTGCCTAGCCCTTGCGGAGGTGGAAGGACTGTCTGTGATGTTCTCCTGGGATCTGAATGATGGAGATAAAAGAGCAGTTGCATGCATTCATATGTTGGGTTTTTGCCATTTTGCCATAAGCCAGTCAAAGTCACTTTTTCAACCCTCCGTTATGTTTGACGACTTGGCCCCCAAAGTGCTCATCCTCCCTTTCCTTGTTGGTGTCCAGGTGCTATCAGATCCCTCAATCTCCAGTTGGCCAAGGCCAGGAGCCAAGAGAATAGCTACCGGAACCGCCTGGATGACCTCAAGATGACTGTGGAAAGAGTTCGGGCCCTGGGCAGCCAGCATCAGAACCGAGTTCAGGATACTCACAGGCTCGTCACTCAGATGCGCCTGAGCCTGGAGGAGAGTGAAGCTGCCCTGCGAAACACCGTAGGTGGTGCTGGGTTAGGGGACTGAGAGTCATTGCTGAGATGCAAGACTGCCCATGTCACAGGCTCACCTTGTCTCTCAGGTTTTCTGGTCTCTCTGGCAGACAGTTAGACTTCTCTTCCTTGCAGCAGTTGCACCTTTCTTTATGTTCTTTGGCTTCCTGCAGGTTCCCATTTTACTGTGTTATGTTCCTCTCCTAGTTCATTTCTTGCTACCCATAGCCTCATCTTGGCCGTCTCTTCTCCTTTCTTTCTGCAAATCTTCCAGGTTGTTAGTTCCCAGAGGGCAGGGTTCAATTTTGTTCATGTTTACATTCTCAGCCCGTAGCACAATGTGTGGCTGTGATAAATGTTTGCTGTAAGAAAGGAAGAAAGAAAGAAAGAGAGAGAGAGAGAGAGAGAGGAAGAAAGAAAAAAAGATGAAAAAGGAAGAAAGGGAAGGAAGAAGAAAGGAAGGAAGGAGGCCAATAACGACATGGTTCTTAAAACAGGGAAAAAAATGTTGCCAGCATGATTTTCTTATGACGTAGTTTGTAGTGTGGTCGGAGGGAGAGGTTTGAACGAGCACTCTTCTCGTTCTGAATAAAGAAGGCAGTGGTGATAATAATGTAAGTGGGTGGATAGGAGGTGGATAAAGAAAATTGGAAGATAATCAGATATTATGCTGAGAAAATGAAGGATTTAAAAATAGTGTGTATTGATATTCCTTTTGTAAAAAATTCAGAAAATACATAAAAATCCCCTATGATCTCATTACTAAGAAATAACTACCATTAAAACTTGGTCTATGTTCTACTGGACTTTGAATACATATGCAAATATAAACATGTATATATTTTAAAATGCATCTATATCTATATACAGACTTCCTTTAAACTTGGATTTCTATTTTATTCTTGTCTATACATTCTTTAATGTAATGACCATCCTGACCAGGGACTCGACGTGTCACGTTGTAGAATGCTGTTGACTAATGACAAGTGGCTCTGACAGAACAGGTGCAGAACCTGCTTAGGCTCCATGGCTCATATTTAGGCTCACGGCAAAGTCTTAACCAATTTTCCTTTTTCCACAGTACGTTCCTCCCTCAGAGGACTATATGGGGCCAAACAGCTTTAAAAGTCTAGCTCAGGAGGCCACGAGACTGGCAGACAGGTGAGCAGTACTGGAGGGCACCTCTGCTTCAGACCACCTCTGCAAGGCCAGACTTGAACAGCACTGTGGGGTGCTCAGGACCAAAGCATATTCATTATCTCCAGGCTCCTTTGCAGCCATCCCCCTGCCCTGAAGCCATTTTTTTAACCCCTTGGCTTTTAGTGTATATAGGTGGCCACTGGGCAAGGTCACCTGGCAGGAGTTGGGGGCGGGGGTGTTTCTTTTGCAGATTTCTCTATGACTCAACAGCATGGCTTTGGTGTATGTCAGATGTAATTCCTTGGGCCCCATCAAATGAATCAGCCCTTGGAAAAGAATGCTTTGCACCTTTGAGGGACCCCCAGGCTCCCACACCAAGCCTGGGAACAAGTACTGCTAGCTGTTTGCTGGCCTGTGGGGGCCAAGTCTGCAGAGGGGTAACGTCCTCCTGAAAACCGGCTCTGCAGGCCCCCAGTGATAACAGGCAGCTCCTTAGTTCTTGCCTGACTCTAAATCCTACCATGCTGAAGAGGTTTGCTCTTGGCGGAGGGCTCAGCAAGGTGGCAGGCTCTGCTAATCCCAAATGAAATTCAGTTAGCAGAAGGGGGTTGGCTTGTGTTCTTGCAGCGCGCGCTGCCTCCTGAGCTCATTTCCACCACTTTCTAGAACCAGGAGGACAAAAGCAACTGGGGGACTTTAATTGACAGGCTTTGTCCCCCTTAGTGGTGGGCTCAGTTTAGAGATGCAGCAAAACTAAATAGGGAGTTGGCCCCTGAATGGAATAAAACCTAGGGGTTTCTCCTGCAGAAAACAGTTTATAAATGCAATATTTTATCACCCTGAGACTTCTCCCACCCATCTCCATAGCTTCCACTGATTATGCCATAAATGGAGTAGATGTCCAAAAAAGTCTAGGACATGAGGCTACTTCTCAGAACACCCTCTGCTTCTAGATAGCTCCTCTATTAGAGGAGCTCCATCTCATCTGGGTCAATTCTGTTTGGTTTTTCTAGTCCAACCAGTTCCCTTACTCCTCCCCTTTCATTTAAATAAAAGCCCTAAAGGAAGCTCTTTGCCGTGAAAACTCAAATTCTTGGGTTTTGATCCTTTCAGCCACGTTGAGTCAGCCAATAACATGGAGCAACTGGCCAGGGAAACCGAGGACTACTCCAAACAAGCTCTATCCTTGGTGCGCAAGGCTCTGAGTGAAGGAGGCGGAAGCGGCAGGCTGGACGGCTCCGTGGTGCAAGGGCTTGTGGGAAAGTACGTTTCAACGGGTCCTCACACGGGCCAATATAATCCGCTCCCTCCCAGGGTTCAATGCAAACCATGTCTGAGGCGTGCTGTGTTTCTTTAGAAGTACATCAATACTGAGAGGGACCAGAGGATGAGAGTATTACTTTGGAGGAAAACAGACGCCTTTAAGGCTGGAAGAAAAAGTTGATTAATCTAAGTAAAGTTTGTGTTTTGATTGAGAGGTTGTATATTTGGAGATACGGTCACTGTCTGTGGTGTTTAAAGGATGTGAGTACACTCATCTGATGGCATGACGCAGATAAACATAATATATTCATATGATCAAGAATAGGGAAAAAAAAAATTAGGGAACTTGGGTTGAATTTTTCTGACCCAACCTGTATAAACTTTAAGGTCTATGTTTAAACTGTGGAAAGGGACACATCTCGTCTGGTTCTTCCAATATCCCGACTACATACTTTTAACAGGATGAATTTTTGCTTTTAATAAAAAAGAGTGAATTCTCAAAGTCCTCTTTCTTCACTCCTTGCAGATTGGAGAAAACCAAGTCTCTGGCCCAGCAGTTGTCAAGGGAGGCCACTCAAACTGACATTGAAGCAGATAGGTCTTACCAGCATAGTCTCCGCCTTCTCAGTTCAGCATCTCAGCTTCAGGGGGTCAATGATCAGTCCTTTCAGGTAAGGACACCTAACCTAAGCGCTGATGTACGGAAGAAGGGCCATAATGCTTTCTTCTCTGGGGGTTCCATTGAATCATTCAATCATTCAGTTTTTTTCTCCATATTGACTTTTCTTGCTTTAGATTAGAAAGAGTATTTATCCTCCTCATTATCCTTGTTCTTTTTTTTTTTTTTTTTTTTTTTTTGCACTGTATGCGGGCCTCTCACTGTTGTGGCCTCTCCCTTT
>NC_041217.1:26673023-26678544 GCF_002837175.3 Physeter macrocephalus
AGCCGCTCCGTGACATGTGGGATCTTCCCGGACCACGGCACGAACCCGTGTCCCCTGCATCGGCAGGCGGACTCTCAACCACTGCGCCACCAGGGAAGCCCTATCCTTGTTCTTAAACCCCAACCTTGGTCCCTGATAAGGCCGTGGCTCACATCCTGAACCTATTCCTACTCGTGGTTAAAAGTTTTCTATCTCTTTCCTAGTTCTGGGGACTGTTGTAACCTGTGGGAAATTATTATAGATAAAGTTTGATATTTACATTTGGGTCCAACCTATAGCGTATCTCCACGTATGGCCACTCAGAAGGCTTTTGTTTTTCTCAAAAGTTTTGCATTGTTTCTGTTATCTTCCTTTAATTATTGCAAATTTAGTAGATTAAGATTCAGCTTTCTACCTATGGCAAAAAGTACTCACAATGATTTCCACAAAAATTTTCCCATATATATATATATATAAACTAACACATAAAATAATAATAAAAAAAATAAAGCAGGCCTAAAACCTGTTTGATGTTTGGGAGACCTGTTGCCTGACTTTCATGAGGAATATTGCCTCATTTCTCTTAGACTTTGGGCCTGGATAGTTGTTTTCAAACAATGATGGCAGGTCTTAGGAAGGCTGGTGTGACAACTGGTGAGCAGAAAGTAAGGCTCATTCATTTTTGGGGGCTCACAGGTAGAAATGAAGAGGATCAGACAAAACGCTGACTCTGTCTCAAGCCTGGTGACTAAGCATGTGGATGAGTTCAAGCATGTGCAAAGCAATCTGGGAAACTGGGAAGAAGAAACCCGGAAGCTCTTACAGAATGGGAAGAATGGGAGACAGGTATCCTTTGTTAGTTTGTTCATTCAACAAACATGTATTGAAGGGCTACCATGTGAATTAATGCTGTAAGAAGAACCATCAAAAACTCTCGAAAGGTCATGATACTGCTGCTTATAGAGACCTTAATGTAATTAGCTCAGCTCCACCCACCGAGTCAGCCCTCAAATCTAGGAATAGGACTCAGGCCTACTGGGTCTAATTTTGGTCTGGCTGTGTCACCTAGGTTGGTTTCAGGAAGTATCTAGAGTTTAAAATTAGGATTTGCAAACTGTTCTTGTACCTGATAGTGGACCAGAGCTTGAGACTGTTCTCAGTGTGGGCTCCTATTGGGTCACTGGGTTACAAAGTTTGTGCTGCCCCAGGTTGTGGAGTGGTTTGCTACAGCACCCCTAGACTCTTTGGCGAATCACAGCTCTCTGTTGTCATGAAGAGAAGTGTGTCAGAGTGAATATGCTGGCAGGAGGGCACTTCCTGGGTGTGGTTACATTTACTCTAATCTTGTTCTGCCTGCCTGTTTACAGAAATCAGATCAACTGCTTTCCCGTGCCAACCTTGCTAAAAGCAGAGCCCAAGAAGCACTAAGTATGGGCAATGCCACTTTTTATGAAGTTGAGAACATCTTAAAGAACCTCAGAGGTGAGTATTTCGTGGTTCAGATCACCTGAGTATTTTAAAGTTATACCCATGACTTTGATTTATTTTGAATCTTTATAAATCTAAGTGACAGGTACATTGGGGTATTAATAGACACTTAATAAATATCTTTCTAAAGAAAAACATTTTAAAATATTTGATGTAGTAGAAAGAATTGAACTAAATGTCAAAAGGCTTGAGTTCTGATCTCTGCTCAGCCACATGACTGCGCTGAGCTGGCTGTGTGACCATAGGCAGGTCCCATGCCTTTCTAGATTCTAATGTTCCCCTCTGGAGAAAGTTGAACTAAATGACCTCTGAGGTTTCTCACAGATTCAATATCCCGCTACCATACAGATAATTCTCTTTTCTTTTCCTCCCTCCCTCTCTCCCTTTCTTTCTTTCTTTCTTCCTTTCCCTCTCGTTCTCTCTCCCTCTCTCCATCCCTCCTTCCCCTTTTTTCTTTCTTTCCTTTTTCTTTTTCTTCCTTCTTTCTTTCTTCCTTCCTTCCTTCTTTCTTTCTTCTTCCTTCCTTCCTTCCTTCCTTTCTTTCTTTCTTTCTTCTTTCTTTCTTTTCTTTCTTTCTTTCTTTCTTACTTTCTTTTTCTTTCCTCTTTCTCTTGCTTGGTTGGTTCCAATATATTGACAGAACCAGTGAGGTTGCTTTGTGGTAATAATAAAGCAAGCTTTGTCATAGCATCTAGATTCCAGGTAATCTGGGTTTATGCCTTGTAGAGATTTGGTTAAAGTTTCAGTCTTCTTCACTAAAAACAAAAAATAAACATTCCTAAGTCTTAGGATTTTCTTCAAAGAAAGTAACTCTCTACCCATTCTGTCCAATCCCCAGCTATTGGCGTTGGCAGCTTAGGGTTTAAGGCTCTGGCCTGAAACTTTGGGCTTCAAAGATTCCACCTGCTTCTGATTCACTTTGGGCTTCACTTTTGCAATGATGGGGACCCAGAGAAGGCTGATTGTTGATGGCTAGTTCAGTGCCTCCTTTAAGACGCTTTCTCCTGGACAAGAAAGAGTAATAGCCACAACTTTCCACACTCTCACCCCCTGGGCAGTATTAACCCTCTTTCTGTAATTTTTCTTAAAAACCTCAGCCGCTTTCATCTTCCGTTGGAAGCTCATTTTCAACTTTACGGCAATGTTTTCTTATCTGCATTTCAGAGTTTGACCTGCAGGTTGAAGTCAGAAAAGCAGAAGCTGAAGAGGCCATGAAGAGACTCTCCTACATCAGCCAGAAGGTTGCAGATGCCAGCGACAAGACCAAGCGAGCGGAAACAGCCCTGGGTGGCGCTGCTGCTGGCGCCCAGAGGGCAAAGACCGCAGCCGGGGAAGCCCTGGAGATCACCGGCAACATAGAACAGGTAAAGGGACATCGAGGTGCAGGTTGGTGGGAGCAGCTCCAAACGCAAGGGTACCGTTCGGTGAGCAAGAACGCTGGGCTCGTGTTGCCCCGTAGCGCTCTGTTATGGTCCACGGCGGCCCTCGAGCCATCTGCCTGACCCCTTGTGGATCGGTTCACAGGGCTATCCTCGGCTGAGTACTGCTGCTCCATGCCCACCATTTTCAGCTCCCTTTTTGGACAACACCATGAGAAGAACCATCCAAGACTGTTGTGTATATAGACTATTGTATTAGTTTCCTGGAGCTGCTCTCACAAAGTGCCACGGACTGGGTGGCTTAAAACAACAGGAATTTCTTCTGTCACAGTTCTGGAGGCTAGAAGTCTGAGACCAAGGTGTCAGCAGAGCCACACTCTCTCCAAGACTCTGGGTAGAAACCTCCCTTGCCTCTTCCGAGCTTCCCGTGGTGGCTGTCAGTCCTTTGTGCTCCTTGGCTCGCAGCGACTTCACTCCAGTCTCTGCCTCTGTCATCACATGGAGCCTTCTTCCTGGGTGTCTCCAACTCATCTTATAAGGACACTAGTCATGTTGGCTTAGGGGACCACTCTACTCCAATATGACTTTATCTTAACTAATTACATATGCAACAGCCCTATTTCCGAATTCGGTCACATCTTGAGGTACTGGGGTTTAGAACTTCAACATATCCTTTTGGGGGACACAATTAAACATGTAGCAACTATACCAGTGTTTTGAGTCAAGATTACGAAATTCTGGAGTTCTGGATCCCTTGACCCTATGTCCTATGTCTAAGTTCCACTTACTCATTTTTCTCTTTCCTTCCATTCTGTGCCAGCACTGTGCTTGGTGCTGGGGATACGGACATGGGAGAGACCCAGTCCTTCTCTTCAGAGAGCATTCAGTGTAATGGGAAAGGGCAGGCTAGTTACACTTACAACCCATATGTTAAGTGCTACAGTAGAAAGAGTGCTTCTCAGCTGGACGAGAGCCTCGTAGTTCTTATTTAAGTATGACTTCTCGAAAGCTTAAGCAACTCTAGAAAGCCCAGAGGGAACTCTTGATATCTAGTCTGTGTGGCCTCACCCTTGGACCACTTGGTAACTTCCAAAAATAATCTCAAATCTTAGGTCCCTTGAGGGTAGAGACCAATTTCCTGTGCTTCTCTTGACATGGCTTCGAGTACAGAGGCGTCTGTGTAACTTGATGCCTAATCGTAGCTTACTGGTAAAGATATTGTTAAGATTCGTTCATCCTAATAAAAACAAAACTCAAAGCTATAGCCCATTCATTCTCTGCACCCCAAACTCAACTGTCTTGGGGAGTAAAGCCATTCAAAAGATGGCAGCAGCAAAGCAACATGACAGAGAGTGAGATGAGTTTCTCACCCTCTGGGTTTTCCCGACTGGTTCCTGTTTCACTCACCATTTGGTAAGCTTAACCTGAGAGGGAAGCAGTGTCTCAGGGCTGATCATCCTATAGTCCCTGGAGACATACCCCCACATTAACTTGTTTGAGGCGGAGCTTGCGGAATGGTGTGTCCCCGAGTCTGACTCTCTCATTGTTCATCTCACTCCATCAGGGCCTGGCTGCAGCTGTATTTTTTCTGCAGTTGTCTTTGGGATGTTTTTGTGCCTTACCCCTCTCTCTCCTTCCGTCCCTGGCTCCTTTTCTTCTCCCAGGAGATGGGGAGTCTGAACTTGGAGGCCAACGTGACAGCAGATGGAGCCTTGGCCATGGAGAAGGGACTGGCCACTCTCAAGAGTGAGATGAGGGAAGTGGAAGGAGACCTGGCAAGGAAGGAGCGGGAGTTCGGCACGGATACGGATGCGGTGCAGACGGTAAGTTCCCGTGGCTTTCCAGCAGAGAGCACTTTAACCTTGCCAGTGTGGCAACACCCTTGCAAAATGGGCTTGTGTTTTTGTTTTCCTCAGGTAATCACAGAAGCCCAAAGAGTTGATAACAGAGCCAGGAATGCTGGAGTTACGATCCAAGACACACTCAACACATTGGACGGCATCCTACACCTAATAGGTATGTGGAGTATCCACAACCTTCCAGTCCATGTTCCAGCGCTTCTCTCGATGAGTGGGAGTCTCAACTTTCCTTAAGGGTATCAGGAAATTTGCTTTGTTTCCAGGCCCAGATACTTCAGGGCCTGGAAACTTCTTTACATTTGGGGGACTCTATTTTACCATCTCTAAGATGGGTCACTGAGCGCCTACCTATTGCCCTTGGAGGTGAAAGTCTGGAGGTCAAAGAACTGGGTGTATGTAGGGAAGGTATATTGAGGCTCAGAGAGGTTAATAATGTCCTGCAGATCACACAGTAAATTGTGGAGGCAGGATTCAAGCTTCACAGTGAGAAAGAGTACTGGACAGTTTGACAGGCCTGCTAAGGATTCTGACCTTGATCCTGAGAACTTAGTAGACAGTGTCAAGCAGAGGGACGACATTGTGGCTGTATATTTTGGAAAGATCACTGGGGCAGCTGAGTGGAGGAGAGTATGGAGGTGGGTTAGACAAAAGGCAGGATGAGATCATTCAGGAGACAGTTGAAATAACTGAGGGGAAGTCATAGAGCTCTGAGGAAGTAGGAGTGGTGAGGGGGAAGATTCTCCCTGTCTGTGAGGTCAAGAATCACCCGCCAGGGCTTCCCTGGTGGCGCAGTGGTTGAGAGTCCGCCTGCCGATG
>NC_041217.1:26678772-26684589 GCF_002837175.3 Physeter macrocephalus
GGAGAGGCCACAGCAGTGAGAGGCCCGCGTACCGCAAAAAAAAAAAAAAAAAAAAAGAAGACCCTCTAAGGGTAATAAATAAATAAATAAATAAACCCTCCCCAGTGGAGAGTTTAGTGATTTTGCTTAGTGTTCTGAAAAAGGCAATGAAACTAACAGGGCCTTTAAAGAGAAAGTGGGAGCGTGGGGAGAGAGGCTGGATGGGAACTGTCAAACATTTACTGTGTGACAGGCACTATGCCAGGTTTTTCGTGGTGGAAGATCATTTAAGTCTTTTCAAGGTCCTATAAAGTAAGTTTTATTATTATTATTATTTTAAAAATTTATTTATTTTACTTTATTTATTTTTGGCTGCGTTGGGTCTTCGTTGCTGTGCACGGGTTTTCTCTAGTTGCGGCGAGCAGGGGCTGCTTTTCGTTGTGGTGCGTGGTCTTCTCATTGCGGTGGCTTCTCTTGTTGTGGAGCACGGGCCCTAGGCGCACGGGCTTCAGTAGCTGTGGTGCATGGGCTCCAGAGCGCAGGCTCAGTAGTTGTGGCGCACAGGCTTAGTTGCTCCACGGCATGTGGGATCTTCCTGAACCAGGGATCGAACCTGTGCCCCCTGCATTGACAGGAGGATTCTTAACCACTGCACCACTAGGGAAGCCCCAAGTTTTATTATTTTTATTATTTTATTTCACAAAGGAGTAAACGGAAGCTCAGGGAGTTTAATACTGTCCCACCGATCACATAGTAAGTTGTGGAGGCAGGATTCTAACCGAGGTCTCTGTCTCCAGTGTTCCTGCTGTTTTTGAGAAGCTCATGCTGCCTCCCCATGGACATTTTGTCCCCAAGCTTGCTTCACTTTCCCTGCATGTTGCAGAACCCTAAATTCTGGAATTCTCCCCTGTCCGCAGGTGAAGGACTGATCCACTGGATCAACATTTTTGTTGTAGTGCTGTTTCTACTCTGTTTGCTCTCCTGAGTCCCGGAGCAATAACAGTTTAATCTCTCTAGTTGTGATAAACTTCTGCAGTCAAATGCGATCACTGCACCTGACCTTGAGTTTGAATTGACTAAGGACCACTCAGACCTTTTCAAAGCAAATGGGTCTGGCCAGGTGCCCTTCATGCTGACATTAGTGTCAGATTGTTTATGGGTGAAACATACGTGAACAAATGTGACCACATTTCATATTGGAAATAAACAAATATCTAGCCAGATTTCCACTGTTTCAGGCCACAATGAAGTCTTACATCATTTCATAACAGCTGGAATTCATCCCTCAAATAGCAAAGCTCACCTTGGCCTCTCTAAACCCTGAGGCCCAGCCAGTTTCTAAAGGTCTTCTAATAGCAAACAGCAAGAGATTTCCTAAGGGTGGTTCAGAAAGCAGAATTTGGAGTTGATTCTGATGTTAGGGATGAGCTGGGTTGGGCAGACACCCTGAGCAGCATTCAGTCCCCATGACCTTCAGCCTTCATCTTTTCAGAGCAGGAGCTGTTGCCTCTAACATGAAAACAGAAATCCAAGCTTCATCTTGCTGAACTAAAGAGTCCAGAGGCTTAAACTGGGCTGTTCAAAACCCAATAATGAGGCTCATGCTCTCAGATTTTCTTGTAGATTATTTCTAATTTAAAATAAGCCTTTCAGGGCTTCTCTGGTGGCGCAGTGGTTGACGGTCCGCCTGCCAATGCAGGGGACACGGGTTCGTGCCCCGGTCCGGGAAGATCCCACGTGCCACGGAGCGGCTGGGCCCGTGAGCCATGGCCGCTGAGCCTGCGCGTCCGGAGCCTGTGCTTCACAACGGGAGAGGCCACAACAGTGAGAGGCCCGCGTACCGCAAAAAATATAAATAAATAAAATTTTTAAAAAATAAATAAAATAAGCCTTTCAAATGCACAGCATACTACTTGCTCTGGGCAGGTGAAAATGGAAATTAGTTAAAGTTACAGAAGGGCCTGCATATGTTCAAGGAGATCTAACCACAGCTTTTTCCTCTGTTAACTCCTTTCTTGTTTCCTAAAATAGACCAGCCTGGCAGTATGGATGAAGAGGGGCTGATCTTATTGGAGCAGAAGCTTTTCCGAGCCAAGGCCCAGATCAACAGTCAGCTGCGGCCGTTGATGTCAAAGCTGGAAGAGAGGGCAAGCTGTCAGAGGGGCCACCTCCGTTCGCTGGAGACAAGCATAGATGGGATTCTGGCTGATGTGAAGAACCTGGAGAACATTAGGGACAGCCTGCCCCCAGGCTGCTACAATACCCAGGCTCTTGAGCAGCACTGAAGCCGCCTTCGCGATTTCTCACCTGAGGTTCTTGGGCTAGAGACCTCAGGCGCAGGAGCCATCTCATGTGGGTGGGGTGGGATGGGGACATTTGAACATGTTGAACGGGTGCGCTCAGGTCAACTGAACCTGGTCCCGTCCTTGAGACCTTGGCCAGGTAAATGTCTTATTGTATCAGTGTGATGCTCTTTGCTTCCTGATTCAGGTTAATGAGGCAAATGGCACTGGGTATGAGACTCATCAAGGGCCTGGACCCCAAAGGGTAGACTGGGTGGAAGGACAAACCGCACAGGCAGGTGTTTGTCTCAGAGTAGTCATAAACCGAGTCCTGGAGTATGGACAAGTGCTCCTGGGTTGTAGACAGCTTATCCTTTGAGTAATGTGACCAAAGGGAAAATGTTTTGACTTTGCCCACGCCTAAAATTCTTCCTAACGTCAGAATAGACAGTGAATCCCAGTCGTGCTGTGGTCGGTAAAATACTATTGCCTCATGGTGTCCAATGTGTTCTTGTTGATCAAAGTTCTTCCCACTTTTCACCCGGTCCATACGCACAGACTCCTTTCAAGCTGGAAGAAGTGAGTAGTGATGGAGTGAGGAGCTGTAAGGCTGGCCCTTTGGAGCATTGGTGCCCTGCCACCTTTGAGTTCTTCTGGGCCTGGAAGTGACCTCCTTTCCCGATGATGGCAGGCAACTTAGAGACTACGTTTTTAGTAAAGCATTTCATACCAGCCAAGCAAACATTGGGATAGTATTTACTTTGGGGTTTCAGAGTGATGTAAAAATGTAGCTTGGGCACTGAAAGAGGTGCAATTATCCAAGAAGATTTATTAGTCCTAATTCAATGCCACTTTTCAAACACTAAAAATTATATGCCTCTATGTGTTTTGTTCTCTCTTCTGAAACCAGACGATGTTCCTACTTATACTTGAGCTGGGTAGAGTCCATCCTTCCATCCATCCATCCTTACAACATATATTTATTGTACCTATTGTGTGCCAGGGGCTGGGGTACAGTGGTATCATAGTCTCTGTCCTCATAGAGTTGATTGAATAGTGAGGAAGACAAACCTTGAAAAAAATTTAAACTTACAAATCCTGTTCATCACAAGCAGTGTTTATTGCAATAACCCCATGGTTTGCAACCTCTTTTTCTCAACGGAACATGTGTTGCAAGACATCCCATGGGGGCACTTGGATTTCGGTAAATAGCTGAAATGGCTCTGGCTTGTGCACACTTCTTTGCATTTCAGCTGTCACTCTGCCCCTTTCCTCCACTGATTGCAACACATTGTTGAGTCATAACACCACTGGGAATTTCTGGAAAAACCAGAAGCACTTCCAACCTCGGCTCAGAAGGCTTTGGTGCTGCCTCACCTCTGTATTTCCTTGGCTTTTCATGGACATGTTTTAAAATAAAGAACAATTCTTAGATGCCTGTGGCCAGTTTCTAATTTGTTAAACTCTAAGCTTAAGGTGTAGGTACCAAAGCAATGAAAACAAAGAATGCTTCAGAAAGAGCAATGAGCCCTAGAATTAACATCTCTAATTCCTTTTTCTGAGCAACTTGTTTTGCCCTTTCCAACCATGTGCACATTTTATGAGATTTAACTGTTGCTGTCTTCTAAGCATAAAGGAGGATTTATTTCTGGAACAACCTGAGCAGAGTGGGGGTGATAATCAATGTTTTTGTCTTTTTTTGCATCAGCTCTAAAATAAAGGTAAAAACAATAGTTTGTGGTACATTATCCTGTGTCTTAATAAACTAAAATTTAATAAATTAAGATCCTGAATTGGCCATCTACCCAAGTGGCTGAGGAAAGGATTCTGCTTCTGCCTACACTGACCCGCCCCCCCAGATTCTGACCGATCTGATCACTATGCTTTACCTTCTCTGAAAGTGCATTTTTTAATCCTGTCTTGGAATACGCAATCACATATGTTACAAATTCGCTTACATTAACTACTATCTCACACAGACCTAAAAATATGCATAACTCCCTCACGACAGACTTTCTTCTTGCTCTCATGGCGCACTGGATGTGGAGAAAGTTGGCACAGTAGCCCTCCACACAGTCATTTCCAGAGGCCCTACCGCCATGTGACTTCTCAGGTTGCCCTCTGCACCATCTCCATTCCAGGGGGTGGAGGGGAAAAAAGACATGGAAGACAGAGACACATAGAAGGTCTTTGTGGGCCAGGCCTGGGAGGGGCTGCACATCACTTTCTCTCACATTCTGTGGTCCAGAACCCAGTATTATTATGACCACATCTTACTGGCAAGGGGTCTAGGAAATACAGTCCCTTGGCAGGAAGCCACTTCTCTGACAATTCTATACTGTGAAAGGGGAGCATGCATCATGAGTGACTGGCTATCTGTCACTGCCAAGTGTAGGATTAGGTAGTAGCGACTCTAGAGAACTTGGTGGGGGATCCCATTAGTTAATAACCAAGATGCATGTAATCATAAAAGGATTCCTCAGTGGGATAGACTGTTAAGGAAGTCATAAAAATGTCTTCCCTGACAAATAGGAAATGATCCCCGAGTAGGGATGGGGGGTGGAAAAGTGACTCATGTGACTCTTAGTATAATAATGATTCCCTCATTTCTGAGGATGTGGCAGACTGTCCCTAAGAAGAAAGAAGGGGCATGTGACTTAGAAAGAGCCTACCCAGGACTTAGACTCTGTTACCAGTCCTGAGCTGACCCTGCCAAGTTAAGGGTACTTTCCTTCCTATTTCTTATCAGTATTTATGATTTGTAGTGGCAACTCTCTTGTGCTTCTCCTCTGAGAGTTGTCTGATTAACTGTGCCACTGGTAAGCTATCACACATATCATCATCTACTTTGGCTCATGGGGATTTCTGTTTGGAGAGGTGGGTAGAAATGAAACTGCCCATAGACTGTAACATCTTAGCAGATGTATTTTTTTTTTTTAACATCTTTATTGAAGTACAATTGCTTTACAATGGTGTGTTAGTTTCTGCTTTATAACAAAGTGAAACAGTTATACATATACATATATTCCCATATCTCCTCCCTCTTGTCCCATACAGGTCATTACAGAGTCTGTATATAACAAAGTGAATCAGCTATATGCACACGTATATCCCCATACCCCCTCCCTCTTGTGTCTCCCTCCCACCCTCCTTATCCCACGCCTCTACGTGGTCGCAAAGCACAGAGCTGATCTCCCTGTGCTATGCAGCTGCTTCCCACTAGCTATTGATTTTACATTTGGTAGTGTATATATGTCAGTGTTACTCTCTCACTTCGTCCCAGCTTACCCATCCTCCTCCCCGTGTCCTCAAGTCCATTCTCTATGTCTATGTCTTTATTCCTGTCCTGCCCCTAGGTTCATCAGAACCTTTTTTTTTTTAGATTCCATACATGTATTAGCAAACGGTATTTGTTTTTCTCTTTCTCACTTACTTCACTCTGTATGACAGTCTCTAGGTCCATCCACCTTGCTACAAATAACTCAATTTCGTTTCTTTTTATGGCTGAGTAATATTCCATTGTATATATGTGCCACATCTTCTTTATCCATTCATC
>NC_041217.1:26684850-26701919 GCF_002837175.3 Physeter macrocephalus
TAGCTTACTATCCACACTGTTCTGACCTTGGCCTTTTTTTTTTTTTTTTTCGGTATGCGGGCCTCTCACTGTTGTGACCTCTCCCGTTGCTGAGCACAGGCTCCAGACGCGCAGGCTCAGTGGCCATGGCTCACGGGCCCAGCCGCTCCGTGGCATGTGGGATCTTCCCAGACCGGGGCACGAACCCGCGTCCCCTGCATCGGCAGGCGGACTCTCAACCACTGCGCCACCAGGGAAGCCCTTGTTGATTTTTTGATGATGGCTATTCTGACTGGTGTGAGGTGATGCCTCACTGTAGTTTTGATTTGCATTTCTCTAATGATTAGTGATGTTGAGCATCTTTTCATGTGTTTGTTGGCAATCTGTATGTCTTCTTTGGAGAAATGTCTATTTAGGTCTTCTGCTCATTTTTGGATTGGGTTGTTTGTTTTTCTGATATTGAGCTGAATGAGCTACTTGTATAATTTGGAGATTAATCCTTTGTCAGTTGCTTTGGTTGCAAACATTTTCTCCCATTCTGAGGGTTGTCTTTTGTCTTGTTTATGGTTTCCTTTGCTGTGCAAAAGGTTTTAACTTTCATTAGGTCGCATTTGTTAGTTTTTGTTTTACTTCCATTTCTCTAGGAGGTGGGTCAAAAAGATCTTGCTGTGATTTATGTCAAAGAGTGCTCTTCCTAGGTTTTCCTCTAAGAGTTTTATAGTGTCTGGCCTTACATTTAGGTCTTTAATTCATTTTGAGTTTGCTTTTGTGTATGGTGTTTGTTAGGAAGTGTTCTAATTTCATTCTTTTACATGTAGCTCTCCAGTTTTCCCAGCACCACTTATTGAAGAGGCTGTCTTTTCTCCATTGTATACTCTTGCCATCTTTATTAAAGATAATGTGACAATATGTGTATGGGTTTATCTCTGGGCCTTCTATCCTGTTCCATTGATCTAGATTTCTGCTTTTGTGCCAGTACCATACTGTCTTGATTACTGTAGCTTTGTAGTATAGTCTGAAGTCCAGTAGCCTGATTCCTCCAGCTCCATTTTTCTTAAGATTGCTTTGGCTATTCTGGGTCTTTTGTGTTTCCATACAAATTGTGCAATTTTTTTTTCTAGTTCTGTGAAAAATGCCATTGGTGGTTTGATAGGGATTGCATTGAATCTGTAGATTGCTTTGGGTAGTAGAGTAATTTTCACACTGTTGATTCTTCCAATACAAAAACATGGTATTTCTCACCATCTGTTTGTATCATCTTTAATTTCTTTAGCAGATGTATTTCTGATCTGATCCCAGGATGTGATTTCTTTTTTTCAGTACTCTTGGGAGGCTGGACAAAAGGGTGAGATGATACTCAGTAATGTCCAATGTTTGGACCAAGTCTCAAGGACCAGGAATATGTTTATCTTTCTTTTTTTAATGTTTTATATGGTCATGGGAATCTTGTGGATTCTTGCTGTGGTTCAATTTTCCCACCTGGAAAGCAGAGATTAGATTTTTTTTTTTCTCTGCTTTCCTTATACTATGGGCTACATGGAACTTTCTAGGAAATTCCAAGATCTGAAGCTTACTTATGGGTCATAACGGAAAAAATGTGCTATGTACATGTATGTTAATTCATAGGTAGTGTATATCTTTTATAATTTAGTATAAGTAAGCAAAATAAACCAGTGTTTATACCCAATTTTAAACAAGAGCACATCATTACATAGTCTCAGGAGAGAAGGAAAAAAGTGTTTAGCTTTGTGAGTAAGATAGCAAACATAAATACAAGCCATCAATTTATAAGGCATATCAAGCACCATCATGATATGCCACCAAATCCACATGGATACACACAAAGCTGACTAATCTCAGTCTGAAACAAAAAAAAGATACTAAGAACCAAAATAATTTTTTTTAAAAAAACCACACAACTCATCTGACAAACAAGTAGCTAAGCCTTAAATGAGGTGGCCGAATGGGGAATTGTTATTTGACCTACTGAATCATGACTGATATTAGCTAAGGACTATCACTATTTACAGCTAAACCCATGCATAATGTATGTCACGACTAAAAATTAAATACAAACTAATAGTCACAGCAGGATTGAACAATTAACTTATTCAGTTTTTGCTTGTTTACTTTACCAAACAAAACCAATTGTGAGTTTAACAATTTCTGTCTTACTTAAGATCTTTTATGTCAAGAAGCAAGTTATTCAAGTTTTTAATTTTCACAAATACATTTTTAAGTCACAAAGCACTAATTTCATTAAGGATCCAAAGCTAACCAATACCAGACTATGCAGATTAGGTAGAACCTAAGATATGATTTTTTAAAAAAACAGAGAAAACTTAGGCACAATTGACAAATTTGCTCATTATTCTTCCCTGCTTATGGGTGTGGTTGTATATACTTTCATATTACACATGCTGCATCAGCTAAACCAGGCAGAGAATCTCCTGCTCTAAGAGCATGCTTAACAACTGTTGGCTTCTGTCAAGTAAGACTGTGAAGAAAAAGTGGTTAATTCTGCAAATCACAGAGAAGATTCTAGGCCAAGACACGAGACTAGTAGCATCATCTTATTTATTAACGTAATTGAAACATTTTGCTGATAAAACTTTTGTCTGTGACTATTCTAGCAACAAAATTTTACTCAAAATATTTCACTGTGAGATGGTGTTGCAACTTGAATGTAGTTTTTATTAATGTGTTGATTTCCAAAGCAAATCTTATTCTCAAAATGGCAGATTCAGGGACCAAAAAGTGATTCAAAAAAGCTTCCCCCTCCCATGCCAATCCTTGAGACTGCTTGGATCAAGCTGAGGTCTGGGCCCCAGACCCAGACTGAAGGCAGAGGGAAAGAGTGTAACTCATTCCTAACTGACTGTTACAGGCTAATAGGACATTCCAGACATACACAACAAAGAAACCACGTGAAGAGTCGTGTTTACTGGGCAGCTATAGGAAGGCGCAGACCAAATGAAGTGGACAGAGCACATTCATCATCTTTACCACGATGCTAATCCTAAGGTGTCCAAATTGGATGAACTACAAAATCAATCCCTGTCTCCATCCTTCCCCGCTTTCCTGCCGTAGCCTTGGGAGAGATCCTGAGCTTTTCATATTCTACTGATTTATTTTTGCATTACTCTTTTGATTAATAAAATATAACATGCTTCTCTCTCTTAGTCCTCTAGAGAGAGAGAGAGAGAGAGAGAGAGAGAGAGAGTCTGTTTGGGGGAATAGATTTGGGCTATTAAAATACAAGTCATTTCTCCCTGTAATTCTCTGCCTTTTGCTGTAGTTCGGTTATGGAGTCTTGCTTTCAATTTAATTAGAACATCATGTTCTTTTATTCTTTCTGAGAAGCTGAAGCATGAGACTAGGGAACGTTGGGGGAAGGTTGGCCAAGCCGGGACAGGAAGAACAGCGTCTCTAGAAGCTCTAGTTCTGGGTTTCAGGCACTTCAGTAAGAGACTTTCCTCCCCTGTTCCCATGTACATTCAAGGAAAGTGAAAGCAACAAGGCCCCAGAGGCTGCCTGGGGTTAGGGAAGGGGGGTGGCAAATGAGGTACCAGCTAGCAGCACAGACCCCTGCCCCCAAAGGGCCATTCCTGGAGAAGAGAGTCATTGACACAAAGGGTTTCCCTCCTGCCTGTTTTTACATATCAGCCACTTTCATAAAAGTAGGAGGGACATTTTTTATTGGTGGGCAGGAAATGAGGCTCCAGACTCCTCCTGACACAATCTTTCTAGCCCATGCCCTTCTCACGATCTCTGAGCCTTTGGGTTGGCCTTTTGGGGAAGGAGCAGGACCTGAGTGGAAGTTGGGGTCTCGAGGTCATCCTGTTGGCACCTGGGGCACTACTTCAAACTCTGAATCATCTCTCTGGTGTTGGCCTTGGTTGGGTCACAGTCATCACGTCCTGCCCTGGACTGAGAGAGGGGCTCTGACCTCCCCCTAGCAAGTGAAGAACGGGGCAGGGCAGGAAATGGACAATTCCATCCAAAAGGGGAGTCACTTTTCCTGGTATTAAAGAAAAGCTATTTTAACATGATCCTTATGATTCACCAAGATAGAATCTACCCCATTTCATTCCTAGAAATCTACTTCTATGCTCCCATTCTTTTCCTCAGCTCATCTCACTCTCCCTACAAGCATGCCTTCTGCCTCCCCCTCCCCCCTCCCCCACTGAATGCCGAGAGCCAGCCCTGTTTCCTCTCATGGGTCGTGGACTAAATGGGGCTTGACCACAGAGCCCAGCAAAGGAAAAGTGGACCAAAGAGACAAAAGACAGCTGGTCTTTCTCGGATCTGCTCACGTGGATCTTCAGAATAAACTCTATCCATTAACTCCATATCCTTGAAAATGCGTGTTCCCCCAGGGAATCCAGCTCCCTGATTTCCTTTGTTTCGTTTCCTGGCTTGCAATTGTCCTGCCTAGACAAAGATACTTCTGTCACTCTCTCTCCAGCACTAATGCAATCTTGAGCACTTTCTGGGTCTTTGCCTTCCACAAACCAATCCTTTCTTGTATTCAGATTTCCTCCAAGCCGTTGCCATCTCCAGCTATCGGTTTCTAAGGGAAACCTAGCTACAGCCTTCCTCACCATCACATCCTCCCCCAGGACTAGCAAACACAAGGCCGTATACAGGGAGCACCTGAGACAAACATAACTTAAGAGAAAGACGCCAGGTAAAGGCTGAAAACTACATTTTACCTGGTTAGTATCATGGGGAACCAGAGGATCAGAGACCATGTGGTGTGATGACCTAAGGGGTCAGGGAGACGTTAGCCTTTTGCCAGACTCTACACTTGCTGTGTGACCTTGGACCAGCCATTTAATCCAGTGGATCTCTGCTCCCTCATCCTTTAAAGGAAAGGTTGGATCAACAAATCTCTAAATATCTTTCCAGTTTATGATTCCATAATCCTTAGCCAAACACTGAGACCCAAGAATAGGATCTCACTTCTGTCCTTTGGAGATTATTTTCATAATGCAAAAGGAACAGCACCTCCCTCACCCCACCTTGCTACTCTTCTGTTGAATTTAGTTTCTTTCCCTGGGGGCTATTGAAGGACGTTACAGATGTGAAATCTGTGGTGAAGAACATTGTTTCTGGTGTCAGATCCTACCCGGCCCCTTCTGGGCCAGGGTTGGTACTAGATTTTGAAAAAATTGTCCTACTCGTTCAGGGACCATTCCTCAAAGAACTAAAAACCCAAGAGCCAGAGACTGGATGAGGGACACAGAGTACAAGACGGTAAGTTCCTTTTGTTTCTTTAAGCAGGTCGTGAATGAGGCCTGAACAACTAGAACAGAGTCTGTCAAAACTATTTCCAGGGCAGCAGAGGAAGGTGGGAAATTAGGGAGAAAAGGGGTGAAATGCTTTAGCGGCTCTTGACACTCCCCCGAGATCTCTGTCCTGTGAGCCCACCCCCACCAGGCGGCGATGACTGCGGCTGCTGGGCTCAGCACAGGATGTAATCCTAACCCAGGAACAAGGCTGAGGCTCTGTTTCTCAAGAAGGACCTAACCTCAGGCGCCGCCTGCGTTACCAAGCTAGAGTGGGTGAGAATCACTGGTTCCCATCAGGGAAACTGACTGCTTTCTCCTAGGTCATCCTGGACTTACATTATGACAGAAGCATTTCCCAGCCAAACAGGCAATAAGTAATTCCAGTTAGCAAAGATCTCTAGAGTTGAGTGAACTGCTAGCATATTTTATTTCAGAAATGACTGCATTATTAGGATTTGGCCTTGCGTACGTGATTCTTCTCAAATGCAAGAATGCGTCTAAGTATGGCCTCCAAGGGCTTTGATGGTGATCTGAAGGTCCCTTGGTAACGCCCGGGCTGGCAGGGAACAACCCACATTCTGTCATCAGTCACAGCCCAAATAAGTAACCGTACAGATGCCACCAAGAAAGGAGAAGGGACTGGCTCTGTGTGATCACAGGCCCATCAGGAACGTGGTCGTCTGAAACTAGGGAAATGGGCTCAAATCCTTCTGAGAAACCCTCCTATTCCCAGACTTGCATCCCAGGTTTCAGAACATGAATGTCTCAATCTCGACCCCAGACTGCGGTGTGTGTGGGCAGCAGAGGGGAGAAAGTGGGTAGGTGGGTGAGGGTGTTGGGAAAGTGGAGGTGGCTCGGCCTCGTTCACCGGGTGTAGCCCACACGCACCTTCTGAGAGCTGAGGCTGGCTGCGGTATCCTATCAAAATGGAAGGAATACCACAGGAATGCAACAAGACTACAAACATAAAGAACCACGGACACTGACTGGATCCAAGTTCTCTGAGGAGAGAACAACAACAACACAAAACATAGAAAAACGAAAGAAAAGAAAGAAAGAAAGAAAGAATAATAGCCCTTTGTGGTAAAGGGCATGCTGGGAAGGCGAGGGCTGGAGCCGCCTCCCCAGAGCATGCTGGGAGACGGACACCCACACATCTCCGAGGACCGCATTTCCCCCACCCCTACCCCCTCACCCACCCCCAACCCGGAGACTAGAGGAAAGTTTGTCCGAAGATGACTGCGGAGTGGGGTATGCCGTGGTTCTCTGCAGGTCCTCCACACTGTGGGGGGTTGAGTCAGCAAGTGGGGACAACAGTCAAGATGAGATGGAGGAACAGAGAGGCAGGAGAGAAATGGGACGGACAGAGGCTGCAGGGGCCAGTGTGTTGGTGGGGGACGAGGGGCGATTGGAGCAGAGGGCCCTGGGGCTGCTAGCCCGAGGTGTTGATGTACAGCTGGCTCTGAAGAATGTAGTCGATGACCGGCTGGGACAGGTAATCCACGACATGGCCGTCCCCATGCTGCAGGGCCAACCTGGATGAGAAGAGACAGTAATCAGATGACATCCTTTCCTGAAGCAAGGCCAGAGGACAGGCCAGCCCATTCCCTTTCGGGGAAAGGGTTTACCCAACACCCCATTACCAGTCTTTGCTTAGGCTAAATACACGGCATCCCTATCAGGAAAAGCCCTCTTGTCCCCATAATTCCTCCCCCATCCTAACTCTGCCACTTCCTAACTGAGGAACCTTGGGCAAGTTGTTTAAGCCCATCTATTCTTCCATTTTCTCGTTTATAAAATGGGGGTAGCATTTGGGCTGATCTCAGTTATTAAAATGATTAAATGAGTCATTACACAAAGCACTTAGAAAAGCCCAAGCACACAGTAGGCATTTCAATGGAAGTGTTAGCTATTCTTATTTCATTTCTTTGTGTTTCTCTACACCACGGTCTCATGAAAATGAACCTTATGATTGACCCCTTCTTTTCCTTCCTATGGAAGCCCTGACAGAGAAGAAGTTGCCCTTCTCACAAGCCTGGAGGGCGGGTGGAATACCAAATACAGAAGGGGTCCGGTCATACAGTTTGGTTTCTGCACGGTTTTGCTCCAGCCTTGGTCTGGCTGCTCCCCATTTTCTATGCGCCTGATGGTCTTGGGAATGTCAGGCCCCAAGGAGCTATTTGTAAAAACTCATATACTCCTCCGGATATCTAGATTCTAAAAGGCATCTGTGCTCTGCGCTGTGAGATCTCCCCAGAGGCTGGCTCAGTGCCTTTTCAATGCATAGTGTCCTGACCTTCCAGCAAGCTAGGTCCCCAAGTGCCTTCCTGCACAGTTTACAGGGAGCCTTCTTGAAAAAGTGGTCTATACCTGTGGTTTCCAAATGCCAATACCAGCTTCACGAGAATCACCCAGGAAGCAGATAGCCAGGCCCAACACCCAGAAATTCTGATTCAGTGGGACTCAATGGGACACGGGAATTTGTGCTGTGTAAGTTCTCATGGTAATTCTATTGTGCAGCCATGGCTGGAACCACAGCCTTCCCCTTTCCACTCACTGGCTGTTGTCACTGGGTTTCTGCTCTCACCTCACAGTTGATGCTACTATTTCAAGTGTCTACGTAATCACCTTCCAGGGAAGAAGTCCAGTGGACCTTTTAAAATCCTGGGCTCATTTGATTTCTCTGAAACATGCGACACAGATGACAACTGACAGGGCTCTCCATCTTTGTACCCTCTGCTGCCTTTGCTCCAGGGCCACCAATGCTGGTGGTTTCTGACTGCCCCTTCGTCTTCTTTTATTTTTTTATTACTTTTTAAAAATTGAAGTATAGTTGATTTACAATGTTGTGTTAGCTTCAGGTGTAGAGTAAAGTGATTCAGTCGTACATATCTATCTATCTATTCTTTTTCAGGTTCTTTTCCCTTGTAGGCTATTACAAAATATTTAGTATAGTTCCCTGTGCTCTACAGTAGATCCTTTATACATAGTATAAAGTAGATATTTTATATCTACTTTATAAATATCTACACAGTAGATATTTTATACATAGTATAAAATAGGTATAAATTTTATACTAATGTATAAAATATCTACTGTGTAGATAAAATATCTACACAGTAGATATTTTATACATAGTAGTGTGTATATGTTAATCCCAAACTTCTAATTTACTCCTCAGCCTTCTTTTAAATGTGAATGTGTTTTAAGTATTTCCCATAGCCTTCTTCTCTTCTTGCTGACTCTCCCTGTGAGCGTAGCCACAGCCCTGAACTTTAGTTTACACTTAGGTACTCATGGCTTTCAGTTTTATTCCACTTCCAGACCTCTATATTCCACACATCTTATTATTCCACTGGACCTTTCCACTTGGGGGTTGTGGTGAAGACTGTTAACTGGCCCCTAGTATCCATTCTTTCTTCTGCTTAGTACTACAACCGCCCAAGATTTAGTTGGACTCAGGGCTGCCAAGTTACAAAGTCTACTCCTAGCCTCCAGGGAGGCTGGGCATGGCCACATGACTGAGGCTAAGCCAGGGGGATGAAGGGGAAGGGATATGTGCAACTTCGGGTCACCTTCTTAAGGACAGAGCTCCTTGCCCTTTCCCACGGGCTGAGAACAGTCACTGTAGCAGCTGTGGACCCTGAGAGGGAAGCTTCACATTGAAAAGAACAGAGATTCAGTTTCTCCTGACTTCAGTAAGAGGGATATAAACATTTCTCTTATTTAAAACCCTAACTATTGGGGGTCTTTTTGTTATGGCAGTTTAACCTAAACCCTTACAAATTCCATGCGTACCTCAAACTAAAAACCTCCTTTTCCCCCTTCAAACCAGCTAAAACTAGTAAATGGCCTGTCCCCCTTTTAAAAGTCAATGACTGGGGATAAATAAATGAGCTCTAAAAAGAAGGCTGCATACTGGGGCAGCAGGTGTCAGCCAACCTAACGGTCAGCCTGGACTGAGGAGAGTCGTACGGAAACTTGTAAGCCAGTCTGACCAAGGCCGTTTGTCAAACGTACCTGCTCTTGGTTGAGCTGACGACAGACATGGGATGGTTGACGTCATCCTTTACCACCATTATGTTGTTCTGGGGACAAAGCAGAGAGAGCAGGTAGCCAGTCTGTCCCACTAAACTCCCTTTGCATCCTCACTTCTCCAGCCCCCAGGCTTCTCAGAGAAGGGCCACGTCACATGACTGTACCAGCAGGGAGATGGAGGACTCACTTTGTATTTGCGGAGTATTGAGGAGTGATTCATGATTCGGTCTGTGTCGGCTGCGTCCCGGGGCACCACCACGATCCCAAAGTCCCCGACAATCACCTCCATCTGAAGAAACGGTGAGGGGGGAGGGGGGCAGAGAGAGAGAGAGAGAGAGGAAGCGCCCTTTGGTGAGACCTTGACTACAAACCCCTACCAAGCAACTACCTAGCAAGGTGGGGCTATCTTCTCTTGGAACCCCAAGCCTTAGTCCCAAACTCGCCTTCTCAGCCCCATCAGTCAGCTCCCTCAAGTTACAACCTGTAACAGTGTTCGTGGAATGAGTGGGAACTTCACCTGGCACCCTTAATGAACACCTCTAGACTGAATTAGTAAGCGCGCTCCTGCGTGTCGAGGCAAGGTCTCTCCAATTCCTGAGGCTCCCGCGGAGCTCATAACGCTGAAGAGCCGCATGACACATGGTCCTTACCTGGTAAGTACCCTCTTCGGTTGCCCAGCAAGCATACCCCAGCCCCCGGCTGGTCTCCTGAGAGGGGCTGGAATGCTCCCCTGGCTCCCCCATGTCAAAGCTGCTGTGGGACTCAGGGCAGCGAAAAGCAGGGAAGGGCTTGGAAAGCATCAGTGTGCACACGGGCAGCGATAAGGAGGATAACTATGGGGTCACTTCTGAAATCAGCCTCCGATAGAAGCTGGCTCCCATCGTGAGAAATGAAACCTTTACATTTAAAAAATATTTTGTTTCCTGATTATAGATACAAGCTTGGGAAACTCAGAAAAAGAAAAAAAATGTAGAAGAAATCAATCACAACCACACAATCCAGAGAACCACTGTTAACAAGTCAGTATTTATGTTCAGGGTTCTTTTCTCTACAAATTGATGTGCGTATCCACAACTGGACTGAACTGCAAAATTAATCATTTTACCTATACATTTTTTTTCTTTTAGCATTATATTGTGAGCATTTTTTCATACGGTTATAAATATTTGAGGACTTCCCTGGTGGCACAGTGGTTAAGAATCCGCCTGCCAATGCAGGGGCACAGGTTTGATCCCTGGTCCTGGAAGATCCCACATGCCGTGGAACAACTAAGCCCGTGTGCCACAACTACTGAGCCAGCACTCTAGAGCCCATGAGCCACAACAACTGAGCCCGCGCCACAACTACTGAAGACCACACGCCTAGGGCCCGTGCTCTGCAACAAGAGAAACCACTGCAATGAGAGGCCTGCACACCTCAATGAAGAGTAGCACCTCCTCGCTGCAACCAAAGAAAGCCTGCGTGCAGCAACAAAGACCCAACTCAGCCAAAAAAAAAAAAAAAAAAAAAAATTGAAAATGTGTTTTGACAATCTGTATATTTCATTGCCTGACTATACTGTGATATACCGTGATATATTAAATGGAATTTGTGTTATAGACAGTGTACAGTTACTTCTGATTTTTGCAGTTATAATAACACTTTGTTGAAGATCTGTATACATAAACCTTTTTCCACATCTCTGATTATTTTCTTAGGATAGGAAGTAATATCATTGGATGAAAGGATATGAACTGGACACATTTCAAGTCTTGAGACTTATTACCAAGCTGCTTTCTTGAAGGCCGTGGAATTTTTCTTTTCAAAGAGCCTGAGAGTTATGGCATTTAATAGACTTGGATCTAGCCTGGGCATATTACGGTTTAGATCTTGCCAATTAAGGATCCCAGATGGAGGGAGAAGGGGACGGGCAGGTTTCTTCCGAGCATGCAGCTCATTGGGCAAGACCTGCTTTGGGGCAAAAAAAACAGGTTTTTCCTCATAATTCTCCAACCGAGTGCCACAAAAACAGACATTACAGAGCACTACAGCCACTTCTTCTCTATCAGAGGATTTCTGTACCAGCACAATTCCACTTCTAAGTCTGATTCACTGATTAGGCGTGTGTGTGCCTGCACTGTGCACCTGTGTGCCCTTGGCTATTTCCATCCACCTTCACCCTACTTCTCCCATCGCTTACAACTGGAGCTAGAGCTGCAATTAAAAATTGGCTGAAGGTGCCATAGGAGGGAAGTTGTGGAGAGAAATTAAAAGCTGGGTGTACAACATCTGAGCCCACATTGGATCGTGCTATTTGGAAGATACAGAACATTACACAACATACTGCATCTACTGGTGATGTTCAGATCCGGTAAACTGGCCCCAAGTCTTTGTCCCATAAACCAGGAATGTTAGGGAGAGGCAGGGCAGGGAGTTGGAGGTAGATCCAGCCTCTCCTGCCATAGCATTTAGAATATTGCACTGGGACTCACTACTTAGAAGGTAATTGAAGACGCTGGTTCTCAAATTTGGCTGCACATTAGAATCACCTGAGGACCTTAAAAAACCCTCAAAGCCCAGCTCACACCCAAGATCAACTAAATCAGAATCTCTGGGAATGGGGCCCAGGCATTAGTTGTTGTTGTTTTTTTTTTAATTCTCTAGGTTTTAATTCCAATATGCAACCAAGTTTGAGAACCAGTGATCTAAGTACTGAATTAAAACTTGAGGGGAATTATTAGGGTAGAGAAAGAGCTAGAAAAGAGAAGGGAGGAGAAAAGAGAAGAGATGGAAAGGGAAGGGGAGGGGAAAGGAAGGGAAGAGAAGAGAGTCCATCCAAGCTGGTATACATGGAGATTCCTCAACTGCCTGGCTATGTAGGTAGGTGTTTCGAGATATCTGGTGTTGATTGTATAACATAGGATCTGAATTCAATTTGATTCTGAGGATCTGATGGATGTTTCATGTACGATGCGTGAAATAACAGGGCTATTTAAAGTGAGCATTCTAGGACTTCCCTGGTGGCGCAGAGGTTAAGAATCCGCCTGCTAATGCAGGCGACACGGGTTCGAGCCCTGGTTCAGGAAGATCCCACATGCCGCGGAGCAACTGAGCCCGTGTGCCACAACTACTGAGCCTGAGCTCTACAGCCCGTGAGGCACAACTACTGAGCCCACGAGCCACAACTACTGAAGCCCACGCACCTAGAGCCCATGCTCCACAACAAGAGAAGCCACTGCAATGAGAAGCCCACGCACCGCAATGAAGAGTAGCCCCCGCTTGCCGCAACTAGAGAAAGACCGCACGCAGCAACGAAGACCCAACGCAGCCAAAAATAAATTTAAAATAAAAATAAAAAAATAAATAAAGCACATATATATATACATATATATGTATATATATAAAGTGAGCATTCTAGTTTAAAGCATTAAAACAACGGTTCAGAATGGCAGTCAGTCCTCACGGGGAACGGCCCTACCCGTGACATTAGTGCAGCTGCTGCTTTCTACTCAGGAACTAATGATCTGAGCACCCAATCAATAACAACGCTGGCTGCTCAATGGGTGGCAAGCAGATGGAGACCTTGATGCTTGAGATGGAATTCCTCTTCGAGAAACAGGTGACAGATCTGCCCTCTGGGAATCACAGATGGGGTGAAGGAGATGGGTCTACCAGACAAGACACACAGCTTTACCACATCCAAGGGGCGTTTCTGCAGGGGTTTGGACCAGAGAATGCAGACCTTTTCTGCTCTTTTGGCCAGACCTCAGGACATGGGCTTGATTTTCATGCCAGAAGGTGTTTGTGTGTGTGTGTTTTGGGGTGCTAGGAGGTGCCGGGTGCTAGAGTTGGTGAGGTGCGTCCTCATCCCACAGGTACCGATCTCCCTCCAGGAGCTTAGCTGCCCTGCCCACCCCCACCCCTATCCTTGTCTCCTGTCTTCACGTGGCCTCCAAGATCCACCCTCTCCTGGTCGTCCTTCTACCTCGCTGGTTGCTCTTTTGTGGTCTCCCTGTGCTGTCCCTTCTCATCTCCCCGATCTCGAATGACTGGAGTCCCCAAGGCTCAGTCCTTGGAGCTCTTTTCTTTTCTATCTACACTTGCACCTTTAATGATTTCATTCAATTTCAAAGCGTTAAAGACACATGGAAGGCTCCCAAATTTATATCTCCAGCGTAGACTTCTCTCCTGAACTTCAGACTCATACATCCAGCAGTCTCTTCAATGTGCCCACTTGGATGAGGCATCTCAAACCTAAATAATATGTCCACGAGCCCCTGAACCTTCTGACATCAATCAGTCAATCAGTCAAACCCCTCCACCATCATCCTACAGGCACCAAGATGCTTTTCCTGTAGTCTTTCTCATTTTAGTAAATGGAAACTCTCTCCTACAACTGCTCAGGCCAAAGCCTTGGTGCTTTCCTTGATTCCTCTCTTTCTCTCACATCCCACATTCAATCTATAAAGCAACCCAATTGGTTTGGTCTTCAAAACAAATCCCAGAATCTGCTCATTTCTCACCATTTCCATCACTTCTACCCTGGTCCAAGCCTCCTCTGGTAGGTTAAATAATGGGCCCCCAAAACACCGAGGTCCTAATCCCTGGAACCTGTGAATGTTATTTATCTGGCAAAAGAGACTTTGCAGATGTGATTAAAGTAAGGATCTTGAGATTATTCTGGATGACCTAGGTGGGCCCTAATGTAATAACAAGTGTCCCTTAAAGAAGAAGGCAGAGGCAGATTTAACACAGGAGAGAGAATATAATGTGAAGATGGAGCAGAGAAGATGCTACACTGTTGGCCTTGAATATGGAAGAAGGGACCAAGGCATGCAACAAATGCAGCTCTAGAAGCTGGAAACGGTGAGGAAACAGATTCTCCCCAAGATCCTCTGGAAGGACTACGGCTCTGACTACAACTTAGTATTGGCCCAGTGAAACCTATTTCACACTTCTGGCTTCCAGAAGTGACAGAGAAAAAATGTGTGTAGTTTTAAGCCACCAAGTTTGCAGCAACAGAAAACTAATTCATATATGATCTTATTTGCAAAGCAGAAATAGAGACACAGACATAGAGAACAAATGTATGGATACAAAGGGGAAAGGCGGGGAGGTGTGTGGGATGAATTGGGAGATTGGGATTGACATATATATACTATTGATACTATGTATAAAATAGATAACTAATGAGAACCTACTGTATAGCATAGGGAACTCTACTCAATGCTCTGTGGTGACCTAAGTGGGAAGGAAATCCAAAAAAGAGGGGATATATGTATATGTATAGCTGATTCACTTTGCTGTACAGCAGAAACTAACACAACATTGTAAAGCAACTATACTCCAAAAAAAATTATTAAAAAAGAATTTTTTAAATTAAAAAAATGAAAACTAATTCATCTCTATCAGCTCTCACTTGGCTTGCTCTGGTTTGTTTTTCTCTTGCCTTTTTCAGTCTATTCCCAACATCCAGACTGATAATGTGAATATACCAAATTATGTTGCTCCTTGGCTTGAAACCCTTCATTTAAATACCAAGATGGCGGTGTGGGAAGGGGTCAAGATGGAGGTGTGGGAAAACACAGGGTTAGGTCTCCCCACAACTAGGGTGCCTGCCGGCTGCTGGTGGGGAACCCTGACCCACAAGAAGACGGGAGGAACCCCAGAGTGAACCGGTAGGATGTAGGGGGATCGAGGGGGAGGAGAAGTGGAGGCCAGACAAGATCTGCACCCCTGAGGCCAGGGATATCAGGAGAGGCAGGTGGGAGGGACTCTCCAGGAAGAGCGGGAGAGGAGCAGAGGGTGATTGCCCTGCCCACTCGGGCACGGGGAACCTGCTGAGCTCCCAGGCTGATCTCCCAACCTCCAAGGCCCCTCCAGGCTGCACGGGTCCTTGGAGGCATAGGAGGGAGGCCAGGGGGATCAGGAGAGGCAGGCGGGAGGGGCCCTTGGGGAGGAGGGGGAGAGAAGTGGGGGGGATTGCCCCGCCCACTTGGGCATGGGGAACCTGCTGAGCTCCCAGGCCGGTCCCCTGCCCTCCAAGGACCCGCCTTTCCCCTCCAACTGCATTGGTCCTGGGGGCACAGGAGGGAGGCCCAGGAGATCAGGAGAGGCAGGTGGGAGCGGCCCTCCCAGACCCCAGACCAGAAGAGCAGGAGAGGAGAGGAGGGCGTTTGCCCCACCCACTCGAGCCCAGGAAGACTGCTGGGCTCCCAGGTGAGGTCCCCTGCCTTCTGAGACCAGGGGTGGGGGGCACGCCTGGGCCCCTTCTGTTCCTTGAGCCTAAGCCCCACCCTCCACAGCCCCCAGGGCCTTTTCCGGCCCTGTGGGTCCTGAGCATTGGCCCCACCCACCACCCAAACCTCGCCCTTGATTAGGCCCTGCCTTCCACAGCCAAGGCCTTCCCTACCCCCACCCCACCTTTTTTCTTTTCTTTTGCTGCCCATGTGGCTTGGGGGATCTTGATTTGCAAGCCCGCAGTCAGGTGAGAGCTCCTGCAGTGGGAGCTCTGAGTCTGTACCACTAGACTAACAGAGAACCTCAGACCCCAGGGAATATTCATCAGAGTGAGGTCTCCTGGAGGTCTTCATCTCAGCACCAAGACCCAGCTATACCCAATAGCCTACAAACTCCAGTGTTGGAGACCTCAGGTCAAACAACCAGTAAAACAGGAACACAATCCCACTCATTAAAAAAATAAAAATAAAAATAAGATGGCAAAAAAATATGCCACAGACAAAGGAGCAAGGTAAAAACCTACAAGATCAAATAAATGAAGAGGAAATAGGCAATCTACCTGAAAAAGAATTCAGAGTAATGAGAGTAAAGAAGATCCAGAATCTTGGAAATAGAATGGAAGCACGGATTGAGAAAATACAGAAGATGTTTAACAAAGATCTAGAAGAACTAAAGAACAAACAAACAGAGATGAACAACACAATAACTGAAATGAAAAATACACTAGAAGGAATCAATAACAATAATGGAGGCAGAAGAACGAATAAGTGAGCTGGAAGACAAAATGGTGGAAATAACTGCCAAGGAGCAGAATAAAGAAAAGAGAATGAAAAGAATTAAAGACAATCTCAGAGACCCCGGGACAACACTAAATGCACCAGCATTCCAATTATAGGGGTCCCAGAAGAAGAAGAGAAAAAGAAAGGGTCTGAGAAAATATTTGAAGAGGTTACAGTGGAAAACTTCCCTAACATGGGAAAGGAAATAGTCACCCAAGTCCAGGAAGCATAGAGAGTCCCACAGAGGATAAACCCTAGGAAAACCACACCAAGACACATATTAATCAAGCTAACAAAAATTAAATGCAAAGAAAAAATATTAAAAGCAGCAAGGGAAAAAACAAAAAATGACATACAAAGGAATCCCCATAAGTTTATAAGCTGATTTTTCAGCAAAACCTCTGCAGGCCAGAAGGGAGTGGCAGGATATACTTAAAGTGATGAAAGAGAAAAACCTACAACCAAGATTACCCAGCAAAGATCTCATTCAGATTCAATGGAGAAACAAAAGCTTTTCAGACAAACAAAAACTAAGAGAATTCAGCACCACCAAACCAGCTTTACAACAAATGCTAAAGAAACCTCTCTAGGCGGGGAAACACAAGAGAAGAAAAAGACCCACAAAAACAAACCCAAAACAATTAAGAAAATGGTAATAGGAGCATACATATTGATAATAACCTTGACCATAAATGGATTAAATGCCCCAACCGAAAGACACAGACTGGCTGAATGGATACAAAAACAAGACCCATATATA
>NC_041217.1:26703500-26729825 GCF_002837175.3 Physeter macrocephalus
GGAGTCCTCAATATATGCAAATCAATCAATGTGATACACCACATTAACAAATTAAGGAATAAAAACCATATGATCATCTCAATAGACGCAGATAAAGCTTTTGACAAAACTCAACACCCATTTATGATAAAAACTGTCCAGAAAATGGGCAACATAATAAAGGCCATATATGACAAACCAACAGCAAGCCTCATACTCAATGGTGAAAAACTGAAAGCACTCCCACTGGGATCAGGAACAAGACAAGGATGTCCACTCTCCCCACTCTTATTCAACACAGTTTTGGAAGTCCTAGCTAGAGCAATCAGAGAGGAAAAAGAAATAAAACGAATACAAATTGGAAAAGAAGAAGTCAAACTGTCACTGTTTGCAGATGACATGATACTATACATAGAAAATCCTAAAGATGCCACCAGAAAACTACTAGAGCTAATCAATGAATTTGGTAAGGTTGCAGGATACAAAATTAATGCACAGAAATCTCCTGCATGCCTATACACTAATAATGAAAAATCTGAAAGAGAAATTAAGGAAACACTCCCATTCCGAATAGCCAAAGCAATCTTGAGAAAGAAAAACGGAGCTGGAGGAATCAGGCTCCCTGACTTCAATCTATACTACAAAGCTACAGTAATCAAGACAGTATGGTACTGGCACAAAAACAGAAATATAGATCAATGCTACAGGATAGAATGCCCAGAGATAAACCCACGTGCATATGAGCACCTAATTTACAACAAAGGAGTCAAGAACATACAGTGGAGAAAAGACAGCCTCTTTAATAAGTGGTGCTGGGAAAACTGGAGAGCTGCATGTAAAAGAATGAAATTAGAACACTCCCTAACAGCATACATAAAACTAAACTCCAAATGGATTAAAGACTTAAATGTAAGACCAGACACAATAAAACTTTCAGAGGAAAACATAGGAAAAACACTCTTTGACATAAACCACAGCAAGATCTTTTATGACCCACCTCCTAGAGTAACAGAAATAAAAACAAAAATAAACATATGGGACTTAATTAAACTTAAAAACTTTTGCACAGCAAAGGAAACCATAAACAAGACAAAAGACAACCCTCGGAATGGGAAAAAATATATGCAAGTGAAACAACAAAGGATTAATCTCCAAAATATACAAACAGCTCATGGAGCTCAATATCAAAAAAACAATAATGCAGTTAAAAAATGGCCGGAAGACCTAAATAGACATTTCACCAAGAAAGACATACAGATGGCCAAGAGGCAAATGAAAAGATGCTCAGCATCACTAATTATTAGAGATGGAAATCAAAACTGCAATGAGGTATCACCTCATGCCGGTCAGAATGGCCATTATCAAAAAAGCTAGAAACAATAAATGTTGGAAAGGGTGCGGTGAAAAGGGAACCCTCCAACAGTGTACTGTTGGTGGGAATGTAAATTGATATAACCACTATGGAAAACAGTATGGAGGTTCCTTGAAAAACTAAAAATAAAACTACCACATGACCCAGCAATCCCACTACTGGGCATATACCCTGAGAAAACCATAATTCAAAAGGACACATGCACCACAATGTTCATTGCAGCACTATTTACAATAGCCAGGACATGGAACCAACCTAAATGTCCATCGACAGATGAATGGATAAAGAAGATGTGTCACATATGTACAATGGAATATTACTCAGCCATAAAAAGAAACGAAATTGAGTCATTTGTACTGAGGTGGATGGACCTAGGGTCTGTCGTACAGAGTGAAGTAAGTCAGAAAGAGAAAAACAAATACCGTATGCTAACGCATATATATAGAATCTAAAAAAAAAAAATGGTACTGATGAACCTACTTGTAGGGCAGGAATAAAGAGGTAGACATAGAGAATGGACTTGATGACATGGGGTGGGAGGGCGAAGCTGGGGCGAAGTGAGAGTAGCATTGACATATATATACTACCGAATGTAAAATAGTTGGCTGGTGGGAAGCAGCCGCATAGCACAGGGAGATCGGCTCGGTGCTTTGTGACCACCTAGAGGGGTGGGATAGGGAGGGTGGGAGGGAGGCTCAAGAGGGAGGGGATATGGGGACATGTGTATGCATATGGCTGATTCGCTTTATTGTGCAAGAGAAACTAACACGGTGTGTTGAATCATTTATACTCCAATAAAGATGTATTTTAAAAAAGAAAAAGTATCAATAGAAACCAAAAAAAAAAAATACCACCTTCTCAGTGAGACCTCCTCTGGCCATGCTATTTCAACCTGCGTCCCTGTGCATGTAGACCCACACCCATCCCACACCCTCACAGTCCCCACTTCCTACCGTGCTTCCTATTCCTCCATAGCATTTATCTCTAACACCTTGTATATTTTCTTTATTTAACCTTTTTTTGCTCTCCTTCTCTCTTCCCTATAAAGGTAACCTTCATGAGGGCAGGCGATTTTGTGTGTTTCGTTCACTGCCATGTTCCTGGGTGAAAAGGACCTGGCACATCATACATGCTCGATATATGCTGTTGAGCAAGTGGATTCCTGCAGAGGCCCCGCTCTGGCAGTTGTCCTTGAGTTAGCTGATAAACTCTCTCACCTCAGGACATGGAAGGAAGCCCGATGTACCTAATGGAAACTCTGGGAGACCCAAGGAAGTGACTCGAGACAGACTTTCAGTTCCCCATGAAAAGCACGGGGATCTTACTTCTGTAAGTTCCCAAACTTCATCTGATTGGTCAGCAGAATCACCCTGGAGCTTTAAAAGCAATAATAACAAAAGCAACAGCCCCTCCAGACCTCACCCCAGGGATTTTGATACAACATGTCTACAATGGGGTGGAGCCCCCCTCTTTACAATGCTTCCTAATCCTCCTGATGTGCACCCACCTTTGGAAAATTGTCACTTTTAATAATAGAGGCAGTTGCCTAAGCTGCTAGTACTCTGGCTTGGTTTGGGATGAAGTCAAAATGAGATACTTGTGGGATGAGCACCTCTCTGGGGACTCCAGCAAAAATGAGGACATTTCCTCCCCCCACCCCCGCCCCACCCCCGGCTCTGGGGAGATGAGGACAGACGTCTGACCCCAGGAAACCGAGGGTTTCTCAAGCTCTCCCTGCCCACGGAGCCCACAGGAATGTGCCCAGGCCCCTGGGATGGAGCTCCTGTTCCAGCACAGGGGCCCAACACCTCCCGTGTCTTCGGGAAGAGTACTCTGCAGGTCTTGCCGTGGGGGTGGGAAGGTGGGTGAGTGGGTGGTCAGAGCAGCAGAGCCGTCCTGACTGGCAGTTCCCTCTCCCGATGGTGACGGATGTGGCCTCACTCTGCCACACCGCAGTGAGCAGGCTCAGGGTACAATCTCTCCTCCCCCACCGCCCCGCAGCAGACAGTGGCCTCTCACTGTAGCTCTGGCCTGTGTCGTGTCTCAGAGGTGGGGGTCTGTGACATTCATCCTGCTTCAACTTCCTGCTCACAGGCACAGCTTTGATCATATCTTTTCATCTTCTGGTCAAAGGCTCCCCAGGGGCGGCAGGGGTGGGGATGGGAAGAAGCTGGAGGGGCAGACTCTGCTCCCCCCAGTGTGCAGAGTCTGAGGAAAGGATATGAGACACGTTGAGGCAGGAAGCAACTTGGCCTTGGGAGTGAGAACACTCGTGGCAGCCAGGCGGCAGATCTCTTGGAAGGGATGTGGAATCATCATCATCCTTCCAGGAGGCGGAATTTCAAGACCGGCCCTGCTGGGTTTCAGGGATACTTTGGGTGGGAGGATGCCCTGTGGTCTTAGCCGGGCACTTTCCTGGGCACCAGGGCTGAGCAAGACAGATACGGCTCCATCTCTTGGCTCAATCATTATCTAGTGGGAGACATTAAACAAATGACTAATTATTTCAACTGTATTGCTCTGAAGGATAAGGGCAGGTTACTATTAAGTGGCTAATGTCTTCTGGGTAACTGGCAAAAGTTAGGGCCATATCTCACAGCGGAGGCTGAATTTCTCCAACCAAGCTGTTCCCAGGTACTCTTACATTCTTTCATTCAACAAACTTTTATTGAGTGTGTATGGTGAACCAGGCACTGTCCTGGTGTTGCCCAATGAGACAGACAAGTGCAGTGTGCTCACAGAGCTTACCTCCAGGAGGGAGAGATCGTAAACAAATAAATACATAAATAAGAAAACATCAGGTGGAGCTAAGTACAATATTGAATATAAAACAAAATGACTTTTAAGCAGAAACCTAAATGACAAGAACCGGCCAGACATAGGGATACCTGGGAAAAGAGTGTTCCCAGTGAGGCCACAGCTAGTGCAAAGGCCCTGAGGTGGGAAAAACTGTTCAAATAAAGAAACTAGGTGGAACTGGGGCACAGAGAGGCGGGAGAAGTAGAGAAGGACCAGATCACGATAAAGATGGGGTTTCATTCCAAATGAGAAGAGAAGCCATTGGAGTGCTTTAAACAGAGGGCTTGACTTCCATTAGCGACAGAATCCAATTTACACTGACTTACCCAGGCCAGTTAGTCTAACTGGTAAGACCCTCTATGGAATCATTCTGAGATCAGGGTTCAGGATCCTGACCATCTCCCTCAAACAGTCCTCTCTTCTCAAGGTACAGTACCTGAGTTACTCAGGCCAACCCGTACTTCTTCTCCAGATGAGGATATTCAGGGATGAACAGGGGACTACCAGCAGGAAGCGGAAGCACCATTTATTAGAGGACCTGCTATGCACCAGGCACAGTACTAGCAGCTTTATTTCTTAATACATTTAATCCTTGAAGCAACCATCTTCTGAGATGCATGCTTCAGTTCTCATTTCATAGACGGGGAAACCAAGACTCAGTGAGAGATGTAGTAACTAGTCCAAGCTGCACAGCAAGTGAGTGAATTTGAACCCACTCGTCCACTTTAAAGGCTCTTTCCACCACAGTATGCCTCTTCTAGATCCATTTTTAAGACTCCCATTTTAGTGACTTGAAATTTCTTGGTTTGAAAATATAGTCTATCTTATTTTTCCTCCAGGCTTATCCCGAGCTAAGTCCTCAGCTCATTACTCTACATCGCCCCCTAAAGTATATAATTTTGTGTGCTTCTGAGTAGGTTAGACAAGATGCAAGGAGAGAGCATCCAGCGTCCAACAGTAGGTGAGGAGCTTCTGAAACATGCTCCAGCCGTTTCAGAAAAGAATCCTCCACCCTTCTTCTGGCCCCTGCTCCTCTCTGGAGGGAAGGCCGGGTGGGAACGCATTTCCAGGATGGCTCTGTTAGTGCAAATCAATGAATGATCCTTCAGAGGGGTTTCACAGAGGAAATAATTCCCATTCCCATTTCCAATCTGCCTGGGGGTGTGGGAGGGCAAGGATTTCCAGACTCAAGTCAAAATCGTGAAAACCAAACCAACAGTGCCTTTCACACGAGAACCCTATCTCCCATGGTAGGGCCGAAGCCGCCTTCCCCAGAGCTGGAAACACGGCATCAGGCTTATCAGGGTGGAGACCTAATCCCCGGGGTGGAAGTGTCCATTGGGCTTCCTGGCTGGGGCTGGACTGTCTGATAAAAACCATCTGAGCCTGAAAAGCCAAATGTTTGTCTTTGCTCCATTTATCCTGGAGCCCTGGGATTTCTTCTGGAGTGGCTAGTGCCCCAGGCTCTTCCTCTGTTTATTTTCTTTGGTTGTTTTCCCATAGCTGGTGGATGCAGGAAGCAGTTAGCCCATGCCTGGTTGGCTGGAAAAACGTAGAACACAGCCAATTAGAGCCAGCCTGTGGAATGTTGGGCTTTGAGAAGTGCAAAAAGAAAGAAAAAGAAAAAAAGAAAAAACAGTTTCCTCATTGGCCCATCGCTGGTGCTTAATGTTCCACCTTTGGGTTTTCATTCCTTTGAGTTAAATATTGACCCTTGCTCATTTAAAATGCAAATACCATTTTCAAGCAGTGAATACATTTAATCATTAAACTGAATGATTTTGCCTGCTTGCTGAAAAGTCAAAAGTCTCCCAGATAAGGACCAAGATAAACCTTCTATTTCAACCAGCCAGAACCAACTCCCCAAAAGGGCTTATGCCCACCACTGGATCTTTTACAGCCTCCTCTCAACCTCAAAAGCCCTTCTTTTTGTACCCACTTAACCCAATCCTGCCCATTATTCAACGCCCAGCTCAAGTGCTACTCCCTCCCTCCCTTGTGGCCTGCTATGAATTACACACCATACTTCCCACTTGTCTGTCTTATCTGGATTAGGGATCTGAATGTATGCCAAGTCCTGCTCTGCTGCTAATAGCTAAGTGGTCTTGGACAAGTCACAATTCATGTGAGCCCTGGTTTCCATACCTATAAATGGGAACTGAGATTCCACTTTCAGGAGTGTTCCGGTGGTTAACTGAGATAATCCACGAGAAACAAGCAAAGTGTTTATTGTGTCTCCCCATTAGAAAGCACAGTGCACGATGGTGGGCAACTTTCTCCGTTCCTCCAGCCCTAGAACAGTGTCTGGTCCATGGCAGGTACTCAATAAATATTTTAAAACCAATGAATAAATAACAGCCAACGTTTATTGACTGCTTACTAGGTTCAAGAACTCTTCTAAACTTTTTATATGTTTTATTTCATGTAATATAAAGAACTAATAGCATAAAAACTGTAAGATATTTTTAGATTGCAAGTGCTGCAAGGACAAACAACGCGCTTATATTCACACTGGGCACTCAGTATCAGCTGAAAGATTGATTGAACGAAAGAATGCTTGAATCAGAATTAATTGCCAGACTGCCTTCCAGTATAATATGATGGACAAAGCAGCTGGCAGCATCAGATCCCGAGACGACGGCTTTTGTCTGGGGGAGGGGAGTGAGGAGAAGAGTTTCCTGTTTCACAAATCTGTCCATGGCTGACCCTTTAGGCTTTGGCCTGGACTTCCCATAGACCCCGGTCCATGCCTGGATATGTGCTTTGGTGCTGGCGTCAGGATGTGGCATAGCAAAGATCAGGTTTCCTGGGGGAAACTAGTTCTAATAAAAAGTCTGGGAATGGGATGGGATAGAGGGACTGGGTCCCAAACTCCAAAGGTTGGTCCAGGAAACTGGATCTTGCTCTCTCTCAGGAATCAAGAATGAAAATGCCAACTGCCAGGCCACACAAGCAACTCTTTTGTATTCCATAGAAAGAAACATGATGAATATGTATGGAATTTTCTCCCCACAGAATGTAAGGGGAAGGGGTGTGTCATTGGTCAGAGGAGGTCAGAATTCACTATGGGCTGATGGAGTTTTGTGTCTGTTGGGAAATGCCCAAGGGATGTGTTTGGGTGGGGATGGGTTGTTCCTTTAGTTGTGTAATTAGATTTCTGGATGGAGAGCATAGGTTCAGGAATCCAAAGCAAAAGAAAGAGCAAGACTGACTCAACGGAGAGTTTGTGTTTGTGCCGAAAGAGGGCTTGGCAGCCCTACTGTAGAACAGACTGTCCCAGCTGCTTTCCAGCCTGGGTGGGGCATTGCTGCTCTAAGGTCCCCACTGAGCTTTCTTTACAGAAGGATGGTGGGGCTTCTATGTCTCCCAGACCTGTCTGAACTAGTGGCTTCTCTCTTGGTTTGTTCCTGAGGATTCTGGAGAGACTGGAATGCAGAGCAAGGGTCTAGGACTTTTCCAAGAAACTTGGTTCTCTTCCCCACCCTCCTGTCCCATCATTGGCAGATTCAAGGCTTCAGGTTCATGGTCACTGAGTACAGGTCTGTGGCCAGCAAGTATCACCTGGGACACCAGGTGATAAAAAGAAATGTGTTCTGATAAAGGGCTGAATAAATGAATGAAACCTGGGACAGAAGTGGGTCTCACATACCTGATCCCTGGTAATCTCATGGTTAGGAACAGAGATCCCTGAAACGGGCCGCTTGTAGGCAAACTCCAGGGGCTAGAACTTTCTATCAGAATAAGCAGGACTCACCCTGTACCAGTCTTGAAAGAAAGACCTTCCTTTTCTAGACCCCGAGCTCCAACTTTCCCCAAATACGGACAGTGGGATAATTCACTGAGTTACTAACTAGTTTCATGTTCCCTATATATGCCTTTGCCCAATCCCCACCCTATTTCTAGCAGAGAACCAGACCCTTTATGAGAGGAGTTTTCAGGGCAGAAAATAGTACGTTTTGAAGTCAATGGCTTTAAACCACTGAAGAGATTTCCCTAGATGTCCAGAGGAGGGGAGAGAAAATAGGGGAGATAGCTTCAGAATAGAAAGAAGAGGTTCAGCTGCCCCGCTTCCACACTAGAAAGAAGCTAGAGAGCTGTGAAGCCCACGTGCTCCTCCCTCCCAGACAGCACCCTAAGGGCAAATCCTCAGAAGAAAATAGGATCATAGGTGGGTTGGGCCCAGCACGGGGCCTTCCAGACTCAGCCAGGAGTCCCACGCGCCAGGTGGGCCTGGAGCAGGTTGCCATCCGCCTCACTGGACCGCGAAGGCCCCAATAGGGAAGATGTCTGCGGCGACCCTGATGAACTGATGTTCACGTTCAGAGCCCACGAGAGCCTCTCAGGTTCTGCTAGTCAGTAATGAATGACTAACTTTCCATCATCCCCATGGGATGGTGATTTGGAGTTGAATTTTCATGTGATTTAAATAAATTGTGATATTTCTGGCACACTTCTGTTGTGGCCTGAAATTCACACTTGTTACCTAAGGAAACAGCTCCTTGATTTTGATTTTTTTTTTTTTTTTTTTTTTTTTTTGCCTCTACCTCGGCTGTCATGATTCTAAGGACCCCACAGATTCACTGTCGGTTGAATCAGGGAACTGAGCAATTGGTTGGGCGGGGGTGGGGAGGTAGAGCTCTAGGCTCTAGAAAACCATCTGGAGTGAGCCCTGAGGGTCTGCTTCACCCAGTCCCCCTTCTGCCTGTGCTGCGGACTGAAATTCTCAGCACCCTGAACAGGACAGATGTGGGGTCCCTGCTGGTTTGGAATTGCTGTGCCTCTGGGAGCAGCCAGGCTGGGTGCTCCCATCTCCAGGATGACCCATCAGGTGGGAACATGGTTGAATAGATCTCCACTACCACAGCCCCAGTAAATCCACAGCTATCGGTTTTTCAATTCTTTTCTTGTAACCAACACGTCATTTCAGCGTCAGGGACCAACTGGAAGAGGAGTGACCTGGGGCTCTTTTTCCTGGTTCTCTGAATGTGGGGTCTGACAACACCAGGAGCAGCCATGTGGGAGAGAAATTAGAGGCCCTGCAGTCAGCCTTCTCTCTGGGAGGAGCACAGAGGGACTGGCCGTGCTTCAAGGGCCCCCAATTGTGTCAATTTCAGGCTCCAGAAAGCGGGTCTGCCCTTGAGAGTCACACTTAGCAAAGAGGCCCTAGAGACGTCCTGTTCACGCAGCGGCCGTTCAGGCTGCTGCCCCTGTCAATTTCATCCCTCTAAATCGCTCCCCAGCTGCCAGGGCCTCCCCATGGGACGGGGCCTCAGGCAATTGCCCGCATTTGCCTGGATTCTTGAAAGAGCTCTGCCGAAATCTTGTACAGAACTTCTCCCGCATTACTTTTTCCTTTCAAAGCAACTTGTGAAGTAGAGAGGAAAGTAAAAGTTAATTAAGCCACTTAATCCAGAACCGAAAAGAGGTTTCAAATTTCACCTGCAGGAAATTGTGCAGGGGTAGAGAGGAAAGGACTACACAGTATAATCTGCTTCGCTGAAACTATGCCTCCCTCTTGGTTATCCCACAGCAGGTTAGCATCCATGCCCTTCACCTTGAATATTTATGTGTTTATCTATGTGTCTATTTAGGTAAATTCACTTATTAACAGTTGTTGTATGTCACTGTGTGTCAGGTGCTAGGCTGGGCACTTTACATGGATAATCTCACTGAATTCTCCCCAAACCCTATGAGATGGGTACTATTATGATGCCCATTTTAGAGATGGGAAAAACTGATGCTCGGAATATATTTTGTCATGAGCTGTGCTGGAGCAGAACTAGAATCTTGAGTTTAACCCTGAAGGTTCTCTATTTCTCTCTCTCTTCAGAGACATATATGTACATGAAAAATTTTCATATGCAGACATCTTACCAGGTGGTAATACTTGGTACCAGGTGGTACCTGATACTTGGGGGCAGGGACTGTATTGTTTATTTCTTTAAAAATCTCAGAATGCTATAGATAACATTCTATAGATTTTTAAAAAACAACCAAGGCCCAAAGGAGTTGAGTGATTTGCATGGGGTCACACAGTAAGTAATGAAAAAGTACTGGGTCTAGAATATCTGCCCTGAGAATCCAACTTTCAAAGGGCTATGGGTTTGGGAGCTAGCATTAGCTCTGGCTATCAGGTGAATGAATTAATGAAAGAACAAAAATGAATGTACGTCTGAAGGGTGAGTAACTCATGAATTAGCTAGTTTAAGACCATCTCTGTCAGATCTGGTACAAAAGATGTCCAATGAGCTTCTAAATGGTATAAGTTTAACTTCCTAGTTCCCTCTATCCCAAGTCAATTGCCAGAAGGATCCTACTGACCTTTTGCTATTAACTTCTCCCTTCTTGACCCCTTTTCTCTTGTTAAGGGGAATTCTAGGGTGGTATTTACCACCTCTTCAAAAGAATCAAAGGAAAACAAAACACACAATAATTTCAAAAGGGCAAAGTCTTTAAAAAAAAATTCCTCCCTCCCCCATCTTTCCCCACCAGCACACACCCTTCAAGCACTACTTGGAGAAGGTATTCTATGACTCAGATTGCTTTTTTTCCCAGGGGCTTTCCAGGAGCAAGCATGAGGAGGAGTGAGTATAAAAATACAGGACGAGATAAAGCTGGGGGTAGGTGAGAATTTTCTTTTTTTTAATTTGATTTAATTTTTAAGCTAATTTTTATTGAAGTAGAGCTGCTTTGAGAATTTTCTTCCATCATGATGTGAATGGATATTGCCCATTTGCCCTCCTGTGTGAGGAGGGAAGGCTACAGGTCAAAGTCGAGTGCCCCCTCCCCATCCATCCCCACGCCAGCTGTGCACAGGCCATAACCTCGCTACTCACATCTGCCTCATTCCAGAGCCCTGGGATGCAGAAGGACTCCAGAAGGTCACTGCCACACAGCAGCAAGATCCGCAGCTCTGAGGAGGGGAACAAAGTTTGAAAAGGGAGTGAGTGGAGGCCTGGGAAACATTCAAGTCTCAGCCTTCTTCCCCCGCTGAACACAGAAGTGTCCCATCCTTGGGGCTCCAGAGCCCAGTTCTTCCAGGCACCTCTGCACCACGGTGTGTGCCCTGCTGAAACCTCTGCTCACCCCTCCCCCAGGCTCATTTACAGACCACCCTCATTCCCTGCAGGAGGAATGGAGCAGAGAGGGAGACTAACTGTCCTGGTTTGCTGGTACTGAGGGGCATCCAGGATGGGTTTCCATGCTAGTGTGAGGTCTAAGGCTCTCTCCTTTGCTCCATATCAAACCGAAGTGCCCGTGGAGTTTGGTTCCTCCGCTGCTGTGCATTATCTGGGGTTTGTCTCGTCACAAGGACCCGATGTGATGGGGGGGCAGGGGACACCGAGTACACTCTCATTTCATCAGCTAGCTCAGCTCATCGGACGTCCTCTCTTTACATGGCCGGTGTCCTCAGCAAAGGGCTTGAGAAGTGAGGCTGCCCCCCACTTTCCTGACTCCCAGGCGTACTTCTTGCTTGTCACTTGTTTTCCTTCCCTCATTAAGCTCACTCTGAATTACCCCAGTGAGGCCACTGTCATTTAAAACAGGCAGCAAACTGACCGGGGCATGAACACTGAGCAACAGGGGGAAAAAGAATCCTGGGATTCTCAGAACCACGCGGGGAGAGACTTCCACCTGGGCTGGGATTCAGGTGGTGCGTCTGGTTCCCGGGCATCCCAGGCCCTTCCATCAAGAGGCTGTGGCTGTGGGTATCTTGCCTGAAACAGCGAGACAGCCCCGCTCTGAGCCTTCCAGAGGACGCTGCCACCCTGGACCCTGAGGCCGAGAGATGGGCGGCAGCTCTGCCCGCCTCAGACCCCGTAGCTAGCTCAGGGACCTGGCGAGGACTTTCAGGTGGCGAGCTCGCCCTGGCTGCAGGCTGAGTGGAAGGCTGCTGGGCTGGCGACAGACAGTGAGAGCATCTCACGGTCCCAGGTCAGTGCAGCCCATACTCAGGGAGCCCCATGGAGCCCTGGGGTCTTAACTCTTAAATATTCCTGCAGCCTCCCCTCTCCCCTCTCCTCCACGTCACACTGTAGTCTCATGGTCTGTTTATGTCCAGGGACCTTAATTGATCTTTATATCTCCAGGGCCTGGCAGAGCGACCTGTGCACAGTAGGTGCTCAGGATGTGTTGAATGAGTGAACAGCAGACAGGCTGACCGCAGAGGCCATGTGGGCAGGCTGTCTAAGAGCCTTCTGGGCGCTCTGGGATGGCAGTCCGGGATGGCGATTGGGGCCTTGTCCCTTGCGGCATGGAGGCCCTGGTCAATGGTGCCTCCCTCTATGTTAGGCCACCAGCCTTCGGATGGCTGAGAGGAGCCAGACTGGGCTTGTTCTGGGATCCTGTTGTTCCCTGTCTCCAGCTTGGAGCCACCCAGAATTCCAGGTCAATTCTCTGTTGAAAGGCTGAAGCTCTGTGACTGTGGGCCTAAGAGTTCAGTTAGCCGGCGGTCTCCAGACAACATGCGCCGGTCCTCAGCTTCTTCTACATCAGTGATTCTCAACTGGGGGCGATTTTGTCTCCAGAATTTGGCAATGTCTGGAGACTTTTTTGGTTGTCAAGACTGGAGAGAGGGGTGTGCCGCTGGCATCTAGTGCCTAGAGGGCCGGAATGCCACTCAACTGTCTACACAGCGCACAGCAGCCCCCATGACACAGGATTAGCTGGTCCCCAGAGTCAACAGTGCCGTGGTTGAGAAACCCCGCTCTACAGCCATGGAAATGCATCTCTTTTCTACTCCCAAGCCAGAGACTCACTTTCTCACTTCAAAATAATGTAGGATTATTTATAAAGCCAAAGCAGATCAAGTTAAAGCGCGGGGTTTCCACCTTTGCTTGCAGCACTGGAACAGATGGATTGGTCACAGGCCAGAGGCCCTGCCAGGGCTTGGGATCCCACGTGTGGCCGCTGGAGGGCAGCAGTGGTTTCTCAGGTTTATCATCTGAGACTAAGGTACGTGTTTTCAGCCCATAAGCCCTGGGTCTGGGGCAGGCCCCGGGAGCAGTCAGCGGGTTAAGAAAGTGGAAATGGAGCCATAGATGCTAACTGAGCTAAGAGAAATGGCTTTTCCCTTCTTGTGAAGCGTGCAAGGGGATTTCAAAAAGGGGACGTGTGAGCCCGAGGGCCTCGCAGCACAGTGGTCTAGAGGCCAGGCAAACTCCCTTCCTGGGACCTCCCCTGGGTCCAACTTTCTTCCCCAGTTCAGGATCCAGGGAGCCAGAATCAGCACTCTCCTGCCACACTCTCCTCCCGGGAATCCGGGTTATGCAAAGCCCCAGGCCCTGCAGCCCCTTCCACTCCCCACTGCACACTGAGGCAGCTGCCACCTGTACCACACGAGGCCACAAATCCATCCAGACAGCTGTGGCCACTCAGCTTTCCTTTCTCTGAAAGAGGAGTAAGATGGGGCTAAGACTAGCCCTGCGCCTCACAAGGCTGCAGTGAGATGGTAAACGTGGAGTGCTAGGACCGTGGCCGTGTAAACAAACACCCATCGCATTGCCTCTCCGTAGGAGGGGGAACTCCCCAGGGTGGGACAGCCTGATACATAGGCCCTGGGTGCTGGGACGGTAAAGAGGTCCCAGCTGAAGCTGGGCCACAATGAATTCTTCCCGGAACAAGGTGTCGGAGGAAAATATACATTGGAATAGAGCTGAGAGTCTGAAGACTGCTCTGAGCTCGGCTGGTCTGGTCGAGAAGACTTCCTCCCCGGGAAGGTAGTTCCTGGCCAGGTGTGGAACCGCAGGGAAGGGGGAGTGCAGGGCTTCTGGGTGTTTGGGGCTGTGGAACCTGGGGTTGCATGCATGCTTCTTCCTGCTGGCTTTGGGAAGCATCCTTCCCAAAAGCAGGCGCCCTTTCCTGTGGTCCTCAGACAGCCATGTGCTGGTAAATAAAGCCTATTCAAACCTGATAAAAGAATTGGAAAGTGAGGAGTTTTGAGTACTTAGTACTTCTGTTTTGAATACAATATATTTAACTGTTACTCAATATAATTTAATTTTTAGTATAGGCTGTGTTTAACAACTGGCTGGTAAGATCCCTGAAATTTTTACAAATGGCTCTAGCGAATAAATAGGAGCCAACTCAGGTGCACCACTGCCTGGGATCAGGGGACAGGCCCCAGAGAAGTTCCTTGAAATGACATCACATCTGCTGGGCCTCCTGGGAGGACCCAGTGCCCAGGTGCAGCCCCAAACCTCCATCTCTAGGAGGGGGTGCCTGGAGCATCTCTGTAGCTCACGTTGAAGATTAAGCGTGTCAGCTGGACACCAGGCTGCCCCTCATCCTAGAATTTCAAGCATTCCAGCTGTCACTGACCCTCCTTGTCACCTGGTAGCTGCATCAGCTCCAGCTCCACTCTTGCTGTCTGCCCTTTACCCGGCTTCAGATACTTGGGTCTCTAACTTATTCTGGAACCTTGGAAAGATCTGTTTCCTGGTTTGTTTCCTAGGGTTGCCCAGGACTCAGCTCACTTCTATGGGGGGTTATCTCCTTCCTGTCCTGACGGCTCCGTGTAACCACCCTCCACCTGCTCTGGCCTAGGGCCTTCACTGCCCTCACACACAGTCGAGGCCTTAGTCACTACTCAAGGCTGAGGGGAGGTCACACATGTGGCTTTCTGCCCCGTCTCTCCTCCTCATCCTCCAACGCCAGAATCCTCTGGTGAGGACGGTAGGGGAGCTCTTCTGCCGCAGGCACAGTGCTGTGGGCAAGAGAAGAGTCTCTCTGGCTGGCAATGAACTCAACTTCCATGACTTTTGAATGAGGGAGAAGAGGCTCAGAAGGGAAAATTGCCAACTGATCCCATCCTACCTCCTGGGAACCTGCCTGAATCTAGTATGGAAATGTTAAAGGAGAGATAACTAAGAATATGATCTTAGCTCGGGAACAATCAATTATCCCTCTAAGAGCAGACCCTGCTGCAAACACCACCCAGGGTTTGCAAGGCTCTCCCCTCCCCCACTCTGCCCGTGGTGGAGGCAGGTGGCTCCAAATGTTCCACTTGCCCAGCCCCACTCACCAATCTCCTCGTACCGCATCACCGTGCCCAGATTGGCATTCTCATCTAGGGAGGAAAGAGGAAACGCAGAAGCATCAGGGAACCAACTTCTGGGTACCTGATGAGTGTTCTGTACAAGAGCCTCCGCAGAGGGAGAACCCGGGATGGGGTGATTGCGTGGGAGTAGGGACATCTGAGTAGCATAAATGGAGAGCACGTCCAGCTTAAAATGGAGATGGAGCATCTCCTCAGGCTCCAGAGGCAGGATTCACTATTCTGGGACTTTCAGAACTGGACAGCCTGGCTGGGTTGCCAATGACGGACACACACGTGCTCATGCTGAGTGCCTTTTGTTTCCTTCTGTATTTAGGGGAGGCTGGCCACAAGAGCAACTTCCTTGAACCTAGGGTGACAGCTTGTAGCGTCACACGGAGGCGGCCCTCTCTCGTTCAGCGTTCTGGTTCAAGGAGCAAGCAAAACTGAATATGCTGAGATTTTTCACGTGGCAGAATGGAGAGCCCGGGAAAGATGTGAAAGACAGAGGCTTTACCATGTGCTCTGAGTGTGCACGCCCACCTGGGGCACACGGTGTGCAGAGCACCATGGAGATGCCATCCTGGCCCCCTGCCTCCTCAACCAATCCCTCAGTTCCTATTCAAGGTTGGAAATTGGAAATCTGAGAAATGGCAGAAGTCAGCCCCAAAGAGTCAAAGGTATGGGGGAGTCTAGACCTTCAGCTCTTCTGCAGAGCCGAATTTGGGGTTTGTAGGAGAAAGAGCCCCAGAGACAGCTCTTCTCATCTATGCTGAGTCCTTAGGGGAGCAGCCAGAAAATGGAGAAAATTAAGGAAAGGGCTTGTGTGTTCTTGGCCTCTCAGCAGGAGTACTGACGCTCCCAGAGCTGGAGGACCTGAGGGAGGATGCTGGGCCTCTGAGAACTCTCAAGCGGGTGGACACATCATGTAGAGGGAAGGACCAGAACAGCCCAAGGAGGGGAGAAGAGTGGGGAAGGTCTCCAGGATCCCTGAGCCAGGATGATGGCACCTCTGGGCTCCCATCACACCTTGGCCCTGCAGACCTGGTGACATCCTCTCTTCTCTCCCAATTTTTGCTCTATAAATGCTCATCCTACAGCAGGTGCTGGGGCTTGTCTGGTGAATGAACAAAGGGAGGAGGGAAAGAAAAGAGGCAGAATTGGTAAAGAAGGTCCTTGCTCCCTTACCCACAAAGGTGAAGCGCTCTACCGGTGGGCGGGCACAGCAGATCCGGCTTAGGCTTTCTCCCACCTTTCCCAGGATCTTGGCTATGGGAGAGAGAGCGAGACAGACAGGGACAGACGGAGAGAACCACTCACAACTCACACTCGCGTCAGTCCCACATGTGGGCCACTGTAAACAGTGGAGCTGCCCTGGAAGGGCCGGGGTTGGGTCATGGAGGCAGTAGGAGGGTGGAAAGAAAGAACAGAAATATGACAGCCCACATACAGAGTGAAGTAAGTCAGAAGGAGAAAAACAAATACCGTATGCTAACACATATATATGGAATCTAAGAAAAAAAAATGTCATGAAGAGATTAGTGGTAGGACGGGAATAAAACACAGACCTACTAGAGCATGGACTTGAGGACATGGGGAGGGGGAAGGGTAGGCTGTGACGAAGTGAGAGAGTGGCAGGGACATATATGCACTACCAAATGTAAATTAGATAGCTAGTGGGAAGCTGCCGCATAGCACAGGGAGATCAGCTCTGTGCTTTGTGACCACCTAGAGGGGTGGGATAGGGAGGGTGGGAGGGAGGGAGACGCAAGAGGGAAGAGATATGGGAACATATGTATATGTATAACTGATTCACTTTGTTGTAAAGGAGAAACTAACACACTATTGTAAAACAGTTATACTCCAATAAAGATGTTAAAAAAAAAAAAAAAAAAGAAATATGACAGCCCAAATTTCCTCTTCCCATTCCCAGTCCAAGGCACAAGCATTCTGAGCCCTAGCTGGGAATCTGTTTTCTGGTCGTGTTTATTACACTGTTGAAAAATTGGAAAATATGGAAGAGGAATATATATAAAAAGGAAAATAGAAAGCACCCATAATTCCACCGCTAGAGATAACCACCACTAAAGTATGCTTATATATTTTATTTTCTTCCATTTTTATTATGTGTATTAATGCAGATATGTCTACGTAACATAAATTGGATCATAGTCTACATTTAAAGGGCCTGTGCCCTGTTTGCATTTTTCGTTTTTTAATATCATGTGCATTTCCTCAGCCACCCCCAACACTAAACAGTAACACCGAAATCCACGGAGACTCAGCCTGTGGCAAAGAACTCATTTGGAGTAATTTCTGCTGGGCAAAGGCCTTCCTTCCCTTTCAGATGGTGTTTAGAATAATCAGACATCCTGCTCTGGCTGAGAGGGATCTGGTTTTCAGTGATCTTTCTGAGCTCTAATCCAGAGAAGTTTTCTGAGCCCCCAGACGTAGCTATATGCAAACTATGAAATTCTGGCTCATACTTGTGAATTACCCTATTTATGATAGACTGATAAACAAATAGCTTATGGTCTCTAGGCTTGAAAAGTAATACCAGGATCTGTCTCTTGCAATTGGCCTGGAAGAAAATATTAGGAAGAACATGGACCTTGGAATCACACAGTCCTGAATATGAATTCTGGCTCTTCTACTTTTGAGCTGTGTGACCTTAGGCAAATCACTCACCTTCTCTGAAGCTCCGTTTTCTCTTTGTAAATGGGAATATAATATCTATATCACAGAATTACCTCATTAAATGAGAACCCGTGTAAAGCACTGAGCACCGTGCAAGCATATAGTACTAGGTGCTGGGTAAATGTTGGGGGACCCCTGCTCTTTGTCAGCGAAGGGGTGGCTAAGAGTGTGGGACTCTGGCTGCAGACTGTCTGGGTTTGACTCCTGGCCCTGCTACTTCCTTACTGTGTGACCTTGGCAAGATCCTCAACCTCCTTAGAAAAGGCAGAGAAAAATGCTGCCTTTTGTCTTTAATTCCCACTTAAGGCAATCATCTTTATATTAAAATGCATACCATCACCCCGGTCTCTCTCTGTCTCTGTTCCTGTCTCTATCATTGTGACTATTTCTCTCTGATGCCCTACATTAAGAGTTCTCAAAGTGCTGGACCAGAGCATCAGCATTGACTTTTTAAAAATGCAAATTCTCTTCCTTCTTCCAGACCCACTGAATCAAATTCTGGGGCAGCGCTTAGCGATCTGGATTTTAACAAGCCCCCCAGGCGATTCTGAAGTTTGAGAGCCACTGCTCTACACCAATGTCCCCCTACCTGCAGTGGGCTTGGTGGGCACATTGCTGTTCTGGTAAATGGGCTGGGAGGTCTCATTTTGGGGCTGTCCAATCACAGGCGTCATGGAGGGTGTGTTGACATTGGAGAGGATGCAGCCAGTCACCCGCTGGGGGAAGGAAGAAGGGCAGAGTCAGTGTCGTTAGCCCAAGAGACTTATGAAAGCATTTCCCAGTTATCTCCAAATGCTCATCTGCTTGTCCATCATGGTGAGGTGTCCTGGAACTGAGAAAGAGGACTGGAGGTGGGTTCTAGACCCAGCCACACCCTGTGATCACACTAGGCTAGCAGGAGGTGAGAAACGCATGGGATGTGTTGTTTCACAGACCTGGGTTCAAGTTTGAGCTCTGCCCGCTTCTGGCTGTGTGACCTTGGATAGTTACCTGCTCTTGAACCTCAGCTCAAGAGCCTAACATAGAGAGGCAAAAGAGCCACCTTTCTGGGCTGCAGCAGGATTACACGAGCGAGCGTACACAGAGCACCTTTAGAGCATCTGGCACCTGGCAGGAACTTTGTACATGTTGTGACCTTCTGTGGAACATCCATGCCTGCCCTCCCTGCCTGCTTCATGGGGCTCAAATGAGGTCATGTCTGCAAAAGGGCTGTGCAAGCTTGGGAAAGGTCGTGCAAACACCAGGTGCTATCACCACCTGCCGCCTCTCCAGGCCAGAGATGCCAATGACAGGGCCAAGCTGGGGAGCAGCCCAGGCGGAGCAGGATGTGTTTGTGCTGCAGGAAGAGGGGCAGGGTTCTGGGAACCTGCGCCTGCTCAGAGTGTGAATACACATTCCAGAGCCAAACGGAAATTCTATGTGTATTATCCATTGTCCTGTGTTATCTGGCCTGCTGCTTCTCTCTAGTGCTACAGAAAACACAGAGCTGATAACGCAGCATTCTTCACAGCTGACCCAGAAGCAACCCCCCTTGCCCGCGGGGGAGTGGAGCTATTGGGCAGCAGAGAAACAAAGGGTGAATTTTCAATCTGTTTAGCTTCCTAGGGCTGTTGCTTATTCGAGGTCCCTTCCCTGAAAGGCAGCTTCCCCTCAGTCCCTGGCCCACCGCCCTTTCTGGATTATTGAGTCCTGCTGCCAGAGGACACCAAGTCCCAGGATTGGGGTGACCCTCCAAAGGCATCTTCCACACACCACCGTGCAGGCAGAGCAGAACGTGAGTCCTTCCGAGCCCTGGAAGGGCAGGCGTTTGTCTTGTGGGGTGACCTGTCACTTCTGTAATGTTCCTGACAGGAGATGGTCACGAGAGCAAGCAGCCACATCTGGGAGCCAGCTGAGGTTGGGGAACCACAGGATCTTCTTAGCCTGCCTTGTGGGATTCTCTGTCCGGCTGCGGCTGGTGGAGTGGAAGGGACAGTTTGCCTCCTTTTTATTATGATTTCACATCCAGAAAAGAAAACGCCACATTCTCATTAAATAACCGGTCTGGTAGCTGAGGATTTTCCTCTTCTTGCTGCATGCATCATTTGTCCCATTCGACTTGTTCTATGCTGGAGAAGAAAAGTGCTGGCCACCTGCCCCGCTCTGCCCTCCACAGGCTCCCACGTTCTAAAAGCCTTGCATCACCTATTAAGCCCCGTGTCTATCTCTCCAACAGGTCCACTCTCCATGCCAGGAACACCGGCCTGATGCTGGGACCGGGGAGACTGGGAGTTAACAAGCAGCTCCAAGCTCCCGCTCCAAGGCGGGGGGCCATCGTGACTGGCATTCTTTGCCGGCCTGGGACCATCTCTGCAACAGCTGGGGGTCGTTGGCCAAGCATCTCGGGCCCAGACTCATGCTTCTGGGCCTGAGTAACAGAGAGAGGGCTCAGGAAGCCCAGACATTTAGACAGCAAAACAGCAGCCAGGCTTTCTGGCTGGTAGAGCCAGGGCTCAGGCATGCCTGCAGGGTCCCTGATCCCCCCCTTCCATCGTGCAGCCTGAGGCTCCTGTGTGATTAGAAGGAGCACAGGCCCCCAGTGTGAAGCCACTGAGATTTAAAGGATGTCTGCGAATCTTAGCCTCTCCTGACGGATACATCCTTATACAGTAAGGTGGGATGTCTTTTATTACTGCTGTTGTTGAGACAAGCCCAGAGGAGCAAGTCAGGGCCACCCGACATCAGAGTCCTTCCAAAGGGACCAGGAAAGACTCGGGATGTGTGTGAAGGGTTCTGAAAGCAGAAAGAAAGGAGATGGGTTTTCTTCAATTCCATGGGGGAAAAGCTTATTAGATGAAGCAACAGCCAGCTAGTCCTATCCACTTCTCTTGCTCTTGACTTCCTGGATGGTCTGGAGCCCCAGAATTCCACATCTGTTCAAATAAAGCACTGTGCACAGCAGGTGGAGAGTGGGGGGATTGGGGCTGCTGGAAGCTCCCCAAGGAGAAGATTCTGAAAGGCCCCTCTGACAGCGAGCACAGAGGCGATGGAGGCGCCCCCTGTGTCAGGACGATGTCATTCCGATCCTTGTTTGGGGCTGGGGAGAGCTGTGCATCAGGGTCAGCGGAGGCAAGGAGGATGGATTGTGTCTCATCTCGGTGGGTCAGTCTTCTTGCTATTGATGGCACCGCTTTTCACCCCCGCACGGTGGGAGTCGATGGGTTGCTACTGATCTGTGAAGGGCGCTTTCTGCACACGCTGACTGCTGCTGCTGGCTGGTGAGGAACCTGTGCTTACCTAGCAACCAGCTCCTCGTCACTGCAACACGGCCACAAGCCCTAGGCAGCCATCTGTGTGGGCTAGGCAGTCACTGTGTGTCCTCAGATACCCCGGTTCACCTCTCTGTGCTTCCTTTTACCCACAAATAAAACAGAGACGAGAACACTGTCTGCCCGTGGACTCCTGTGAGGAGGAATGAGTGTGCATGACAGTACGACGCCTGCGGGTATGAAGTACGGCAGTCACGGCAACCTACGCTGGGGTAGGAGGACCAATGGGTCCTCAGGAGGTGTGGCAGGAGGAACTGGCTGCCTGTAACTCGGCCCAGTGCCCCTCTCTCCTCCTTTCTTTGCTCACTTCTCCTTCTCTCCTCACTTTCTGAAGCTTTCCAGCTGTGGTCTCCTGAATCCCACCTTGAACTTACTGCCAGAAGATGAAAACTGCCCCAAGTCATATCGAGGAGGGGGACAAGGCAGGAAGCAGCCTCTGGTGCTGCTCTGGGTCCCCAATTCACTGCCCTCCTTGGTGCTGCTCAGAGCCTGGTCTCCCCCCACCGCTGGCGGAGAAGCGGGAAACAACCAGGTCAGTAGGCCAGCAGCATCCTTTCCTTGGCCTGCCCAGCTTCCGTGGTCCACCCAACCCTGAGCCTGGCCCAGCTTACCTTCATGAGGTCCCGATGGTGTTCGAGGACGCTGCAGGTTGTCTGCCAGGTGTCCTGATAGCACTCCCACGGGTCCACCCTGACAATAGGAAAGATGTTTCCCTTGGTTTCCATTCTCACACTCTTTGCCTATTGGTTCCTTCCAATGACATGGCTCAAAAAGCTTAGCAGACCTGGTCATCCCAAGTACTTAGTCCTCGAATCAGGTAAAACATGGGCTTGAAACACCTTCCTGAGCCTCAGCTTCCCCACTGTAAAATGAGAGGAGTTTGACACAGGCTTACATGAACAGTTGCTGGTACTGGTCTGGCCAGGTTTAATATCAGCACCAGACCTTCCCAACTGTGGGGCTTTGGGAAAGTTATGTGATTTTTTGGTGCTCGCTTTCCCATCTGTAAAATGGGAATAACAATAATAACTCTCTTGCGGGGTTATTAGAAGGGGTCAATGAGTTTTCTATGCAAAGTGCTTAGTATAGTGTCTTGCTCTTCTTCTTACCTGCAAAATGGGAATTCTCCTCTGGACCTTATAGGACTGTGATAAGAATGAAATGAGCCAGGCTCTCATCAAGTGGCGACTGCAGTTACCTGAACTGGGGAATCTGCCCATGTCTGACTCCCTGTGCAGCGGGGTGCCCTGTGGGCACGGAGGTGGGCACGGCAGCCAGACCGGAACGCACAGCCCCGCAGACTGGCCAACCCCTGCTGCTCATGGGATGTGAAGTGAGCAGGGATCCAGCCCCTGACGGATGCAGCACTCGGGCTTAATTACCAACTTAATGAGCTGCTAAATTGGGACGTTCCTCAAACATGTCCTTAGCAGTTGAGCATTCCCTCCCTAGCCCCACCTCACAGCACACCTAAGATTCCCAGAGATGAGATCTCGTGAACTGAAAACCCTTAGCGACCCAGCTTGCCCTGAGCCCCCAGATCCCTGACCACCTTCCCCCCTGAGATGGGCAGACACCTGACCTGGCTAAACAGGCTCCCCCATGTCCAGGGACTCTGCGCACCCACGCCCCCTCTAGAGCTAGCTCCAAGCCTCTCTGGTGACCTCCATTCGTGGAATTCTGATTTTCCCAGTGCCTGGAGCAGGGCAGGGCAGGCAGTAAGTGCTCAGTGAATATTTGTTGAATGAATGAGGGAGTTATTTCAGAATCTTCTAATCACATACAAGCAGTAACAGTCTCCTGTTCAGTATTTCCCCCACTGGACCCCACTTTCCCCTGAGATCATGAGGTGCTGTGCTAAGAGGCTCCGTTTCTACCCCGACTTGACCACAGATGTGCTGTTCCCTCTCAAACTCCTTGACTTCTCCTGAGCTGTCTCCCAACTTCACCTCTGTCTCGGGGGGAGGGGAGGGATGAGAAAGTCTGTAAAGGGCATGCACTGCTCACACAAATCACTGCTTACAAATGGCACGGATCACTATTTAATTACTATTGTCGATTTCCTTCTTCCACCCACCCCATCTCTTCCCCGCTAACTCTCTGCATCCCTCATTCTGAGCTCAGCGGCCCTTCATTTCTCTCCTTTCCTGGAAACCTCTAGGTGCTGCTTATTCTTCCACGGGGGGAAATCACAATACAAATGGTGTATCGTTATTTTTTTAAAAAACATCATCTTCTCATGCAAATTATAACTGTAGGAGCTTTGGGGGGCATAATTAGCATAATTAGTGGAGGTTTGCTTTAATTACACTGCAAGCACAGTGGATAACGGTGTCTGCCATCTTAGGACTGTGCAGGGACCGTCTGCGCAGGGGCCGTCTGCGCAGGGACCGTCTGAGGGAAAGGCCGTGAGCGCTTGGACCTGCCTCCCCCACCCCGCCCCGCACCTCTGTTCCACTGTCATCGCGGGGCCCTAGGAAGCCTGAACAGGAATGGAAAATAGCCAGAGCCGGGGGACCTTCCCTGAAAGGTAGTGACAGCTCATGGAAGTGAGTACGGATGGAAGTGGAGAGGCATCTCGGATTTTCTGGCCCTGCCTCACCCCAAGCCCAGTGATGTTTGTGGAAGCTCTGAGCATACTCCAAACGTGCCAGAGCAGAAGAAACACCAAAAGCTCCCTCTTTAGTTTCCCAGGCTGTATAGCTTTTGGTTAAAAAAGAAAGTCATCAGGCCACCCCAGAATGCTTACGTTATTATTGCCTGCATGGGGTTCATCTCTCCCCTGACCTCCCCACTCCTGTGGGGACCCTTCCTTTTGTCCACCCATTCTCAGGGTGTCCCTGGGCCACCCACCTCTGGCATCATCAGGCCAGCCCTACCTGATCCAGTCGGAATTCTGGACGGCCAGCTGACACATGATGAGACGGTGCCGGCTCGACACAAGGCCCTGGGAAGCAACAGAGCAGTCATTGGGAGGTTCACTCTGCTCCCACAGATGCCCTAAGACTCCATCCCAAGCCAGCCCATTATAAAAGTGCAGCATTTTTCAGTGCTGACAGAGAATGAAGGTGTGACCCCTCCACATGTCCCCCCGCTACACACAAGCATAGAGTGGCAGGGTGGGCGAGAGAGACAGAATGGAGGGTGTGTGCAGTATACTCTCCTCCCCCATCAGAGTCAGAGGTGAGCCTCCACTGATGAAGAAGCCAGTGTGTACCCAGCACAGAGAGGAGACTTAACGTGGTGAGTGTTGCCTTGTTTCCCGGGTCCATCTGGCTGGGTCACATCCCCAGAGCCCACCAAGTTGTATCTGGGGGAGGAGGTTGAGGTCTGGGAGGGCCTCTAGATTTTCTGGGATGTGTGGCAGGGAGGGAGGGGCAGGGAAATGAATTTTAAATCAGATTATAGGAGGCATAGGCTTTTTTATCCTAATATCCCAGGAAAGATTGCCCAGCCCATAACCAGCCCCCAGTTTGGCACCCGTGCCGAGTCACGCGGCATGGATGAGTTCTGACTGGGCCTGGTCGCAGGCAGCTGTTCCTCCCGGCTGCTGCCCAAGCCCCATTCGCTCAGGTCTGACTGTGGTCCAGGGATGGGAAGCAGGACACCTGCTAATGGGTGTTTTGCGTTTCCAGGAATCGTAGATGGCAGGGATGGCAGTGGAGCAGTTTTACATCAGAGGAACCATCGGGTCAGGAAGTGGGGTTAGGGAGGAGAGGGGAAAAGGAGGAACCCACCTGTTTTCCATAGGAGTCGTGGACAGGAGACACAATCCCACCAATGACAATAAACCTTCCAGTTTTGTGTAGGTAATCTCTGGCTCTTTCTAATTAAGAGAAGAAAACCTCACATTATAAAGAGGAAAGGTGTGGACACATACACAGGAAAGGACACATACACACTGAAAGTGAAGGGGTGGAAAAAGATATTCCATGCAAATGGAAATCAAAAGAAAGCTGGAGTAGCAATACTCATATCAGATAAAATAGACTTTAAAATAAAGACTGTTACAAGATATAAGGAAGGACACTACATAATGATCAAAGGATCAATCCAAGAAGAAGATATAACAATTATAAATGTTTATGCACCCAACAGGGGAGCACCTCAATACACAAGGCAACTGCTAACAGCTATAAAAGAGGAAATTGACAGTAACACAATAATAGTGGGGGACTTTAACATCCCACTTACATCCAGATAGAAAATAAGTAAGGAAACACAAGCTTTAATTGACACAGTAGACCCGATAGATATAATTGATATTTATAGAACATTCCAACCAAAAGTGGCAGAATACACTTTCTTCTCAAGTGCACATGGAACATTCTGCAGAATAGATCACAGCTTGGGTCACAAATCAAGCCTCAGAAAAAAGAAATCAAAGAAGAAATTAAAAAATACATAGAAACAAATGACAATGAAAACATGATGACCCAAAAACTCTGAAACACAGCAAAAGCAGTTCTAAGTAAGAGGGAAGTTTATAGCAATTCAATCTCACCTCAAGAAACAAGAAAAATATCAAATAAACAATTTAACCCTACACCTAAAACAACTAGAGAAAGAAGAACAAAGAAAACCCAAAGTCAGTAGAAGGAAAGAAATCATAAAGATCAGAGCAGAAATAAATGAAATAGAAATGAAGAAAACAATAGCAAAGATCAATAAAACTAGAAGCTGGTTCTTTGAGAAGATAAACAAAATTGATAAACCCTTAGCCAGACTCATCAAGAAAAAAAGGGAGAGGACACAAATCAATATAATTAGAAATGAAAAAGGAGAAATCACAACAGACACCACAGAAATACAAAGGATTATAAGAGACTACTACAAACAACTATATGCCAATAAAATGGATAACCACGAAGAAATGGACAAATTCTTGGCAAGGTACAATTTTCCAAGACTGAACCAGGAATAATTAGAAAATGTAAACAGACCTATCATAAATAATGAAATTGAAACCATAATTTAAAATCTTCCAACAAACAAAAGTTCAGGACCAGATGGCTTCACAGGCGAATTCTATCAAACATTTAGAGAAGAGCTAACACTGATCCTTCTCACACTCTTCCAAAAAATTGCAGAGGGAGGAACACTCCCAAATTCATTCTACAAAGCCACCATCACCC
>NC_041217.1:26730337-26739113 GCF_002837175.3 Physeter macrocephalus
TTTTGACAAAATTCAACACCCATTTATGATAAAAACTCTCCAGAAAATGGGCATAGAGGGAACCTACCTCAACATAATGAAGGCCATATATGACAAACCCACAGCAAGCATCATACTCAATGGTGAAAACCTGAAAACATTTCCACTAAGATCAGGAACAAGACAAGGATGTCCACTCTTGCTACTCTTATTCAACACAGTATTGGAAGTCCTAGCCACAGCAATCAGAGAAGAAAAAGAAATAAAACAAATACAAATTGGAAAAGAAGGAGTAAAACTGTCACTGTTTGCAGTGACATGATACTATACATAGAAAATTCTGAATATGTCACCAGAAAACTACAAGAACTAATCAATGAATTTGGTAAGGTTGCAGAATACAAAATTAATGCACAGAAATCTCTGGCATTCCTATACACTAACAATGAAAAATCAGAAAGAGAAATTAAGGAAACAATCCCATTTACCATTGCAACAAATAGAATAAAATACCTAGGAATAAATCTACCTAAGGAGGTGAAAGACTTGTACTCAGAAAACTAAAAAACACTGATGGAAGAAATCAAAGATGACATAAACAGATGGAGAAATATACCATGTTCTTGGATTGGAAGAATCAATACTGTGAAAATGACTATACTGCCCAAAGCAATCTACAGATTCAATGCAATCCCTATCAAATTACCAGTGCCATTCTTCACAGAATTAGAACAAAAAATCTTACAATTCGTATGGAAACACAAAAGACCCTGAATAGTCAAAGCAATCTTGAGAAAGAAAAACGGAGCTGGAGGAATCAGGCTCCCTGACTTCAATCTATACTACAAAGCTACAGTAATCAAGACAGTATGGTACTGGCACAAAAACAGAAATATAGATCAATGATACAGGATAGAAAGCGCAGAGATAAATCCATGCACATATGGTCACCTAATTTATGACAAAGGAGGCAAGACCATACAATGGAGAAAAGACAGACCTCTTCAATGAGTCGTGCTGGGAAAACTGGAGAGCTACATGTAAAAGAATGAAATTAGAACACTACGTAACACCATACACAAAGATAAACTCCAAATGGATTAAAGACCTAAATGTAAGACCAGACAGTATAAGGCTCTTAGAGGAAAACATAGGAAAAGCACTCTTTGACATAAACAACAGCAAGATTTTTTTTGACCCACCTCCTAGAGTAACAGAAATAAAACCAAAAATAAACAAATGGGACCTAATTAAACTTCAAAGCTTTTGCACAGCAAAGGAAACTGTAAACAAGATGAAAAGACAATGGGAGAAAGTATTTGCAAATGAAACAGTGGACAAAGAATTAATCTCCAAAATAGACAAACAGCTCATGGAGCTCAATATCAAAAAAACAAACAATTCAACTAAAAAATGGGTGGAAGACCTAAATAGACATATCATCAAAGACATACAGATGGCCAAGAGGCACATGAAAAGATGCTCAGCATCACTAATTATTAGAGAAATGGAAATCAAAACTACAATGGGGTATCACCTCATGCTGGTCAGAATGGCCATTATCAAAAAATCTAGAAACAATAAGTGCTGGAAAGTGTGTGGAGAAAAAGGAACCCTCCTGCACTGTTGGTGGGAATGTAAATTGATATAACCACTATGGAGAACAGTATGGAGGTTCCTTAAAATCCTACAAATAGAACTACCATACGACCCAGCAATCCCACTACTGGGCATATACCCTGAGAAAACCATAATTCAAAGAGAGTCATGTACCACAGTGTTCATTGCAGCTCTACTTACAATAGTCAGGACATGGAAGCAACCTAAGTGTCCATCGACAGATGAATGGATAAAGAAGATGTGGCACATATATACAATGGAATATTACTCAGCCATAAAAAGAAACGAAATTGAGTTATTTGTAGTGAGGTAGATGGACCTAGAGTCTGTCATACAGAGTGAAGTAAGTCAGAAAGAGAAAAACAAATACCATATGTTAACACATATATATATGGAATCCTAAAAAAAAAAAAAATGGTACCTATGAACCTAGTGGCAGGGCAGGAATAAAGACGTAGACATAGAGAATGGACTTGAGGATACGGGGACGGGGAAGGGTAAGCTGGGATGAAGTGAGAGAGTGGCATGGACATATATACACAACCAAATGTAAAATAGATAGCTAGTGGGAAGCAGCCGCATAGCACAGGGAGATCAGCTCGGTGTTTTGTGATGACCTGGAGATGTGGGATAGGGAAGGTGGGAGGGAGGCTGAAGAGGGAGGGGATATGGAGATATATGTATGCATATGGCTGATTCACTTTGTTGTACAACAGAAACTAACACAGTATTATGAAGCAATTATACCCCAATAAAGATCTATTAAAAAAAAAAAAGAAAGAAACTGGAACCCAGCCAAACATAAGTGGCCAAGGAGCAGATACAATTACTCTTTCTTTGTTTCCCATAGAGATTCTAAATGCTTGAAAAGTCTACCCTAGTGATATCTAACTCAGGAACTGTGGTACAGTGGAAACAACACTGAACTTGGGATCATAAGACTTCTGGATCTTGGGTAAGTCACTTAATTTCTCTGAGCGTTAAGTTTCCATATCTGTTAAATGCCTTCTTTCCAAGGTTGTTACGAGGATCAAGTCAAAATCTGAATATAAAAATGCATAATGCCCACGTGGTTTTCCTGGAGAATTCCACCAAACATTTAAAGAAGAATTAAAACCAATGCCACAGAAGGATCTAATGTAAAACATGGTGACTATAATTGATTGATAAGTAAAATGATTCTAACACCCAATTCCAATGTGTATGTATGTGTGTGTGTGTGTGTGTGTGTGTGTGTGTGTGTTTCCTGTACCACCAGGCAATTCTTGGACACCAGTGGGGTGTCCTACAATTCATCCCAATTCTAACTCATCTACCTGGAGAGAGCGTTGGCTCCCACAGATTAAGGGCTCAGTCCTACAAGACTGCCTCTTCCCCTTCAGATGACAAATTCCAAGCTCAGGTTGTTACTGTGCTTCTGACTGACCAAGAGGCTACAAACTGGAGTTTCCCATGACCCACTCCTTGGACTTCATATGCCAGTCACAAGTCCAGGTTGTTACCTGTATTTCTGACCAACTGGCTATAAATCAGAGGCTCCCACGACTACCTCCTTTATTTGATCAATTTACTAGAGCAACTCACAGAACTCAGGAAACCTGTTTACTTACTAGATTATCAATTTACTACAAAGGGTATTAAAGGATGCAAATCAACAGCCAGAAGAAGAGATACATATGGTGGGGTCCAGAACAAAGGAGCCTCTGTACTTGTGGAATTTGGGGTCCCATGGAATTTGGGGCATAGCACAGTGGTATGTGGAAGCATTCTGGTTCCCCAACCTAGAAGGTCTTCAAAACCCTTGCTTTTCGGGTTTTTAATGGAGGCTTCATTATCTAGGCACGATTGATTAAATCATTGGCCACTGGTGATTGATTCAACCTCCATCCCCACCTCTTCCCCAGAAATCAGAGGGTGGTGTTGAAAGTTCCTACCTTCTTCTCTTAGTTGCTTTCCAAAAGTCACCTCATCAACATTAGCCTAGTTGTGGTGGGAAGGAACTGAGGCAAGAGACCAAGTATTATAAGAAAAGATGCCTCCATTGTTCTTATCGCTCAGGAAATTCCAAGGGTTTGGGGAGATGTGAGCCAGAAACTGTGCACAAAGACCAAATATACATCAGAAACGTATATGTGGACATCTGAATGACCACATCTATATTTCTTATAAATCACAGTATTGCAATAACACTGTATTATCTAATTTAAATGTGCTAAGAGAGTAGAACTTAAGTGTTCTCACCAAAAAAAATGTAAATACGTGAGGTGACGGATGTGTTAATTAACTACATGAGAGGAATCCTTTGACAATGTATACTTAAGTCAACATGATGTACACTTTATCTTAAAATTGTATATGTCAATTATACCTTAATAAAACTGAAACTTAAAAAAAAATTCTAGAGTCTCTTCTAAAAAACAGAAAAGAAAGGAACCCTTTCCAATTCATTTTATGAAGCCACTATTGCTCTGACATTAAAACCGGGCAGAGTACAAAACATGCAAAAATCATTAGCAAAGTATTAGCAAATAGAATCTGGCTATATATAGAAAGAATTATACACCATGACCAAGTGGCATGTAATCCAGTGATGGAAGGTGTTTCAATACTTGAAAAATCATTCAGTGTAATTCACCACCTTAACAAGCTAAAGAAGAAAAATCACATAATTATATCAATTGATGCAGAAAAAGCAGTTGACAAAATTCAACATTCATTCATGATAAAAACTCAGAGAAGTAGGAACAGAAGGTAACTTCTTCAACATGATAAAGAACATCCATGAAAACCTACAGCAGGGCTTCCCTGGTGGCGCAGTGGTTGAGAGTCCGCCTGCCGATGCAGGGGACACAGGTTCGTGCCCCGGTCTGGGAGGATCCCACATGCCCAACGGGAGAGGCCACAACAGTGAGAGGCCCGCGTACCACAAAAAAAAAAAAAAAACCCTACAGCAAACATCATACTTAATGATGAAAGACTGAATGCTTTCTCCCTGAGATCAGGAACAAGGCAAGGACAGCTGCTTACCACTGCTATTCAACATGGTACTGGAAGTTCTAGCTAGCTCAGCAGAGCAAGAAAAAGGAGTCAAAGACAAAGGGATCAAAAAGAAAAAAAAAACCTAGCTCTGTTGCATATGGCATGAAAGTCTACTTAGAAATCCCAAGAAATCTACAAGGAAAGTCCAAGAACTAATAAGTGAGTTCAGTAAGATCATAAGATATAAGATCAACATAAGAAAATCAATTGTATTTCTATATGCTAGCAAAAAAACACATGGAAACTGAAATTCAAAATACAAGATGACTTATAACCTTTCAAAAAATAAAATACTTAGGAATAAATATAATAAAACTTATACAGAACTTATATGCTAAAAACTAAAAAATGCTGATGAAAGAATCAAAGAAGATCTAACAAAATGTTGAGACATACTGTGTTTATGGATTAAAGGACTCAACATAGCAAAGATATTAATTCTTCCCAAATTGATATATAAATTTAATGCACTTTCTATCAAAATCTCAGCAAGATTTCTTTTTTGCATAAATGAAGACAAAATAATTCTAAAATTTATAGGGAAAGGTAAAGGAGCTGAAATAGTTAATATCTTTTTTTTAAAAAAGAGGAATAAAGTGGGAAAATTGATCTGTCTAAATTTTAAACCTTATTATACAACTATAGTAATCAAGAGTGTGAAGTATTGGCAGAGAGGTAGACACATAGATCAATGAAATAGAACAGAGAGTCCAGAAACAGCCCCATACAAGGATGGCCAACTGAATTTTGACAAAGGTGCAAAAATAATTCAATGGAGGAAGGATAGTCTTTTCAATAAATGGTGCTGGAGCAACTGGACAGCCATAGACCAAAAACAAAAACAAAAACACTCTATACAAAAGTTAATTCAAAATGAATCATAGATTTAAATTATGTAAAATGTAAAACTATAAAACTTTTAGATGAAAATATGGGAGAAAATCTTTGGGTCCAGGGCTTGGTGAAGACTCTTAAGACATGACACCAAAAACAGGATTATAAAAGAAATAAAAAGAAAAAAAAAAGCAATAAATTAGACTTTAATAAACAACTTTTTTTTTTTCTACAAAAGACCCTATTAAGAGGATTAAAAAAACAATTTATAAACTGGGAGAAAATGTTTGCAATCCACATGTCTTAGGATTCATATTTAGAGCACAGAAAGGACCCTCAAAACTTAACAGTAAAAAAACTAACAATCCAATTAGAAAATGGGCAAAAGACGTGAAAAGACATTTTACTGAAGAGGACAGATGGATGGCAAATAAACACATGAAATGATGTTTAGTACCCCTAAGCATGAGGAAATGTAAATTAAGACCACGAGGAGATATACCTATTCGCTAATAGAATGGCTATAAGAAAAAAGAATGACAATGCCAAGTGCTGTCAAGGATGTAGAGAAACTGGGTTTCTTGTACATTGCTGGTGGAAATGTGAAATGGCAAGCTACTCTGAAAACTAGTTTGGCAGTTTCTTAAAAAACTAAACATACGTTTACCATATTACTCAGCAATTGCATTCCTGGGTATTTATCCCAAAGAAATCAAACCATGTCTACATAAAAACCTGTACATGATTGCTCATATTAGCTTTATTTGTAACAACCAAATACAGTAAACAAATAAAATGGCCTACAATAGCTAAATGGTTAGACTGTGGTACATCCATACAATGGAATACTACTTAGCAACAAAAAAGGAACAAACTGATTTGGAACAAACAAAAAGGAAAAATGATAAATGCAACAATTGAGATAGATCACCAGTTCATCACACTGAGTGAAAAAAAGCCAATCTCAAAAGGTTGCATACTGCATGATTCCATTGACATAACATTCTCAGAAATTATACAGATTAGTGGTTGCCAAAGGTTAGGGATGGGGGTACAGGAAAGCGAAGTGGGAGTGACTATAAAGCTGTAGCTCTAGGGAGATCTTTGTGGTGGTGGACTCGTTTTGTATCTTAATTGCCTTGGTTACATGAATCTACACATGTGATAAAATCACATATAACTACACATACACTTTATACCAATGTCAGTTTCCTCATTTTAATATTGTACTGTAGTTACATAAAATGTTAGCATTTCAGGAAACTGGGTGAAGGGCACATGGGATCTCTCAGTACTATCTTTGCAACTTCCTATGAATCTATATTTGTTTCAAAAGAAAATGTTTTTAAAGAATTCACACTAAACCATTAAACAATGTATAATTTTAAGGTGGCAGTGTGCAAATCCAAGCAAATGGCTAGAAAACTCGGAGGTTAGATGCTTCTGGAAATTTATCTCTCCTCATCCCTTTGCAGTTTTGTTACTATCTGGATTCCAAGATTTTGGGTTGTTAAGGCTGGGAGGTGTCATTGAAAGCAGTGCTTCTCAAGCTGATGTCCATGTGAATCCTCTGGGGATCTTTTTAGGATGTAGATTCTGATTCCAAGGGTCTGAGTGGGGCCTGAGTTCAGGGCCTTGATTAGGGTGAGGTGAGAGGGGAAGTGCAGGGTCAGATCCTGTCTTCATTTAAAATTATGATATTTTCTTCATCACGGGTTTTTGCATTAATTTTGATTTTTTAAAATATTATTTATTTTGATTACTGAGTTTGGGGGTGCCCCCTTAAATTTTGCACTGGAGGGGGCCATCCCCCTTGGCCTCACCCTACTCCTGGCCCTGCCTGAGATGCAGCATTTCTAATAAGCTCCCAAATGAGACCAGTGCTGCCGGTGTGTAGACTATATTTTGAATAGCAAGGGACTACAGACAAGTGGGGCAGCCCCTGCAATGGTAGGGTACCCACAAAAGTTCTCCTCCCTCCTCGACTCCACCACTACCACCACTTTGCATGACAAGGGCATTTCTCAACGCTGGCAGGCAACCCACTGGCAAAGCCATAGCTAGGGCCCTGGAATTTAATTTCATGCCAAGCTTCCCAAGTTGTGGTCTGTTGTTGTCCGTCAGCTCTGTCCCAGGGACAGAGCCAAATCACTCTCACATTTTACACTTGGGTCTGACCCACCCTCCATTTGGTCTACTTTCCTTGCTCCTAGTCTCACAGAGGAGGAGCCCGAGGCTCCCAGTGGCATTGTCATGTCCTGTCCTTGGTACCCAAGGATCCACTGTGTCTCACAACTCATTCCAGGCCACTTGGAACCAGGTAAATCTACCTTCCTGACAGGCTGTGCTGGACCCACCAGCCGAGGATAGACACAACACAGGTGATTTGTCCATTAATAATAATTCATGAGACATGAGACAGACATGTCTCATCTGCCTCCTGGCTACTCAGTGAACCCAGCTGATGCGTAATCTACTCTCCTCTTCCAGGAAGTTAATGGAGGAAACACTGTGGTCAGGACATCAATACTAACTTGATTTTGCCTTTTCAGCTGCAATTAGAAATGACCCTTTCTGAGTTGTATTCACAGCTGGAGCTGCCTGCATTTTCCTTGTTTGTGAATTTCACAAAGGCAGTCTGGATTTGTTAACATTCTAAATCTCAGAAAGCACTTGCTAATAAAGGAAGAAACCAAACTGTGAGTCCCTCTAGGCAGAGTTATTCCTGCTCAGGGGCTAAAAAAAAATTATTTTTAAGGAAACCATCCTTGTGGCCTAGCAAACTGAACCTCGGGCATTCCCTAACAAAAATTTAATGAGTGTTTATTCTGTTCAATGCTCTCTGCCAGGTGCTGTAGGGGACTTAGAGAAGTAAAAGACACAATCCCTATCTCTAGGGAGCTTAGCTTTTCAATGCAAGGACATGGCATCCTCTGCTGAATCAATGCCAAAATGAACAGCAGAGACCTTAAGTGCTATCGGACTTCAGGGGAGGGTGCAATCCCAGTGGAATGGGGTGGCCTGGGAAGCTTTCCTAGAACAGATGAGACTTGAGCTGGGTCCTGACAGCAGAGAAGAGGAAGGTATATTCACTCTGTCTTTTTATTTTCTGTTTTCTGATGCTTTAACATCTGGGCCCTTGCTGACCCTGGAAGGGCCACCCTCCAAGAGTTTGTCAATTCCTAGAGATAGTAAACAACTTATCCTAGAGATGGAAAACAACTCACTCTAGAATGCAGCCTTCCCGTACCACCTCGTCCATTTGGCTGTCACACTCAGGGCCACTATTCCCCTTCCCTCAGCT
>NC_041217.1:26739613-26744882 GCF_002837175.3 Physeter macrocephalus
CTAATCAACTACGTTCCAATATAAAATAAAAATTAAAAAAAAATAAGATTGGCTCATACCCTTGATGTGTAATTTAACCTTTAAAGAGACTAAATCACCTGTATTACAGTTAAGGGAAAGAAAGGGTTTCTATTCACTGGAGGACAATAAATTGATATGTAAACTCTCCTGCATTTGCTATAATACTGAGCACATGTCATTTCTTTGAGAATTTGTGTGAACATCATTTATATTAAAGAGTGACTATTTAAAAAAAATGATACACATTAGAGGAAGAATTACTAGGTTAGCTGAAAGTTTGGCTCCAGGGGTTAGGGAAGGGATGGGATAGCCATGTAGGTGGGAAAGGACCCAGGAAGGACCAAGATGAGAAGAATATTATTAGTCTACAATCACACTGCACAGGGATAATAGAGTCTGGATGGCTGTTACCCTTACCATTTCCCAGCAGTGTTCATAGTTCTTTTCTTTCCATAATAGGAAAACAGAGACAGAAATTGGTGAGATAATTTCAGTTCACAGGCAAACTATGAAGATGTGTTGCCACAAGAATTACCAAGCCAGCAAACCTAATAAACCATAATTCCATGCAATCCTCCTTGTTAGTTGACAGTTCATGTATATCAGTGCCTCTTACTGTCTGTCCCAATTTGAAAATGTGCACAAGGCACAGAGACTGATATTTCCCAGAATCGTTTAGCATGGAGTGGGTGGTAGGGTGAAGTGGCTGAAGAAGAGAGGGGATGTTTATCCGGCAGCACAGAGCTCTCTGTACACAAAAAACAGGTGATTTCTCGGTGCACAAGGACATTCGTCACTCGGGCAGATCTCTTGGGAGCAGTGCTTGAAGAGTTGGAAATAAAAATAGTCCTTTTGGCTGCCGGTTTTCTTCTTTTGCCCCAGGAGGCCACTGCTTTCCCTCTGTGCTCCTCCCTGCTGCTCCTGGCTGCTCCCTGCCTCCCCTGGGTTTCAGAGGAGCTGGCACTGAGCACTCCCCTTTCTCACTTGACATCCTCTCCAACACAGCAAGCAGCTTTCTTGCCAAATCTCTAGGTCAGTGGCTCATCAGATGTCAGCTGCCCCGGCAGCTCCCAGGACAGGCAGGGAGGTTGCAGCAGCCAGTGCTCAGGGCCAGAGAGGAGAGAGGAAGGTGTCATGTGAGGGGTTCATCACCTGGTTCTGGAACTGAAGATCACACAGCTCTGTGGCTGGACCCCAGCCACTCAGACTGAGTTGGCAGGTCCCTGAAAAAGGTGAGTGGCCAGACACCACAGGCCAGGACCCTGGCTTCCTGGCTTCCTCCCCACCCAGCCGCCCTACCCCATCTCCCCTCCAGAAACTGGAGAGGCTGTGCTTTCTTTGGACATAATCTGAGGCTGAGATCAGCAAAATCTGGACCCTTAGAGAGCATTTCAAAAAGAGCCTCTGTGGTGCTAATCTAAAGGCTGATGTGACTTTCTAGGAGGACCTCTTCTCTGATTCACCATCTCTGCCTCCCTGCCACGCCCCCGATGTTCTTGGGCAGTGGCCCTCTGTCCTCTGGTCCTTTCTCAGAAAGAAGGGGACCAGTGCAAAGCCCTAGGCAGACGCACAGTGAGCCAGCATGGCCACTGCTGACCTGAGCAATCCTGTTTGCTTTCAGAGCTAGCAATCCTCCCAGATCTGGTCTAGGTGATTTGTCTCCAGGTGCCCTGCCTACTGGCCGTCCCAGTCCCAACACCCAGTGCTGCTGGAATGATCTTCTGCAGTAGTAAAAGTCTGCCTCCTGCAAGGGAGATCTTATGGAAGGTCTGCCCAATTTATACTGACCCAAGGACCCCCAGGGACAGGAAGCTAGCTGGCTGCCATCTTGTAAAATGTGACCCTATTCTCCAACTCCACTCCATTCCTTCTAGGTGGGCTAGCAGGGCCAACAGGAATCTTTTCCCTGATGTTAGGATTAGAGGCGAGAGAGAAAAACACGGAGACAGAGAGATTTGGTCGTTCTGTGAGGCCGTAGTTGGCCTTTTTGTGCTGTGAATCTTGAGATGTAGAGGTAGCAAGTCAGCAGAAAAAATGAACAATGAATCAGTTACACAGAAAAAGGCAAAGAGGAGAAATAAAAATACTTCAAGGATTCCCCACAGCATTCCAGAACTGGGTTTCTTGTCTCCCTGAGGCCCACTCCTGCCCACAGGGGTTCATGATTATTCAAATAAAGTCCCTTCTTCCTAAAGTGATTTCTCTCTCCACCACCAACATAGACTAATAATGCTATTATATTTCTTTAATTCTAATATGCACCATCAATTTGAATAATGTTTGTGTGTCTGTCTGTGTATGTGTGCTGGGGGAGAAACAGTACATTAAAAATAAATACTCTTTGTATGACCTATTCCAATTTCAAAAATGTTCAACATGAAAAGCATGCATCCTAACACTGAGGAAATAGGACACTTCAATTACGCACTCTCTGATCCTGACTCTTAACTAGGTAAAACTGTCCATTTAAATCCAATTAAATTGTATATGTCTCCAAGTCATTAAGGAGTAGCTGGACTCTATCTGTTGTCGTTTGCACGGGAGGAGACCACTTGAGTTAGCCTTCAGCTGGTCAGGAATAGCCTTTGGCAGTTTCCTACAGACCCTGCCATGGGGATCATAACTGTGGGACTCATTATGGATCATAATCATAAGAGGATGTCCCTGTTAAGAACATTATCCAAGCTCTTACTGTCGCTCTCAAGGAGGGACACAGTCAGAGCCACATTAAGTTGTCCACCCTTCCCAAGGAGGCTGCCCACCCACTGCCTTTTGGCCAAGCGTGTTCACTTTCCTCCCTGCTTCCATTTCCCTCTGGTAATCCCCACGACGAGGTCCAGGAGGAGGCAGGGATGGCTTGGCCCAAGCATAACTGAGCACTTTATGGAGGCTTTGCAAACAGCCAATCTTAGAGTGGTTTGGAAGGCATCTAATCCACTCCCTCCTCTGCAAGATGTGGAACTGGGGCTCAGAGAGCTTGAGAGAGCTGCATAGGGTCACTTGGCCAGATAGTGGCACAACCCAGACTACACCCAGGTTCATTGACCTTCCATGCTGGGCTCTACTCTTTCTATCACCACTCCTCTTCCCCCCAGAGCAGGGAGGCTGGGCATCCAGCAGGGATACAAAGGGAGCCATCATGAGATGCAGCATGACAGGTGATTAAGAGCATGCAGCTGGAGCCAGAGCGCCCAGGTTCAAATCCCAGCCCCGCCACTCCCCAGCCACTCAGGCCAGCTACCTAACAGCTCTATGCCTCATTCACCACATCTGTCAAATGGAGATAAAAACAGTATCTATTGCCTAGGATTATTGCAGCATTATTTTAGTTATTGAGAGTAAAGCATTTTGAACACTGCACGGCACATAGTATACTCTTATGTTTGCTAAATAAAATTGAGCAGCCTCTGATGCCCCAGGGTCTGAGGAGGAGTCTGGGGGTAGAGCCATCCTGGGGCATCACGTGGACAGAGTCCCTTAGCCCCAGGCTGCGGGGCTGTGTTACAGACGCAGCCAGGTGCAGACCCGAGGAAAGGAGGGTAGGACGGATGCTGCGGCTTGGGTGACCTCAACGCAATGCCCGTCACCTTCTCCACCCATACTCCCTCCTGGAAACCTGCATGTCCTTTCCAAGGGCCTTAACTAGTGGTGCCCCCTGAGAACACTGTTGGCGGCAGCGGGGCCACATGCTGAATGGCCAGTTACCTCCAGCTCCCAAAGCTGGGCCTGGTGGAGGAGAGTGTTTCAGAGGCTCCTGCTCTGTGAGAGCTTCCAGAAGTCTGGGTCAACCTGGCACCAGCTCTAAAAGTGTGGAGTGGGGTCACAAAAAGGAACTCCTAAATACAGGAGCATTTCTTACTAACTTAAAAACACATGGGTTTTTTTTTTTGCCACATTGCATCTTTAAGGGTTAATTCAAACAGGAACAGAGAGGTGAATTCCATTCCAATTGGCAGCTCCTCCCCCTTTAAGGTCCTCTCAGAGGCTAGTATAAAACATGCAGAGAAAGGTTTTCACCTCCTTCAGGGCTCAGAGCTCCCAATTCCGGGCTACACGGCCCTAACATCTCAGCCAGATCTTCACTCAACCTCTCCAGGCTGGTGTTCAGGCAGAGCCACAGCCTGAGACCCTGAACCCCTCGCAGCACTTCCAGCAGAAGGACAGAGGCCGGGGGGTGGGGGGTGGGGCCTGCCGAGGGCTGCGGAGGTCCGTTTTCCAGCTCGCAGCTGGGGACTTGAGGAGAAGGAGGGCTGACGGGAAGCTTGAAAGGAAGAGAAGGAGGCTGGAGGGTGAGGAGCTGGCCGGGGACCCTGCTGGACAGACCAGGTGAAAGGAGAGGAGATACCAAGGGGCTGAGTAGCCCCTCCACTGAGGGGAGCAGAGGCAGGCTGGCCCTGGGGCAGGCAGGCCAAGGGAATCCGGGAGCCTGGGAGGGACATACCTTTTCTCTTCTAATGAAGAGAAGCCACCCGGCTTCCTTTTTTTTTTTAAATATTTTTTTAAAAATAAATTTATTTTATTTTATTTATTGAAAGACAGTGAATGCTGTTATAGCAATGCGTAAACTGTTTTGTTTAATGTGAAAGTCAAAAGACCAAAGATTTAGACAGCTAATCAAGGCTTCCTTTTTTTTTTTAAATAAATTTATTTTATTTTATTTATTTATCTTTGGCTGTGTTGGGTCTTCGTTGCTGCGCACGGGCTTTCTCTACTGTTGGCAAGCTGGGGCTACTCTTCGTTGCGGTGTGCGGGCTTCTCGTTGCGGTGGCTTCTCCTGTTGCGGAGCACGGGCTCTAGGTGCACGGGCTTCAGTAGTTGTGGCACGTGGGCTCTAGAGCGCGGGCTCAGTAGTTGTGGCACGTGGGCTCTAGAGCGCGGGCTCAGTAGTTGTGGCACACGGGCTTAGTGGCTCCGTGGCATGTGGGATCTTCCCGGACCAGGGCTCGAACCCGTGTCCCCTGCACTGGCTGGCGGATTCTTTTTTTTTTTTTTTTTTAAATAAAATAAATTTATTTAAAAAAAAAAAAAAGAACCCCTGTGTATAATGCCTTTGGGCAACTGCATGCTAATTTGTAGCTTTCCTACCCTTACGTTGCTAAATCTTTTTTTTTTTAAGATTTTTAGAAATTTCATGTAATGTTTGAAACATTTATATTAACATATTTCCATACAAATAACCCAAAGAAAGTTTAGTATTACTTTTTTTGTTTGTTTGTTTTTTATACTGCAGGTTCTTATTAGTCATCAA
>NC_041217.1:26745285-26765553 GCF_002837175.3 Physeter macrocephalus
CTCCATACTGTTCTCCATAGTGGCTGTATCAATTTACATTATTCCCACCAGCAGTGCAAGAGGGTTCCCTTTTCTCCACACCCTCTCTAGCATTTATTGTTTCTAGAGTTTTTGATGATGGCCAATCTGACCGGTGTGTGATGATATCTCATTGTCGTTTTGATTTGCATTTCTCTAATGATTAATGATGTTGAGCATTCTTTCATGTGTTTGTTGGCGATCTGTATATCTTCTTTGGAGAAATGTCTATTTATGTCTTCTGCCCATTTTTGGATTGGGATGTTTGTTTTTTTGGATATTGAGCTCCATGAGCTGCTTGTATACTTTGGAGATTAATCCTTTGTCGGTTGCTTCGTTTGCAAATATTTTCTCCCATTCTGAGGGTTGTTTTTTCGTCTTGTTTATGGTTTCCTTTGCTGTGCAAAAGCTTTTAAGTTTCATTAGGTCCCATTTGTTTATTTTTGTTTTTATTTCCATTACTCTAGGAGGTGGATCAAAAAAGATCTTGCTGTGATTTATGTCAAAGAGTGTTCTTCCTATGTTTTCCTCTAAGAGTTTTATAGCGTCTGGTCTTACATTTAGGTCTCGAATCCATTCTGAGTTTATTTTTGCGCATGGTGTTAGGGAGTGTTCTAATTTCATTCTTTTACGTGTAGCTGTCCAGTTTTCCCAGCACCACTTATGGAAGAGACTGGCAGGCGGATGGCGGATTCTTAACCCCTGAACCACCAGGGAAGCCCCACCAGGCTTCCTTTTTTTTTTTTTTTGCGGTACGTGGGCCTCTCAGTGCTGTGGCCTCTCCCGCTGCGGAGCACAGGCTCCGGACGCGCAGGCTCAGCGGCCATGGCTCACGGGCCCAGTCGCTTCGCGGCCTGTGGGATCTTCCCAGACCGGGGCACGAACCCGCTTCCCCTGCATCGGCAGGCGGATTCTCAACCACTGCACCACCAGGGAAGCCCCAGGCTTCGTTTTTGAACTGCTTTCCTTTCTGGGAGGCTCTGCACTCTCTCTGTGGGGCCCTCCTGCCGCAGCCTCAGGCCTGAGTCCTTCAGAGAGAGAGACACACACACTGCTGGTAATTCAGGGCTCCTTCCCCAGGGAACACTATCTGCCCCCCACTCTCCCAGGCAACCCTCTCAGCAGCAGCACGCCCTGCTCTGCATCCCCTTGTAACCCTCCAACTGAACCTGTGTCCTAGGTTAAGAGCTCTGCCCAAGCACCACATGTGCTTCCCAGGTCCAGCTTTCTGTTAGAGAACTGTTCATGTTAGTGCAAACAAAGGGCTAGTGGGCCTTTTCTAGAATTTGTACGCAGGACCCAGATTCATAAAGTTAAGCCTACTCCTTTCTCTGTTTTCTGATCTCACCAACATGGAATTTTTTTTTTTTTTTTCCAGACGACTTTATCTTATCTGACTGTCTTCTGGGGACGTGATAATGCAAGATACACTGCAGAGTTAAATTATGAGGGAGGATGTGGTATTAATCACTGAGAATACTCAGTTTTAAAAGCACAAAATGCTGAGTAAATTAAAGCACTCAGTCATGTAGACCAGACCAAAGGGAGAGGAAACTGAGGGCAACTACAACGGAGACCAGACTTAAAATGAGGTTTGGGATCTGTATGAGCACATGGATAGAAGTGAGATACAAGCAGACACTGTCACCGTCCAGCCCTGCCCAGGAGTGGGGAAAAGAGATTCTAAATGTCAGAGAGACTGCCTTTGAGTCTGAGCAACAGCATATGCTAGCTAAGCCCACAAGGACCACCCCTGAATCACTTGTAAATCATTCTGGACCAGAAGGAGATTCCACGGCTTGCTTGGATGTAACCATTTCTCTGGGGATGCAAACTCACCATGGAAAATTCCCAGCCTCACCCAGGTCTGGGTACCCTCACTCTCCCCACTGGTTACTGGACCTTGAAAGCCTCTGCACATTTTTCCTCATTTTGTTGGCAGCAGTGACAGCCATCAGCCTGTTGGGAACCACAGGGTAGTGGCAGACTTGGGGATAATGATCAAGGGAAGTTGCCACTCGGCCTATGGCTGGGCCAGGCTGTGGTATCAGTGTCACCAGGCAATGCTGCCTGTTCTGGCACAGAGCCGGGATGTACCTGGCTCCCACTGTGGAAACCCCAGAGAGAAGGACTCCACCCAGCTGTCCAAATTCCTTTTGGGGGAAGGAACGAAACCGAGGGGGAGGCCATCACCCAGAGAACCCTCCAGGGGATACTTGGAGTTGGTAAAAGTAAGTCCTGGATACCCCAGCATTCAGAGGTGTTACTGAACATTTCTAGATAGACTCAAAGACAAGAGAAAACTCAAACTGGAGGTGGGTTGAGAAGGTCACCTTACTGTGGAGGCAGAACAACAGCCCCCCAAAGATGCTTACATCCTAATTCCCAGAACCTGTGCATATATCACCTTATATGGCAAAAAGGACTTTGCAGAAGTGATTAAGTTAAGGATCTTGAGATGGGGAGATTCTCCTGGATTATTCAGGTAGACCCAATGTAACATACGGGTCCTTATAAGAAGGAGGCAAGAGGGTCAAATTCAGAAAGAGAGACGAGACAAGGAGAGCAGAGGTCGGAGTCCTGCGAGGCCACGAGCCAAGGAATGTGATGGTCTCTAGAAGATGGAGTGGGCAAGGAAACAGATTCCTCCACAAGCTCTAGAATGGAAAGCAGCCCACCTGACCCATTTTAGACTTCTGGCCTCCAGAACTGTAAGGTAATAGGTTTACAGTATATTGATTTAAGCCACTAAATTTGTAGTAATTTATTACAGCAGTGATAGGAACTAATACTCTTCTAAGCTACTTGATTTCCCCACGACCCAAACCATTTCTAGGTAGGCCTGAAACATGGTGCCCCCCTTGGCTTTCTCCTCAGATAACCTGCGCCTGGTGCTTCCTTCTCCTGACTTAGTAATGCTGCCATTAATTCTCTCATTTCCAGCTATGAATTTATTCTCCACAGCTAACTCAGGGACCCACCAGTACAGTCTAACTGTTCCCAGTAAGGAAGCTGGATGGAGAAACATGAGTCCAGAGGCTCTGAGGAATATGCGTGATGCCATTTCCTCACTGACTGAAGAGGACACTGGAAAGGGTCCCTCCAGCAGAAAAGCTGATCAAAGGTTTCTCCATTGGCCCTCCTGGCCACACCCAAAGAAATGTATTGCATGAGTGTGTCATGCAGACTGTGGTTGGCCGTCATACACTGCCATCTCCAGGGATGTACACGGCCCAGGGCCTCCCCTAGAGGTTTGCTGGAAGGATACAGGTTACATGTCCCCGGCCCACCTATCCCCACCCCACCAGCTGTCACCTGGGCAATCTAGTTAGACAAATATCAAAGGAGACCTTCCTTGGCCTTCTACACCGCCTCTTCCAGGGAAAGGTGTTTGTCTTTATTCCTCACTGAACAAGCACAAGCCCATTTTGAGATTCTCTGAGCCCTAAATGGTCAAGACACTCTCTTCTTCTCCAACTTTCACACCACGGGCAGCAGCTCTAGGCCTTAGGGCCCCACCAACATTTAATGTAAATCCTGTTACATTTCAGCACACTCTGTGCTTTTCATGAAAGCCACATTCAACTGAATTTATTTCACCCAAGAGTCTGTTTGTGCCTTCTTGAACAGGTACCGCAGTGGGCAGCTGAGGAGAGCACAAGAACACCCCACCCAGTCTTTCTGGCCCCAACTCAGATGCCCACAGCCAGCTGAGCACTGGTGTTTGGGAGGCTCCAGTGTGCCCTAAGGAGGCGGCTCTGGGCCCACTTCCTGTCTGCTCTGGTCACTGGGTCAGGAATAGGTCACATGTTATTGTCTTAAGTGGAGAGAACTGAGGAACTAGAGCACAGTTTGGGATTAGGTTATCACATGTCTCCCAACTCCTCATCGTGTTAATTAATAATGATTACCAAATATAACCTCCCAGGCACTTTATGGATGCCTTCTCATTCAAGTCACTCAACTACTCCATTGTTCTAATTTTGCTGGGCTTCTGTGAAAAGTCACCAACAACCACAACCAAAATGACAACTCCCAACGCAGCAGGTTTTTTCCTCCTTATTAGATCCTGTCTCTGTTAACGGCAGCACCATCCACTCAGATGCCCCCAATAGAAATGTCTGGTAGAAACCACATGGTCTCATCCTACTTTACACCTCTCTGCTTAATCCATCTCCAGGTCCTGGAAAACCGACATCTCTGGCTGTGGATGCAGGTGGGAAGGAGACAGCCCTTCACTGGTGAGTGTAAAATATGAATGAGCCAGCAACCGGCCATCACCTCCACGTGCCCCCTGTGGTGAAGTGGTTGAGTGTAAAGGGCTCCTTTTCTGATCTATGGCTGCTTTTGTTGCAACTGAGCTTAAAGATGTTTCCGCTCAGGTCATCTCCAGTTACAACTTGGCTTTGTCTCCTTGGGATGAACATTTCTCCCATCTATATGATGCCTTCCTGAAGCTTAGGGAAAAATATGACTTCCCAGAAGGGACAACGCATCTGTTCCTCTGGACGCCTTCCCTGTGTCCCAGGGTGGAGTGGATCAAGCCTTTCTCTGCACTCCCATGTTAATTTGTGCATACCTCTTTTTGCAGTTATTGCTAAGCACTGTCATTTATTTCACGGCATTATTCTCTACATATGGCTCTTCAACTAGATTGTAGGCTCTCAGAAGTCAGGTCAGGACCAGGTTTATCTTCTAATCCCCAGCCTAGCTAGTGCCTGGCACATTATAGATGCTCATCAATGTTTGTTGGATAAATAACCTCTGAATATAAGGGGCTGGCCTATTCTTTGTGCACAGGATGTTCTCAGGAGATGAAGAGGTTTACAAGGAGAGCAGGAGGCAGAGACCTTCATGGCAAGAGTGTCTGAACTCTATGAAACTTGTTTCTGGGAAGGACTAAAGCCCGGTCAGAAATTACTTGCTGAATTTATGTGATATCCTCTAATACCAACTTTATTCCCTGGCGACAGACTTTCATGGCTTCCTAAATCAGCACAGAGAACTTCAGTTTGCTGGTTTTTAACCAGCACATGCACTATTGTGTTACTAGAGTAGCACCATGATCAAATGTAGGCCTAACGGACTAGATTAGGAATCAAGCTAGGGGGACCGGATTAAATATGACAGCTATTAACATTATGAGTCCCTGTCCCCTCCACTTTTCTTTTAATCCTTACACCAGACGTCTGTTACACAGGACTGACTGAATACATGCATTTATTGCCCCTGTCTTGAAACCCCACTAAAATGACATTAAAGGAATAAAAAGGTGAAAATGTCAAGGACAAAGAAAATGGGAGGGGAGACGAAAGATGCCTACACATTTTTGGAAGGTGCAGAATAAACGCATGAGTGGTAATTGATGTGGCAGAGTGGAGAAAGCCAAAACTTACATGCCTGGAGCTAATTTGCACCACTGAACCTAAGAGTGACTCAGGATTTGAGGTACCATTACCTTAGAAAGCATGGAGCTGGACAGAGAATGGGTAAAAATTGGCATAATGGTCTGTTAGACCTACACACCCCCGGCCTCCTCCGTGTAGCAGGTTTGCTGCCCCTCCCTGACCTTGGCAGGAAATGGGAATATCATTCTCTGGAGCAAATGATCCTAAAAGGTTTGAGACTCTGAGAAACGAGACAAAGTAAAAGGCAGAAGGAAAGTGGTTTCTGGAACACAAGGGGATTCAGTGCAAGTCTCCATGCTGAAGAGTGAGAGCCACAGCTCCCTTTCTCATGAGGCTCCCAGAACAGATGCAGACTAGTTCATGTTCCTCAGGCAGAAGATTGAGAACTCCTCTTTAGGGAAATGAGGGGCTCAAGAGAAGCATGGATTGATATTGATGGAACCACCCTTGCACGTCCCTAAAATCCACTAGTCAACAGGCTCCATCTATGACTCAACAAGGCCCAGCTTATGAATGAGCAGTCAAGGATCACCAGTCATTTGAGAAAGCATCCAATATAAAGGCGGAAAATCAAAATAAACAAATGGGGGGAGGGGAGGAACTCAGAGAAACTGGAAATGCAGAAAATAGAAAAAAAATTAAAGACATTATAATATCCTCAGAGAGATATAAGATCTTGCTTTCATGAAATGAGAAGTAAATTCTATAATAAAGAAACAGTTATTCATTCATTCATTAGATATTTACTGTGCCTATTTGTGCATGGCACTATTCTAGGGGCTAGAAACACAGAACTAGTACTAATATAGAAACCATTTAAACATTCCTGCCCTCATGGAGCTTTCATTTCAGTGAGAGAGACAGACAACGAACAAAAAAAATAAGTAAAATATAGTATGCCAGATTATGATTGATGCTGTGGAGGAAAAAAATTAGCAGGGAAGGGAGTTAGGGAGAGCTAGCAGAAAGGGATTATAGAAATGTAACCATGATGATCAGGGACTACCTCAAGGAGACAGTGACATTTGAACAAAGAAATGAAGGAGGCTAGGTAGCAAATATGAGAACAAGGAAAGACTCTTGCCAATTAAAAATATTACAGCCAAAATTTAAAATTCTAAGAAAAGTTGGAAGATTAGGTTGAAGAAATCCCATAAAATAACCCACAAAGACAAACAACAATAGGAGAGGGAAAAAAAAGTAGATGGTAAAAGATGAATCCAAGAGATTCAATCTGACTAAAAGGTTTCCCAGAGACCCACACATATATGGTGTACTAATTCTCAACAAAAGCAAAGGAATGGGAAAAGGAACATCTTTTCAACAACAGAAATTGGTGCTGAAACTACTAGAGAAATGAATAGGAAAAAAAAAAAAAAAGAACTTCAACTCCTATCCAAATATTCCTGAAAAGTTAATTTGACATGGAACTTGGCATATTTATCTAAATATACAAGCTTAAAACCATAAAGCTTCAAGAAGAAAACATAATATAATAAACTTGTGATTTTGCAATAGGCGAAGATTTCTCAGGACAGAAAAAGTACTAACTATAAAAGAAAAAATGATAAATTGAACTTCAAGAGAATTTAAAACTTCTGCTCATCAAAGGATACTTAACAGATCATATAAACAAATTACGGTAGATTCGTATAATGGAATATTACTCAGCGGTAAAAAGGGATAAACTGTGCTACTCGCAAGAACACAGAGAAATCTCAATAACATTATGCTGAGCAAAGAAAGCCAAACACAAAGCAATATATACAATGTAATTCCGTTTATGTGAAGTTCAAGAATACAAAACTAATCTCCGATGACGGAAATCAGAACGATAGCTGTGTATGGGCGATAAGGATTGCCTGGAAAGGGGCATGAGGAAACTTTCTGGGGAGATGGAAATGGTCTGTATCTTGACTGGGGAGTTGGTTACACAGGTATCCAAAATTTTGATAAATTTTGATAAATTTATCAAAATTCATTGAATTGTACACTTACTTGTCACTCTGTATAAACTTTACCTCAGTTTTCAAAAATGAAAAGAATGAGGGAAAAAAGATGTCCACAGTGAGAGAGAGAATGCGCTAACGGAGGGAAGGAAATAAGGGGAAAAACACAAATTACTTTTTTTAACTTTTAAATCCTCACATCACTTTTTGATGTATTATTTAGTGTTATTATTGCAATATAGATTTTATAAATAAAACCCTGAGACATAAAGAGGTTAAGTAATTTACTGAAAAAAATAAGGACCTGGATCTAGGTTTTCTTACTACCAATAAACTTAACCACCTCCTCTCTGTGGCAAAAAAATACCATATGTTTGAAAAGCATCTATAATTGAGAGCTGCCATCAGTTTGTGGGCTATTATAATGATCCCTTCAAGAGTAATGGACCAAGGATTCAGCTGAAGCATCTCTCTCTTGGCAACAATCATTTCCTGCTCCATTTTTAAATTCTTAATCACTTAGATACCTTGAGTCATCAATACTCTCTATCCACTTGCACTATTACTGCCATTCTCCAAAGATCTAAATGTCTCGTGGATGATGCTAGAAGATGTCACACACCACGCTTCTCTACGGGGAGAGCGGCTGTGCTGTGCTCAGAGGTTTAATGCCCAAGGAATGGGGCTGCTGGAGTGTGTGCACACTGGTGGGGCTGTTTCTTTATTTGGTCTCAAAATCTAAGGAATAAACTGGTAGTTCCCTTATTATTGATTTCATCTAGGTCCCCTCCCTGAAGAAAGTGTATACATTGCTATATTTAAAATAGATAACCAACAAGGACCTACTGTATAGCACAGGGAACTCTGCTCAATATTCCGTAACAACCTAAATTGGAAAAGAATTTGAAAAAGAATAGATACAAGTGTATGTATAACTGAATCGCCTTGCTGTACACCTGAAACTAACACAACATTGTTAATCAACTATACTCCAATATAAAATAAAAATTAAAGAAAAGAAAGTGTCTCCTGGGAACTATAGAAATGGAAATGTTACAGACAGAAGAGTGGGAATAGATCTGAAAGATCATAACCCTGATACAAGTATCAGAACTCTGAGTTCTCCAGATTAATAAGGATTCATCAGAAAATTGAGAGCCAGAAGGTCCTCAGAGATCATTTATTACAAACGCCCTCACTTTACACGTGAAAAAAAGTGGAGGTTCACTTTGTGTGCGCGTGAAGTGGGGGCAGAGAGAGAGAGAAAGAGAGGGAGGGAGGGAGGTGACAGTGTGGAAATAGCATTGAAATTTCAATTAAGAAATCTTGGTTTTCACTTATTAGAAGCACAATCTTGCATCAAGTGTTTAATCAAACCTCAGGTTCTCTTCTGTAAAATGAAAATAAGAGAATGTGTCCTGATTACTCACATGATCTTATGAGAATCAAATAAAACAAGGTCTGAGAAGCTGTTCTGTCAACCCTGTATTAATGCTTGTTATTACTATTACCCAAGTTAGCAAATGGAAAAGCTAAAACTAGAAGTCAGGTCTCCTGAGTGCACTCCATCAGTCTGAAGACTGCCCCTCGACTCCTCAGCCGACCTCAGGAAGTGCTCTATTATTTACCTCGTGGCTTAGGATGGAGCATCTGGCTTCAGGGGGTTGCGGAGGAGGAATGTCAGTTGACGACTAGTGAGACGGTGGGGGCTTGGGAAAGAGCAAGAAGCAACTAGAAACTGTCCCATGTCAGAGGATTTGGCCAGGCAACCTTTTGAAGACTGCCCCGCCCTGTCTCAGGAGAGCTGGGGTGGAATGGGGTGGGGAGGGCAGGACTGGGAAGACAGAAGGAAATGTCTGCGGGGATCAGAATCAAGTGCCTCTAGTTCACTGTTCATTGAGTTTGAAGAGTCCTGCCAGTTGCCCCTTCTCCCCCAGCCCCTCCACTAAGGCTCCCCTGGGAACTAATGTCCCATTACGGGCAGGCACAACAGCTCCGGTTCCTGAGATCACAGTTGCAAATCCTCAGGGGTTGACGTCCAGAGTAAGTGCTTGGAGAGCACTGCTTAATCCCTTCCAGCATTTTTAGAAAGAGTTTACGGTTAACAGCTCCTCTGTGGGAGGACGCCCAGCTCAGAGGAATCCTGGATTCAAATCCTGAGAACATCATTCACAAGCTGAAGGTGCCTGGGCAAGAGATTCACATTCTCTGAGCTCTAATTTCCTCCTGCTTAAAGTTGGGATAATAATAATACCTTCTTTACAGAGGTATTGTGAGGAAGGTAATGATAATGGTTAATATTAATTGAACACTACTATGTGCTGTGCACTGTTCTAAGCACTTGCCATGGATTATCTCAGTTGTCACACAATGTATTTTTTTTCTTTGTTTCTTTTTTCTTTTATATTGGAGTATAGTTGATTCACAACGTTGTGCTTTTAGTTTCAGGTGTCAGGTGTACAGCAAAGTGATTCAGTTATACATATACATGTGTCTATTCTTTTTCAAATTCTTTTCCCATTTAGGTTATTACAGAGTATTGAGCAGAGTTCCCTGTGCTCTACAGTAGGCCCTTGTTGGTTATCTATTCAAATACAGCAGTCACGTAATGTATTTTCGATAACTGCTCTGGCACCCGGGAGGTACCCTGTACACCAGTGAAATGAAGCTCGTTTGAGGGAGCACCTTCATCTCTGCCTCCTAGGTGGCCCAGTGAGAGGCTGGGAAGGGGGCGTGTCTGTCTTAGGGAGGGGTTGGAAGCATTCATTAATGCCTGAACACACAGGCATGTCCTGGGAGGTAAGGCCATTATTGCCTTTAAAAACCAGGACCCCGTAAACACAAACACATGAAAGAGGAGTGGCCCTTTGAACATCAAGAGAGCCAGCTGGGCTGATTAGAATGATTACAGTTAGTGGAGAGTCTGATCCTGTCACCTTCCTTAGGGTCCACTGCCAACCAGCCTTGCAAGGGGCCTCAGCCCAGAGAGTATGCTCTGGCTTCTCCCTTCCTGGGTGCTGCTTCCCTACAGGGAGTGCTGACTAGCAAACAGCCGTGCTAGCAAACGCAGCCTCTCCCACGGCTTCCACTGGAGGCACATCCTCAAGTGTGCACAGCTGATTGGCACCCAGGAGGTGAAGTGGCTGGTGCCAGTGGCCGTTGGGGTCCTGACACTCTTTCCTCTGGTTACCTGCTTCTCATGAACAGCCGGACTGGGAAGTCTTTCCAAATACCCGCTTGACTTAGGTGTGAACATCCTTCCCTGGATGCTGGGAGGTATTTATCCTCCCAGGCCTGCCAGGCTGGGCTGAGGAAGCATAACCCAAGGATGACCTGCCAGATTGCTGGTTTAATCCAGCAAGTGCCATAATGGTCAGGGAGGAAAATGATCATGACCCAGAAGCCCCACCTAACAACATGAATTTATACTAAGGGCGGGTAGTGGTTATTAAAGTAATATCTTTACCTGGGGTGGGCTGCAGTTCACAAAGGCTCCACGTATGTTATTACATTAGATCCTGATGGCAAGCTGTGAGCTAAAGCAAGACATGTCCTTATTTCACCAACAGGGAAGCTGAGGTTCTGACAGGCTAAGGGACTGGCCCAAGGTCATATAGTTAATGGGCAGCTGCTTTATGAATAAGAAATGACTGGATTAAGGTAGGCTTTCTCAGCCTCAGCACTTTTGACATTTTGGATCAGATAACTCTTTGTTGCAGGGACTGTCCTATGCATTGTAAGATGTTTAGCAGCATCCCTGGCCTCTATCACTAGATGCCAGTAGTTCCCCTACCCCAGCTGGGACAACCAAAGAAGTCATATGTGGGACTTCCCTGGCGGTCCAGTGGTTAGGATTCCGCGCTTCCACTGCAGGGGGCACGGGTTCAATCCCTGGTCGGGGACCTAAGGTCCCGCATGCCTACGCCGCCTCCAAAAAAAAAAAAAAAAAAGTCAAATGTTCCCTGGGAAAGAGAATTGTCCCAGGCTGAGAACCACTGGGTTAGGGTAGTAGTAAATGAATGCAGCTGAGGGCCCAATCCCAGTACCTCATCTGACTCTGCAGCCCAAATCGTGAGTGACCCAGGATCTGGTGAGGGCTAGTTTCTAACCGTGACCCTGACATCAAAATAGATCCCATACGCCGCCTCCAAAAAAAAAAAAAAAAGTCAAATGTTCCCTGGGAAAGAGAATTGTCCCAGGCTGAGAACCACTGGGTTAGGGTAGTAGTAAATGAATGCAGCTGAGGGCCCAATCCCAGTACCTCATCTGACTCTGCAGCCCAAATCGTGAGTGACCCAGGATCTGGTGAGGGCTAGTTTCTAACCGTGACCCTGACATCAAAATAGATCCCATAGTTAGGAAGTAATTTTCTCCTTCATGCCAATCCTAATGAAAATGAAATGGATCTAATTTCCCTTACAATTCTTCTACTACCTACCATTAATAAAATGAAACCTCACTTTCATCTGGCCCTCCTATTTCTGAAGGAATCCTGCAGGGCTGGAGATGGAATTCCTTTAGTCCACTCAGACTTCCCTTTGAGAGAAGGAGAAAACATAAATAAGCCCTGGAAACACTTCCACACGATACAGAATAAAATATTTAGAATATTTAGAGCCCTCACTAAGTACCAGGTGCTGTACTTGGCAGTTCATATGCTAGCTCATTTAAACCCTATTTTCTAGATGTGGAAACTGAAGCTGAGAAAGGCAAAGCATCTTTCCCGGGACCACAGAGCTAGCAATGATGAAGCTCAGGTTTGAGCCTAGGCCTGACTCAGGCAGGGCTTCCTCCCCATCCTAGGGCCACTGGAAATCCTCCGGCTCTTCCGCGTCTGCTCTCGATTGGTTCAGAACCCCAGGGAGGACAAGGAATGTGACAGTTGTCATCAAATCTCATCTTCCTTCCCAAGGCTCATCTCCTGATCTGACATGTTGGAAATCTCCCCCTAGATAGCCTATGGTCAGTTAAAATTACTCTGCCAATACACCACCTCATCCTCTCTTCCCTCCTGCCCCTCACCCTCCTCCTGGCTGACCTGTTTCTATCAATAAAATCAACCACCTTAGCAAGTCATTAAGCCCTTGAAATCATCTTTGACTCTTGCCATCCACTCCCTTCTCCCCGCTATCCAATCATGTGTCATCTCTCACACCTGTCCCAATGCCCAGCTCCAATTCTACCTCTAGGTTCAGTTCTCTTGGCCTCTCACCTGGATTTTTCTCTTTTTTGGCCGCCCTGTGCGGCTTGTGGGATCTTAGTTCCCCGACCAGCGGTTGAACCCGCACCCTCGGCAGTGAGAGCGCCGAGTCCTAACCGCTGGACCGCAACGGAATTCCCTCGGCAGTGAGAGCGCCGAGTCCTAACCACTGGACCGCAACAGAATTCCCTCACCTGGACTATTAATGGCTCCTCTCTGTGATCCCCTCCAGGCTTTTAACCTCCCATCCCATCGCACCCCCTGCCACCAGACTAAACATCAGCAGCCAGCTCTGATCTTCATCTTTAGTGGCTCCCAAGGTCAACACAGTTGAGTCCAAATTCCAGAGGTACCTTGACTTGTGCCACCTCTACTCTTCCAGCCTCTGTCCCACTATTCCCCAGCCAAACATCTTGTCACCCCCAGGGATCTACGACCTCTGTGTTTCTGCTTACTGCCCACTGTCTGGAACAGCCCCGCAACCCACTCTCACCCCAATTATAGTCATTTCTTGCCCCCTTTCTTCCTGTGACAAAGCAAAGAGCCAAACATATAGAAACCCTCTGTACCCTTCAAGACCAAGCTCAGGTGTCACCTCCTCTATGAAGACTTCCTTGATCTTCCCGGTTAGAAGTGACATTTCCTTCCTACAAACTACTATAGCATGTCCTTTGTATCTTCTCCTCTGGCATTTTATCACTTTCTCTGTGAGTGTCTTATCCTTACTGTGCAGCATAAACTCCTGATTCATAATCTGTAAAATGGGGATGATAATAATGGAACCTCTCTCATGGAACTGTTGAGAGGATTAAATTAGATGAAATAAATTATTATATGGAAAATGCTTGGGAAATTTAATACACAGAAAAAGTTCTAAAAATGTTTGCTGTTATTATTATCTTTACTATTATCTTTATGTGTTATTATTATCTTTATCTTTATTATTATCTTTATTTATCTTTGAAGCACTTAGCACTGTACTATGGACATAGAAATTATTTTTAAAAAATTTTGAACATATGAATGACTGCAATAGCACTGTTCTTTGGAGATGCAACATGGCTGGTCAGCATACAGCCAGGGCTCCAATTACACCCCAGATTTGAATGGAAACGATTTTTTCTTGAGTGCTGCCATTCTCCTCGTGGGAGATGGACCCCAAACCACCCTGTTCTTCTCAGCCAGATGACTTGAAACTTTTTTTTTCCATGCCAGTGCCCTGAGAGATAGCACACTCCTCAGAAGCATAGCTCACTTCATCAGCAACTCAGGCTGGGAGGAGTAAGCGGGGACACGTACACTGAAAATCATCTCCAAGGGAATTCCTGATACGCCTCCCTCCACCTCCCATTTTGAAAAGTGTGTCCTCACTTACCTTTCTTGAAAAATAGGACTTGTACATGAAATGCCCTGTTCCTTAATTTTCCCAACATGGTGATACATTTTCCCCTTGTCTATTCAGCCTGAGGTTTCATTAAAACAGTGGCAACCCAGCAAAGACATCTTTTAGAGGTTTTTTTCAATCCTTTGAAATAATAAGCAACGTGGCTTGTTTGGCCCTAATTTGCGCGTGTGAGCGTGTGCTCACGTGCGTGATTATGTAAGTGCACGCACAGGCGGCAGTGGGAATGGAAATAATTTATTCTGGTGATGCTGAGTGAGTTACTGTTACACCATTCCTGTCTTCCCTCACCATCAGTGTCCATCCATTGAGCTCCCCTGTGTACAAGGAGCTGCATCCAGCACAGAAAATATTAGAGTCACGAGGATATTTATGTTCTTTGCCCCTAAGACCTTTGTACCAATGTGAATATAATGGAAAAAAACAAAAGAAGGAGATGGGAGGGGGGGATGACAGAGAAAATGTAAATGTCTTTGCATAATACACCAGACCAGCCTTGCAGTCCAGACAGTTTGGAGATTCGCTGGAACAAAGGGTCTTTCACGGCACATGCAAGTTAAGGGGCGTTTCAGCAGGGTCCTTTTGCTTTAACAAAACAAAATCCCAAACCCCTCTCCTTCATAGCTCCTGCTTCAAGATATAAGGAAGAAATTATGTTTTCTGATGTCTTAGGTTTTGGTGAGATCTGATGCTTGACTTACTGAATTCACTATTGGAGTCCTGATCCTTCCATCAGCTAATGAGCATAACTTTTCCTGGAAATGACAGCCTCAGCAGAGGATCGGGAAGCGAATCCTTGGAAGTCATTGGAGTTTCTCCTCATGTCATGCTTAGGAGAGCCTATGACACAGGTCAGGTCCTTGCCAGGAGAAAGGAACACCGATGTGAACACAGAGAGGACTCGTGCTGCCCGGGCTATGTCTGTTGCAAAGACCAAGGCAGGCAATGAGAGCATTACCCTGCCAAGTGGCTCCTGACCCATGGGACCTGGCTCATCTGCTTCTTGACCTACACTCTCCTGGGTGCTGGTTTCTGGTGTTCAGAAATAGCCCACATAAAACCTGTCATACGGATTATATTTCCCCCAAAGGACAGAGCTCTGCTGGTTTGCGATCCTGAATCATCAACTTAATAACACCATTCTGCATGGCAGAATTGAAAGCAGGCTTGGAAATGTTTGCTGCCAAGTTTAGGTACCTCTGCTCCTTCAGGCAGCCTGGGAGGAGCCTGGCGGAATGGTCCAGAGTCACAGCCAACATTTCAAACTCTTTGCCTGCTCACGGAAGGACCAGCCGTCCTTAAATAGTCATGTAGCCCGAGAAGGGGCAAGACAACTCTCAGGCAGCTCCAATGCTGAAGGCAAGGGAAGAGGAAAATGGAAAGACTTTAAAAGCATTCTCTTTCCAGCCCCCGCTGAGAATTTTAAATGCCTTCTACCATGACATATTTGAAGTCCGCATTTTATTGTCTGTTTAACTTACCCAGCAAGCTTCGAGGCAGGCGAGAGCTGTGTGGTTATATATTTGTATCTAGCACTGAGAGTGCTGTTGACACTCAGAGCAGCAGAAGAGAATAATATGGCTAAAATCCACTGCAGCAGCAGGTGGCCTGCGCCCAGAATGTAAAAGCCAAAGGAGAAATTTCCTATCTGGATGGTGTGAAGAGGGCATGAGATTTCCAAAGCTGCAAATGCAAATGCTGGGGAAGGAAAGGAACATCAGATACATACTGGGACTTCCCTGATGGCGCAGTGGTTAAGAATCCGCCTGCCGATGCAGGGGACACGGGTTCAAGCCCTGGTCTGGGAAGATCCCACATGCCAAGGAGCAACTAAGCCCGTGCGCCACAACTACTGGGCCTGCGCTCTAGAGCCCGCGAGCCACAACTACTGAAGCCCACACGCCTAGAGCCCGTGCTCCGCAACAAGAGAAGCCACTGCGATGAGAAGACTGTGCACCTCAACGAAGAGTAGCCCCCGCTCGCCACAACTAGAGAAAGCCAGCATGCAGTGACGAAGACCCAACGTAGCCAAAAATAAATAAATAAAATAAATAAATTTATTTAAAAAAAATACATACTGAATTCTTGCTGAAAATTGTCTTGACCTTGCTGATTGGGAGCCTGGCAGGGAGAACTGGGAGGCTCACCCCTCTAGGGAGGAAGGCACAGAAACCATCCCAATGCTGACCTTGCTAGAAGAGTCATGACTCAATCCAAAATAGGAGGCCCCCTTGCTGGGACTGGCAGAGTGTAGTTGGAGGCTCCTGAGCACAGCTCGTTTCCAGACTTGCCTAGTGACCCCATCCCACCAGGCCACCATCTCACACATTCATGTATTCATTCTCCCTTTATTTATTGAATTCCTACTGTGCACCAGTCGTTGTGCAAATACCGAGCGCATAAGGGTATATGGAATACACACAACTGCCACACGGAGCTTACTTTCTGAGGAGGACGACTACAGAGGATGGTAAGTGCTGTGCATAAATAAGTGGAAGGACAAGGTAGTTGGGGGTCCTCCTTCTTTTCCCCTCCCTCACACACCAAGCAAGAGGCATGACTTAGAGTGTCCAGGAAGACAAGGGGGTCCCCGTTCTCACCTACCAACTGAGACCAGGGAACTATCCTGGTCAGCCTTGGTCAGTTTGGCAGGGAAAACTGAAATAAATCCATTCAAAGATATCCTGTAGGTTGGAGGTCTTGATGATAAAGGGAAGAAGGAAAAAGGAAGGAAGACAGAAGGAAAGAAAGGGACCCTCTTTTTATTACCACAATTTTATAGCTCAAAGTATGTAAGTTATCTTTAGTAAGAAATATGCATGTTTGACTTTCAAAGCCCAATGTTAATGTGTCAAAATTCACTTATGTTATAGGCTTGATCACAATTCAGCTCCTGGAATACTTGAGTGAATGATTTAAAATCTAGATAAGACCCTTGGGAGTGCAATAGAGGGAATTCTTGATGGACACATTAGAGGGAGCTGCTACAGGAAATAAAAGGAGAAATGATAATTTCCATTGATTGCACGTCTACCACATGCCACACAGTACATGTAATTTCATTTAATCTTCACAAATAGTATGTATTATTTTCTCTTTCTTACAGCAGAGTGAACGAAGGCTCAGGGAAATTAAATACCTTACTTAAGATCACAAAGCTATTAGGTGGTACAGCTGGGATTTGAACCATAAGTTAGATCACTCAAGATGAATCTGTAGGGAAAACTCCCCACTTCCAGAATTGTGTCAGCAAAAATGGCAATGAAATCTCACCACAGAATCTTGTTGAGGGTCGGGGAGGGGGGTGTCCTTGGGAGCCATGTCCCATCATTATTATCAGCCGATCTATCATCACTCAAAATTTCCATTCTTCTCTTTAGAACAGTGCCTCATACTCCAGATCAGTGCTCCAGCACCTGGGCCCCATTTTCTTGGGGTCTTGCTCTTTGCTCAGCCACTTATGTCTTCATTTGTCACTGATTTCATTTAAAATGATTTGCATTGTAATAGAAACTTTTGGAGACAATGCTATAGCCAAAGCCCTGTGGGATTTTCAGACACTCTGACAGCCTCATGGGGCTCCAGGAGCAGGCTATTCCCTCCATGATAGGCCCAATCTTGCCCTTTTACAATGCTTCATATGGGCCACAGGGTTCAGCTCTTTTCATCAAAATAGCAAATACTTAGAACCCTCCATGGACAGAAGTAGTTCTAGGTGATTGAACAAGCTCCAGAGATGCTCAGGATACAGACTGCCAAGTCTGTGAAAGTCTGAACCCTCCTTCCCTGCAGAACTTTGGAAACGGCCAGCTACCCATTCCTGATCTCACTTCTTCTTCTCTTATATCCCCAGCAGCATCTAGGGAAAAACCTCACCCATAGGGCAGGTGCTAGACACACAAGAGCATTGATAACATCTTCTGGTTGGTTTATTCCTTTCAGCCTAGGGTCTTGGTTAAAAGGACTGAGTCCCCAGAAGGTGATGACCTCCCCACTGCTGGCAGCATTCAAGCCAAGGTGGGCTGGGAATACAGCACTGGGAACTTGTGTTCTAAAATGTTGGATTGGAAGAGCTGCTGGTCCTTCTACAGTTCTGGAGGAGGCTCTAGTGGGCTCCCTGTAAAAGTATAGAAATTGGGTACCCTTGGAAAGGGACACTATTAACAGTCAACCCATCCTAAGAGAACATCAATAAATCAGGAGACAAGGTGGCCAGGGTATGATTTGAGTGGACATAATAGCAAATGATATTAGGATCAAGACAGGTGAAACTCAGTGAAATGTAATGTGTTACCAACAGGGATATGGTCTGAGTGGACCTCATATAAGCCCAAAGGAGCAGAACTTATCAGTACTTACTCTCCCAGGGCTGTCCTGGGAAGAGAACAGCCAGCTCAGGGGCAAGTGAACATTCTGCTATAACCCCAAAAATGTCTGTTGTTGGGCAGGGATAGTTCATCAGGGGTTTCTTTCTCAGATAAAACATCCTTTGAGGTCACCCACTTCCCTTTGCTCTGAAGCTCTGATCGCTAAGCAAGCTTCTGATTACTAATTCTATCTTCCAGATACTCTGATACTGGATAAGAGATGTGAGAATTCTGGTCACTGAAGTAGAATATCCCCATTGTAAAATGCATATATGGACATTTGAGTTTATAAGTCATTTTATTTCAGACTTGGTTATTGTGAGTCAGTCTAGGAGACCTGGGCCTACAAGCTAATGGCTGGTCCCAGGACCACAGTGACCACACCAAGGTCCTGCATTACGGGAGGGTCTCACCTGAATGAAATCGTAAAGTCTTAGGCAGTCCCCTGCTCATCCGTCTCTGACTGACGCACTTTCCAGCTCTAATGTTCGGTGATTTAAGAGTTCTCTGAGTCATCCTGGGATGGAGCTTCAGGGTGCCTGTGTGGCCTGGGCACATGATCTGACAAGATGAGCAAAGAGGGCATGAAGAGGGGGCTGAGGGAGGAGGCCCTGATCATCTTTTTCTGAACATATTCTCCTAAAGAGACAGGAGAAGTTCTCAGACATCTTTTGGAAATAGTCATCAGGATCTTTACCATTCATCCTTCTTGGTATTTTGCAAAATCAGAACAGTTGGAAGATTTTGGAATGCCCTGACAAAGAGTTTTAAGCTAGTAGAAAATCTCACTCCATGGGTACCTTAAAGTCCATTATTCTCTGTGAATAGTGCAGTGGACAACGGGAAAAGGCACATTATGAGATGGTGCTTCTAGGGCTTCAATCCTAAGACCACATCACCATGTGGAAAATCATCTGAAACTCTATCAAATGCCTGGGAACCATGTTGTCACAGATATTTCCAATCTGAGACAATGAAAATGAAGAAATACAACAGGTTTTCAAAGCAGCAGTTGACTCACCCTGTATTGCTGGGTTTGCTGGTCTCAAAAAGAGGTGGTATTACCATTGCCATGGGAACCTCCACTTTCACTAATTTGTATTCAAACCTCCAGCTGGGAACATCCTGTTCCCGTCCCTAACTGCAGCTCGTGACCTACTTCTACTTGCTTGAGCGAGCGGCCCCGGTGAGATACCTGGGAGCCAGGATGCCCCAAATTCCCACTCTGGAACTTGCTTCATTCCCTCCGTGGCAGAGAGCAAGACACATTACTCCATGGTTCAGTGTTGCCAAAGTGAGATAAGGATAAAAGTATTAAGCTTTCTCTGATGAATGTTTTAAGAGTTTACTAGATAAAGCTTGAAAGGATAGAGCATCTGGATGTGTGGACAATTCTTTCTTCCCACCATGTTTGTCAAATTAGGAACCCAAGCCCACAGGTCCTGACCCAACTTGCCACAGCCTTGCCCTCATCTTCAAATAGCCTACTGCCCCAGCAAATAGCTTAACTGGCCTAAAGAAGTGATGGATGGGTAGAGACCGGCTTGAAGACAAAGATGTGAGAGGAAAAGGGAGGAGGGAGGATGAGGGATAAGGTTAAATACTGTCCATGGATGTGGACACAAAATTTGCATCCCTTTCTCAGGAAGATCATCAGAACTGTCCTCCTGCTATTCCATCTCACTTACCTGTAATCATCCTTAATGCTTTCCTTTTCTCCTCTCTCTCTCCCACCTCTAATCCATCACCAAATTCTATCAATTTTACCTCCGAACAATATCCCAGATTAACCGACTCCTCTTTACACAGTGGCAAGAAGCTAAATTTTATTGTTTTGTTGTTTGTTTTTTTTTTTTTTTTTTTGCAGTACGCAGGCCTCTCACTGTTGTGGCCTCTCCCATTGCGGAGCACAGGCTCCGGACGC
>NC_041217.1:26765645-26802764 GCF_002837175.3 Physeter macrocephalus
CGCTCCGCGGCATGTGGGATCTTCCCGGACCGGGGCACGAACCCGTGTCCCCTGCACCAGCAGGCGGACCTTCAACCACTGCGCCACCAGGGAAGCCCAAGAAGCTAAATTTTAAAAGCATAAATCAGAACATGTCATTTTTCTGCTCTACAAAGGCTTCCTACCGTACTTAGCATATGACCCGCGACCTTTCTGCTCGTCCACCAGACGCAGGTGATCTATCTGGCCCTGGCCCCTTTGGTTTTGCCTCAACGGCTCTCCCACCACCCACCGGGCTCCAGCCACGCTGGCCTCCTTGCTCCCCATCACCATGCTCCCTTCCTCATCACGGCCCCCACATCTTCCCCCCACACTCTTTCCTTCCTGTTCACCTTCAGACTTCAGTTAAATGCCATTTTCTCAAAAAGGACTTCTGAGACTCTTCCAACCTGAGTTAGGACCGTCTGATATACTCTTCCAGAACTCCCGGTATTTTTCCTCCAGAGAACTTACACACGTTGTCATTATATGATGCCAGTGGTTCTCCAAGTGTAGTTTCTGGACCAACAGCATCAGCGTCACCTAGAAACTCTCCAGGAAATGCAAATGATCGGGCCCCACTCCAGACCCACTGAATCAAAAACTGAGAGTGGGCCTCGAACCTGTGTTTTACCAAACCCTTTGCAGGATTCTAAGGCACACTAAGGCTTGAGGACCGGGACTCTATTGTCATTCCTGTGGCAAGTTGATTGACACCTGTCTTCCCCACTTGAATGAAAACTCCATGAGCTCAGTGCCTGGCACACAGCAGGCGCTTAATACAATTGTGGTGAGTGAATGAATCCATAAATGTGCTTTACGTGCGTTGGTTGGGAGGGCTGCCAATGAGGCCAAAATCAGGAACGTAGCTCTGGCCTGGGCTTTGGCAGTTTGCTCTTTCACAGACTTTAATGGCTAACTCACCAGCCAGGGCCCAGCTCAGATCCTGCTCACAGCATGTTTCTGGGCCTATAGAGATTATGATATTGTTCTAACCCATGGAGCCCCTGCTGTAGAGACAACACATTTGCTGTCCTTCTCTCAGTCTCAGATATTTGAGGAAACGTTTTGGACAACCAGAGCTGTACCATTAATCTCTCTACCTTTTAAGCAGTGCTTCCTGCTTAAAAGCCAGAACCAATGAAGAATCGCTTCCAGAGAGGAGGAATATCTATTACTAAGTACATGGGAATAGTCAACTCACAAGAGCTGGCAGGTACTGAGTACTCCCTATGTGTCTACTCGGACACATAGTGTCTGAGTGCATCTACACTATCAAGAGATGCACAATTCCATATGATCCTCGAAACGAAGTCATGAAGTGGGCTGTTACTCCATTCTACAGATTTTATAATGAGCCTTAACAAGACTAAATAACTTGTTTTACATCACTCCTTTAGTAGTGGTGAAGCCAGGACTTTAACCTAGTTCTGTCCAAACACTCCTCATCCTTAACCCATTATGCTATACTATTCCGCATAAGTCAGAGAGAGACACAGACTCTTAGAGCCACTTCTGGTGAAGAGCCAGCATGTTGGGTGCAACTCATTGGCTCCAAAGGCTTTCCAGTCAGCAATACTAGGGAGTGCCCCAGGGTGCCAGGGCACCACCCAGCCAGGTGTGTAGTTTAGCATGTACCTGCTAAATTACAGAGTACAGAAGCATAGCATCATCACCATGGGTATTTGTCCCAGATCTCAAATCTTTTGTTTAAACTTGTGCTCAGACCTGACTCCCATTAGACCATGGACCCCACTAACCCCATGCCAGAGACAAGACCAGCTGGATAAACCATGGGCCTGAGCCAACTGGTTAGTACTATCTGTGTTCATGGTATATAAACAAGCAGAGTTAACTAGCAAGGAGGTGAGAAATATTCACCTTTGGAGGATGCTAAGATTCCTTCAAGCTGCCAGGGGTTATTTATGGCAGTGGAAGATGGAGTTTTCTAAACTGGATATGTCTGAAAATTGGCCTCTCAAACCCAAGCAATTTTCACTGACAAAATCAGGTCTACTGCTACAATTCATAGCCAATATTCTATTCAATTTTAGTTTCCACAGTGGTCTGGGTCTGTGCCATGTGCTACTGATAATATAAAAATTAATAAGACACACATCTGCCCTCAAAAAGTTTATGATTAATGACACAGGGTGGCTATGGGGGCAGTAGGCAGAGCAGAGAGTAGAGGATGTTGGTGAGGATAGAAAGAGTGCACTGAAATAATCTAGGTGCCAGAACCTAGGTGCCACGGCCAAGTGCTTGGGCGGCTCAGAGAAGAGAGACATCAAGTTCAATAGAATATAGCAGGGAAGCCCTCATGAAGAACATGATTTTCTGCGCTGGGCCTTGAAGGAGGAAAGAGGGAAAGGCTCAAGCTAAGTGCAAAGGTGAAAACACTGCAAACGTATTTTGCAAGATCTTGAGCTGAGTGTCCTGACAGAGAACTGGAGAGCAAACCAGAGTGGAAGGGGAGAGGCAGATACCACAGAGAACAGTAGGGGACACTTGCCTCGTCATTTCCCGCCCCCCATCACTTGGTCTGATATTTCAGTTTCCTAAACATGCTGGGTCTAAAGTGTTTCTAGAATCTTCCAGCATACCAAGAATGTGTAGCTTTCTCCTTTTTCTGCCCTCTCACGTTCCTCTCCTCCTTTCTGGATGGCAGCAAATTGAAAGATTAAGGGGACACAATAAAGCTGGTGCATGCCCCCTGCCAAATCACTCCTAATTCACTCAGGCATGAATGAGCCAAAGTAGCAGCATCCTGGTGATGCAGGGGAAGGGAAGCCAGGAGGTGTGGCCTCTGCTGTCTCTGCCACTACCTCTGTGCAACCTTGGGCAAATGACCTAACCTTTTCGCCCTCAATTTCATCAATTGTAACAAGAGGGTTAGATCAAGTGATCGTGGATATTTTTCCCATTATGAGATTTTCTGACTCCTTCCATTTTATCATTTTAGAAGACCAATACCTTCCTCCTGAAGGGAAGTATCACATAATCAAAACAAGATTTAATGGTGTCACATAAATAAAATGCCTAAGGGTTGGGAGTAGAGGGGAGGAACTCAAATTACTTGAATACAATAGCGGCAGGTCAGCCCATAATTGAAGGAATGTGTGTGCCTTGTAATACAGAACTATGCAAGTGTCAATATGAACAAAGCCTGTGCAAGCAGGCTGGCAGAAAACAGCTGGGCAGAGATGTACGATTAAAGTGTCATTGTTGGTTGTGTTGTTCAAATATAGAATTTTCTTTCTATCTTGATTTTTCTTTTAAAAAGGTATGACTGTTGAAGAACAGACTTGTGGTTGCCAAGGGGGAGGTGGAGAGGGAAAGGGATGGACTGGTAGTTTGGGGTTAATAGATGCAAACTATTACATTTAGGATAGATAAACAACAAGGTCCTACTGTATAGCACAGGGAACTATATCCAGTCTCCTGGGATAAACCATAATGGAAAAGAACATTTAAAAAGAATGGGGATTTCCCTGGCAGTCCAGTGGTTAAGACTTCGCCTTCCAGTACAGGGGGTGCGGGTTCAATGCTAAGATCCCATATGCGTCATGGCCAAAAAAAAGACCAAAACATAAAACAGAAGCAACATTGTAACAAATTCAATAAAGACTTTAAAAATCGTCCACGTCAAAAAAGATAAAAACACACAAAAAGAACGTATAGATGTGTATAACTGAGTCACTACAGCAGAAATTAGCACAACGTTGTAAATCAACTGTACTTCAATAAAAAATAAAAAGAAAACAAAAAGGTATGACTACTAATACCAGTTATAGAATACATGATACTGGTTTTATCACATAGTTGATTTTATTACATAATTTTAAAAATTAATTTATTTTTATTAATTTATTTTTGGCTGTGTTGGGTCTTTGTCGCTGTGCACGGGCTTTTCCTAGTTGCGGCGAGCGGGGCTACTCTTCGTTGCGGTGCGCAGGCTTCTCATTGCGGTGGCTTCTCTTGTTGTGGAGCACGGGCTCTAGGCACGCGGGCTACAGTAGTTGTGGCTCACGGGTTCTAGAGCGCAGGCTCAGTAGTTGTGGCTCACGGGCTTAGTTGCTCCGCGGCATGTGGGATCTTCCCGGACCAGGGCTCAAACCCGTGCCCCCTGCATTGTCAGGCAGATTCTTAACCACTGTGCCACCAGGGAAGCCCTATTACATAATTTTAATAATTCTATCACATCTCCCCAAAAGGCCCTTTCTTTTGGAAGTGGGAGGTAGGGCATATTCTGGGTCCCTTCAGGCTTCTCCAACGCCACACTTACCAACAGACTACATCAGTAAAATAAGAACTTCTTCATAACACACATGCTGTGCTGCCATTCAGAACCTTTCCATAAGGAAATGAAGAACTCTCAGGAAATGTAAATCCCTTCTTTTTCCCATTATCCATCCAACAGATAGGAAAGAGAAGAAAACACAGTGGTATGTGAACCACCAGATTTGTTTGTCAGCTGGAACGACACCTCAGCCCATCTTGTACTGTCTGGTTGCTGTGAGATGAGAACAGAAGAAAGCCCTGAAAAGCAGATGCCAGTTGTCTTTGTCTCTTAATTTCTTGGATCAGTTTATATCTTGAACCATGTGAGCTCTGAATTCTGCCCTTCCTCTGTGTGAGGCTGTGTTGGCTTTGGGCGAAGCGTTTTTCAAGCATAGGAGAATGAGACAGAAAGCATCTGTGCCATTAGTAAGGGATAAGTGAGATGGAGCCAGCTCAAGGCTGGTGGGAACGTGTCCCTTGGGGCTGCCTCCTTCCTGCCCCTTGCCAAGATCTGGCTCAGCAGTGGGAGAGGGGAAATGTGGAGACGCATGACCCAGAGGCCAGCTGAGGTGGGACACAGGTGTGGTTTAAAGCCAGGAAGCACTGGAAGGCATTTGTTCTTGGGACTTTAGCCTAGATATAAAAATCTACTAGTTATTCTTCCTGTAGAGAAACCTGTAGGATAAAGATAGTGGTTTTGCTTACAATCTTCTAGCAGCTTTTTTCTTCTGTCCTTGTTGTCTGCCCAAGCATACCCTTGTCCTTAAAGTTAAGTGTAAAACACTGAATTTTTGCTGACTTTGGACTCTTTGCTGATGGGCTGATAAGTCTAAATGTGAATTAAGTACCCACACACTCTTGGGTTCCTCCAAAACCAGAGATGGGTCACCCCACTGTATCCTGTCCTTATTTCTCTATCATTTCACACTTTGCTCCCAGAAGCCCATATGATACATGACAGGTCAAAGCTAATTAGATCTCCCCAAATCCTTGGAACAGAGGAAATATGAAGCCCATTTCAGAGATGAGAAAGCCAAATCTCAGCTAAGGAAAAAAAGCCTTGTAGAGTTGACAGGGAAAATGTGGGGCTGACTAAGATGGAAGATGCACAGCCACCCCAGAGTGAGACGGTGGAGACAGCTTGTCTTTTCCCATCTGGAAGGATGCTGGCTGCTCACCTCTTCTTCCTTTCTCTCCGCAGCTCCAGGTTCCACCCATGATTGAAATCCTCAGACTCCCTCATCCACAAGTCTCCCCACCACCCTTGAATCTCCTAAAGGAAGGCCCTGCTTGTAGACTCCTGTAAATATCACCCATCTAAAGAGTACTTAGCAGGGAGCAATCTGAGAGGTGCCCTCGGCAGAGCTGAGGTCTAAAAAAGCTTTACAGAACATCTATCAAGATCAAATTATAGCAAATTTGCCCCTAATGAAAAAATAGGCTGAAGGAACAAGGTAAGTGAGTCTGTAAAATTGGCATTGTGCCTGCCCCTCACTGCAAAGACTCCGATCTGCGGGTTGCATATAGAAGACTGACTTTGGGTTTCCCGAGAATTACAATAAACCCAGATGCCCCAGGTTTTGATTTATCTTTTTTCCCCCAGGTACAAGTGCTCTTTAATTGGTAGAAGCATTTTTATCAGCCACGTTTTCTTTTATTTTAGAAAGTAATGCATGGGGCTTCCCTGGTAGTGCAGTGGTTAGGAATCCGCCTGCTAGTGCAGGGGACACGGGTTCGAGCCCTGGTCCAGGAAGATCCCACATGCCACGTAGCAACGAAACCCGTGCGCCACAACTACTGAGCCTGCGCTCTAGAGCCCACGAGCCACGACTACTGGAGCCCGTGCTCCGCAACAAGAGAAGCCACCGCAATAAGCCCGTGCACCGCAACGAAGAGTAGCCCCTGCTCGCTGCAACTAGAGAAAGCCCGCGCGCAGCAACGAAAACCCAAAGCAGCCAAAAATAAAATAAATTAATTTAAAAAAAAAAGAAAGTAATGAATGATTGTAAAAAACTCAAACATAAAAATAAGGGAGAGTGAAAACATCCTCTCTCTTTCCTTACCCTCCCCCTCTCTTAATCCACTCCCCAGAGATAATCACTGCTTCAACTGTAAAACTGGGAGAGGCTTTTCTACCCTTTGGGTGAGAGTCCCTAACCTCAAAGCCATGACAACCTGCACGCGTGCAGAAGAGGCAATAATAATAATAAACACTCTGCACACTGAGAATTCACTATGTGCCGAGCACTGTCGTAAGCGTTTTTGCATGCACGGCTTTTTCAACAGGCACAACATCCCCATAGGATGCAGAGGTAAGATTCAAACCCAGGCATCTGACTCCAGGGTCCGGGCTGGACGTGACCCGTCCCACCTCCGTGCGTATCCTCCCCATCCTCATGCTGTCCGCACTTAGCCAGCCACTGCTTGTTCCTGGTTCTCCAATCCAACACTTAGCTTTGGAGTCAGACAAATCTTGGCACAAATTCTGTCTCTACCACTCACTCGCTATGTGACTTAGGGCAATTTTCTTAACCTCTATGAGCCTCGGTTTTCTCATCTATATAACAAGGAGACTTGTCTGTGAGGGAATAAATGTAAGAAATGCTACACCATTAACAAAATACCTAGTACACTCTAGATGCTTGATAAACATTTTTTTTGGGGGGGAAAGGGGGGTTGCCACGCTACACAGCTTGTGGGATCTTAGTTCCCCAACCAGGGATTGAACCCAGGCCCCCGGCAGTGAAAGCGCAGAGTCCTAACCACTGGATCGCCAGGGATAATCCCTCGATAAAAGTTTCTTAATGAATATTTGTTCAAATGAAAGTGGCAACAGTAGATCCTAGGAGTAGGTTTACCTTTATTATACCATCGTATTATAAATAATAGGCTGTTGTCTCCTATTGATACTATACTCCTAGCACCTTAATCTCTAAGAGATACATTAAGATTATTTGTATTGAGTGGTGTATCTCACACCACAACAGAAAGGGACATTCTTTTTTGGCTGTTTATCAAGAACCTCATTTCCAAACCTGTCACATACAGACATTTGCAGCAAGCATTCTCGTGGTCATTTTATTGTTAAATCCTAAATCTTGGTAGCGTGTGCCCAATGGGTTAGGGATTTTTCTAAATATGGTACCTGACACTTGCTTAAGCCAACCTGGCCTCAGACATATATATTTTTATAACAGCTTTGTTGAGATATAATTTATATACTTACCATGAAATTCACCCTTAATTTTAAAGTGTACAATTCTGTGGTTTTTAGTGTATTCACAGAGTTGGGCACCCATCGTCACTATCTAGTCTGGAACCCTTTCATCACCGGAAAAGAAATTCCATGCTCCACTCAATCACTCGCCATTCCTCCCACCCCCACAGCCCCTGGCAACCACTCATCTACTTTCTATCTCTGTGATTTATTCATTTTGGACATTTCATATCAATGGAATCATACAATATGTGGACTTTTATGACTGGCTTCTTTTACTTAGCAAAATGTTTTCAGGGTTCCTTCACGATGTAGCAGATATCAGTACTTCATTTATTTTATGGCTAAATAATATTGCCTTATATAGATATATTGCCTTTATTTATACATTTATCAATTAATGGATATTCAGGGTTGTTTCCACTTTTGTCTGTTCTGAATAATGCTGCTACAAGTAAGCACATACAAGTTTTGTGTAAATATATGCTTTTAGTTCTCTTGGGAGTGGCATTGTTGGGTCATATGGTAACTCTATGTTTACTTTTCTGAAGAACGGACAGGCTGTTTTCCAAAGCAGCTGTACCATGTTACATTCCCATCAGTGATATACAAGGGTTTCAGTTTCTCCATATCCTTACCAATACTTGTTACTGTCTCTCTTTTTAAATCATAGCCATTCTAGTAGGTGTGAAATGGTATTTCATTGTAGTTTTGAGTTGCATTTTCCTAATAACTAGTAATGTTGAACATATTTCATGTGCTAATTGGCCATTTGCACATCTTCTTTGGAGAAATGTCTATTCAAACGTTTTGCCCATTTAAAAAATTGGGTTATTTGTTGGCCTCAGATATTTTTATAACAGTTGTTGTATGTATGGTATGTTGGAAGGATCACAGGCTGACCTGTGTTTGACCTGTGTTTGATTCTGGCTCCATCACTTAACTATGTGACCTCAAGCAAGATTCTGGCTCCATCACTTAACTATGTGACCTCAAGCAAGATTATTTCATTTCTCTGAAACTTAGCTTTATTATCCATAAAAGGGGAGTCACACCTCTCTCTCAGGACTGTTACAAGGAAAAATAAGATGTAAAAGCATCAAGCACAGATTGGGGCACTCAACAGACACTCAAAATTTGTTAGACCCTTTTATCTCTCCACCCACATCTTAGACATGTTTTCCCTCAGGAAGATGTATCTGACCCTGGTGGACCAATTTCAACATGGCCAATGGAGTGGACTGAAGTCTAAAAGGCAGGGCCTCCAGTTGGAAAAGGTCAGTGAGTTTACTGTGAGGTCCCCCCAACACATCCAACAATGTTTCCACTTTGGGGTAAAGGTTAGGGTTAGGGGTGACATGGCCTTGCTGATCTCTGCATGAGATCATCTGAGCAAATATAAGCCATCTCAGTAGCCTGAAAAATAGGACAGAGACAGTTATAAAAGAGCGATTGTAACCCCTTATGCCAGCACCACCAGTACCCTGTGTAACTGTCCGAATTTTGAATAGTAAGACTTTAAGAATGAGTGGCTTGAGACGGTTGGGTAACATGACATTCAGAGTCTGGCTTTTCTTAAGAGCAAGTCTGGCTCTTGCTTATTAACAGTCTGGTAATGCACAAGGCCTGTCATTTGTTCTTTCTCTAGTGAATGGATAGGCTGTTTAATTTCCTGATGGGCAACCTAGCAATTTTAGTCTCCCACTCCAAGCTTTTGTCTGGCTTGTTCCACGTGCATAAAAACAACCTTCTTCCTCTTGCTATCACGTGCTGTTTTTCTTCCCATTAAAGCTCAGTTCGAAGGCCATTTCCTCTAAGTAGTCTTCCTTATTAGGGGAAGATAATCCATGAATGGGTGGCCAGGCTGATAACTGCACTCAGTTATTAATCCTGTAATCAGGATCGGGCCTCTCACTGTTGTGGCCTCTCCCGTTGCGGAGCACAGGCTCCGGACGCGCAGGCTCAGCGGCCATGGCTCACGGGCCCAGCCGCTGCGTGGCATGTGGGATCTTCCCGGACCGGGGCACGAACCCGCGTCCCCTGCATCGGCAGGTGGACTCGCAACCACTGCGCCACCGGGGAAGCCCTTAATCCTGTAATCATTTATTGAGCATGTGTTATGCGTAAGACATTGTGCTGTGTCCTGGGAACACAAAAAGGAATATGACATAGTCTGTGCCTTCAAAGGCTCACGATGTGTTGGGTAAAATGGATGTGTAAACAGATATTTACAAATAATACCATGCTTCAATGATTGCCCCAAAGTGATTTTCATCACCGGAGCACAGCGGGTAGAGCTTGCAGGAATAGCAGACTCTAAAGTTTCATCTTTCCTCAGGTTTCCTTTGGGCAACCCCTTCATTTACATATAACCATTAGAAGAGAAGAGAAAAAACAAACACATTCTTTCATTTTTCTGTGTCAAACCATACTTTGGAGAAGGGAACCAGCAGAGAAGAAATGAAACAGAGTAGATTTTTAAAATTATTTCTCTAAATAGAAAAATAAAAGGAGAAATCACAGGAAAGTATTACAATCAATTTACAGTATTGTTTTGTTATATATAAGTAGAAGCTGCAGGGAGAAATTTAGGCAAGGAGAGAATGATTTCATCTTCCATGTCCCCCAGAGCCTGACAAAGGATTTCCTGCAACCCCACGAACAGGGTCCTCAGCCTTCTCTAGACTTCCATCTGCTCATATTTAAAATGAAGAGGTTGAACCAGCAGATCTTGACGATTCCTGATAGTTCTGAGAGCCTATGAATAAGAGTGGGCAGTCTATTCCCGGGTTTATTTTTAGCTGGGAGAAAGGAAGAAAACATGAATAGCAGGAAAAATGGAGGTGTCTTAATGTTTACTTGGTTGCAGAGGGCAGTGAAGGCGTGAGAAGAACCCTGTTCATTGCTGTTCTTTCTCAGTGGTGAGGCAGAACCACAGAACTAGAGCATAGAGCCCTATGGAAACAGAGAGGAAGCTCAGGAAGATTAGGAACTGAGGAAGTCAGCCAACGGGTCCAGACAGCATCGTTTTTCTAGGTTAGGAAATGTGCAATCAGTAGTTTGTAGTAACTAGGCTCTAACGTGATAAAGAAGATGTGGGTATGAAGAATAGGTTTTTAAAATAAGGGACAATGGGGCTTCCCTGGTGGCGCAGTGGTTAAGAATTCGCCTGCCAATGCAGGGGACATGGGTTCAAGCCCTGGTCCGGGAAGATCCCACAAGCCGTGGAGCAACAAAGCCCGTGTGCCACAACTACTGAGCCTGGGCTCTAGATAGGTTTTTAAAATAAGGGACAATGGGGCTTCCCTGGTGGCGCAGTGGTTAAGAATTCGCCTGCCAATGCAGGGGACATGGGTTCAAGCCCTGGTCCGGGAAGATCCCACAAGCCGTGGAGCAACAAAGCCCGTGTGCCACAACTACTGAGCCTGAGCTCTAGAGCCCACGAGACACAACTACTGAACCCACGTGCCAAAACTACTGAAGCCCACGGGCCTAGAGCCCGTGCTCCGCGACAAGAGAGGCCACTGCAATGAGAAGCCCGCGCACCGCAACTAAGAGTGGCCCCCGCTCACCGCAACTAGAGAAAAGCCCGCGCACAGCAACGAGGACCCAGCGCAGCCAAAAGTAAATAAATAAAGTAAATAAATTTACATAAATAAATAAATAAGGGACAATGGCAGGTGGCTAGCAGCCCCCGATAGATGTCCAGGACATTGTGCTATATAAACCCCAGAGATTCAGCTCCCTGGGGGACACTGGTCACGATGTTTGTGTAACAAGGACTGGATGAGGCAGGATGCCAATAGCACTCTGCAGGCACAGACTGCAGACAAACCGCCCCTGACTCATATCTCCAAATGAAATAACACCTTGGGCCCGCCAACTTGCTTTCCCTCTCCATCAAGAATATTTTATCCTCTTATTTTCTTTTGATCACATATGTCAGATTCCTATTCTCTCTGATACATCGTTACACTTGGGTCAAACTACAACTGCCAAAACAATTAGTGTCTATTTAGAAAGATCCCCCCAAAATACCTCCCAATCTAATAACTATACACATGGCACAAATTATCATTATATGCTACAACCCATCCTTCTGGCCTCATTCATTTGTTCTCCCATGTATGTTTTCATTCATTTATTCATTCAATATTGAGCTTCTATAAGCTGTGGACCTTGGGCAAGTCACTTAACCTCCCTACCTCAGTTTTTATCTGTAAATGGACTAATAGTAGCCACCTTAGAGGTTACTGTTAGAATTAAGCGAGTTATTATATGTGCCATGCTTGGAACAGTGCTTGCCACATACTAAGCACCATATAAGCATTAGATTTTATCATTATTATTATTCACTAATTTTACTACTATACAACAGGATAAGCACTCTGCTACCTTAGAGATTCCAAGATGTGCCTTCAGAGAGCACACAGTGGCCCAAAATAGTAGCCTTATAAAAAGTATTATCATTATTAATATTGAAAGGAAATGCACATTACACATAACCAGGAGAGAGAATTGAACAGAGAGTAACCGAAGAGATGTCGGAGGTGAGAGAGGGGAGAGTCTGATGCGGGCACAGGTAGAGATGGTGGTGCCATTGATACACTGAGTGTGAGCTGACGGAAAGACATTCGAGGCAGATGGATACCCAGATCTTACGCTAAGATGAGAGATCTGGAATGGAGACATCAATTTGGGAGTCACTGAAATGTAAACAATAGCAGGAGTATATGAGAGCCAGCAGGAGGAGGCTCCAAAATGTGAGCAGAGAACCCAAGATGGAACCCTGGGGGAACATCCTCATGAAGAGACAAGTAGAGAAAGAGAAACCTGCAGAGGAAACCGAGATGGAACCAGGAGAAAGTAGGAGGACAACCAGAAGAGTGACACCTAAGAGATCTCGGGAGAGGGGAGTTTCAATGAGAAGCGTGTGATCAATAGGGTCAGAAGACTAAACAGTCCATGGGATTTAGCACCAAAGAGGCCACTGCGAGCCATTCGGGGAAGGTGGAGGGATGCACCCAGTCCTGAGTGAGTCCAGATATGGGTGGAGGTGAAGTGGCTACAAAGAGGTATGACTATGGTAAAACCGGGCAGCCCAGGTAGGGAGGAAAAGGGGTGAGCAGCTAGAGAGGGGTGCGGGAGAGAGAAATCGCACCTCCCACCTCTCCTCTCTTCCCTCCTCACAGCTCTGGATCCAGCCATGGTGAAGTGCAGAAAATGCCATGCTCTGAACACACTGTGTCATTTTCAACTTTATACGTTAAAAAAAAATTGTGGTAAAACATATATATAACATAAGATGTACCATTTTAACCATCTCTTTTTTTTTCTCATTAATAATTTTTATTGATTATATGTTTAAAAGATAATATTTTGTATATATTGGGTTAAATAAAGTATATTATTATAATTAATTTCTCCTGTTTCTTTTTACTTTTTTTTAAATTTTATTTTTTTAAATTTATTTATTTTTAAACATCTTTATTGGAGTATAACTGTTTTACAATAGTGTGTTAGTTTCTCCTTTACAACAAAGTGAATCAGTTATACATATACATATGTTCCCATATCTCTTCCCTCTTGCGTCTCCCTCCCTTGTGTGTACAGTTCAGTGGCATTAAGCACATTCACATCGTTGTGCAACCATACCACCATCCATCTCCAGAACATTTTCATCCTCCGCAGCTACAACTGTATGTGCCCATTAAACGGTAACTCCCCATTCCCTGCCACCCCCGGCCCCCGATAACCACCAATCTACTTTTTGTCTATAGTTTTGACTACTCAAGGTACCTCCTATAACTGGAACCACACAACATTTGCCCTTTTGTGACTGCTTAATGTCACTCAGCATGTCTTCAGTGTTCATCCATGCTGTAGCATATGTCAGAATGTCTTTTTAAGGCTGAATAATTTTCCACTGTATGTATGTATACACCACAATCTGTTTACCATTTGTCCATCAATGGACATGTTGATTGCTTCCACCTTTTGGTTATTGTGACTAATGCTTCTATAAACATGGGTGTACAAATATCTGTTTGAGTTCCTGCTTTTTTTTTTTTTTTTTTTTTTTTTTGCGGTACGCGGGCCTCTCCGTTGCGGAGCACAGGCACCCGTGTCCCCTGCATCGGCAGGCCGACTCTCAACCACTGCGCCACCAGGGAAGCCCTGAGTTCCTGGTTTAACTCCTTCGGGTATACGCCCAGAAGTGGCATTGCTGGGTCATATGTTAATTCAATGTTGAATTTTTGAAGAAAATTCACACCGTTTTCCATAGCAGCTGCACCATTTTACACTCCCACCGACAGTGCAGTTCCAGAAAGGGTTCCAATTTCTCTACATCCTCATCAACACTTTGTTATTTTCTGTTGCTTTTAAAAAAAAATAATAGCCATCCTAATGGGTGTGAAGACCTTTATGCCTTTTTGCATCTTAATGTTAGCCAAAACACCCTGCTTCCTCCTGTCGTCCACACAAAGCCTAGTTACCCAGCAATAACTTCTCGGTTCCTCTGAGTGGATTCTGAGAACCACTCCCAACAGAGTTAACCACTCTTTATGCCTCATGTTTGTTACTTACACATGCTTACTGGATTGCACATGCTACACTGAGGGAAATTATAAGTTTTCAAATCTCTGTCCTCAACGTAGACACGTACACCTTAGAGAATGGAGATTAATTCCTAGTCATCATTATATTCCCATATCTTAGCACAGTGATTGGCATCACAGCCATGCTTTTCTCAGCTTAATAAATAAGCTTAAATAAGGAATAGTTCCTGCCCTCAAAGAATTTATAGTTTTATTACAATTTTAGGACAGGCATAAATATATGAAATCTTAAATAATAGGAGGTCAGGACAGGAATAAAGACGCAGACGTAGAGGGTGGACTTGGGGACAAGGGGAGGGGGAGGGGTGGGTTGGGACGAAGTGAGAGAGTGGCATGGACTTATATACACTACCAAACGTAGGGTGGATAGCTAGTGGGAAGCAGCCACATAGCACAGGGAGATCAGCTCGGTGCTTTGTGACCACCTAGAGGGGTGGGATAGGGAGGGTGGGAGGGAGACTCAAGAGGGAGGGGATATGGGGATATATGTATATGTATATGTATGGCTGATTCACTTTGTTATAAAGCAGAAACTAGCACACCATTGTAAAGCAATTATACTCCAATAAAAAGATGTTAAAAAAAAAAAAAAGTGATTAAATAAATAAATAATAGGAGGTCAATGAAAGATAGGAGATGCTCCAAAGAGGGATAACAATAACTTTCACGTGGGTAGTTGAGGGCAGTAGCCTTCAGATATTTTTGATCATATTAACTCGCTCAGTAAAAAGATTCTGAGCACAACTCACCATATATAATATGTATGTAATATATTACTTATAATATATATAATACATTATAAGTAAATTAATTATATATGTGTCTTATTTTACTATTGTGCCTTAAAAATATACACAAAATAAAAATTAAAAGAAGATGTGATAGAAAAAGCACCTACTGAATGGGAGAAGATATTTGCAAGTGATATATCTGATAAGGGGTTAATATCCAAAATATGCAAACTAATGAACTAATACAACTCAACATCAAAAAAAAAAAAAAAAGCAAAACTGGGCAGAGGGCTTGAATAGACATTTTTTGAAAGAAGACATACAGATGGCCAAAAGACACGAGAAAAGATGTTCAACATCACTAATCATCAGGGAAATGAAAACCAAAGCCACAATGACATATCATCTCACACCCGTTAGAAGGGCTATTCTCAAAAAGACAACAAATAACAAGTGCTGACAAGGATGTGGAAAAAAGGGAACCCTCATGCACTTTTGGTGGGAGTGCAAACTGGTGCAGCCACTATGGAAAACAGTATGGAGATTCCTCAAAAAATTAAAAATAGAACTACTATATGATCAGTAATTCCACTCCTGGGTATTTATCTGAAGAAAATGAAAACACTAATTTGAAAAGATATATGTACTATGTTCATTGCAGTATTATTTATAATAGCCGAGATATGGAAGCAACCAAAGTGTCCATCCATAGATGAATGGATAAAGAAATCGTGGTGTGTGTGTGTGTCTGTGTCTCTCTCTCTCTCTCTATACACACACACACACACACACACACACACACACACACACACACACACAATGGACTATTACTCAGCCATAAAAAAGAATGAAATCTTGCCATTTGCAACGACAAGGATGGACCTCGATGGTATTATGCTAAGTGAAATAAGTCAGACAGAGAAATACAATACTGTACGATTTCACTTATACGTGGAATCTAAAAAACAAACAAAAAACAATGAACAAACATAATAAAACAGAAGTGGACTTATAGCTACAGAGAACAAACAGGTGGTTGTCAGAGGGGAGGCGAGTGGAGGGGATGAATGAAACAAGTGGAGGAGATTAAGAGGTAAAACTTACCCAGTTAGAAAATAAATAAGTCTGGGGGATGAAATGTACAGCATGGGGAATGTAGTCAATAATATTGTAATAACTTTGGTGTCAGATGGTAACTAGACTTATCATTGTGATTATTTTACAATGTATAGAAATATTGAATCACTATGTTGTGTACCTGGAACTAACATAGTGTTGTAGGATAGAAATCCAAATAGCAAAAAAAAAAAAAAAAGAGGATGCAACAGAAATATAAACAGAAGTGTCAGTATTTTCTTCCTGCACCCCAGTGGATTGCCTTGGCACCCCATTCTGGGGACCAGCAATCTAAAGCAGTGGAATACAAAACGGGGTCCCTCCAGCCAGTGTTGGGGCACAGCCATTTTGTCACTAGTCTATGACATGATAAGCACAAAAAATGGAAAGTAAGCATCTAGAAACTTTTATAGCAGTTTAACTAGGTACATTCAAGTCTGCCGGACATCAGAATTTTAAAAGTGGCCTTGTATTTTGTACTCTTTGCTTCTTACTTCATTTGTCTAAATTATTATTTATTTATTTATTGAATGAATTTAGTAATTAGTCTTTACTGTATTTTATAAAAGTATTCACTTGGAAATTAAAAACAAAACAGAAATCTGTGCTTGGGAAGCACAAGAATAGACAGTAAGTCTTAGGGCCCTGAGCTGGAAGGGCCTCGGAGAGCTGTCTGTCCTCTGGGCTCAGAACTGGGGGAGCATCGTGGCTGCAGTGAACTAGGAAGGGTCCCATTTCTCCTGACTGCTCCCTGCCCAGGATGGGGTTGTCTGCTCCCTCCTGAGCTCCCAGAGCCCTCTGGACACCACACAATAAACGTTGCTGTTCTGAAGTAAATTGGGATGTTTGGGGAGAATTACAGGCAGGGAGTCTGAAGGGACTCCTGTCCCCAGATCCAGCATGACACAGGGGCGTCTAGGGTGTGTGTCTGCTTTCCCTCCTCTGTTCCATTACACGCCACCTTGCTGTCCTCTGATCAGAGCCCTAAGCACTCTGCATTCTCCCTTCCCTATGGACACTCCATAAATATTTGTGGGCAAGGCCAATGAAAACATTAAAACACCATTCTCTTTTCAGACATACTGTGTTGATGCCATTTAATTGGATGTTTTCGTCCCTGGGTTCATAATTCTTTTGTTCTAGCCTAACTACCAAATTCAGCTTCACGTCACAGTCCACAACTCATGGAGTGAGTCTGTGCAAAATGGGGCAATTTAGCAAGCAGCATTCCATTTATAACCCCAGTGCTCGACATGGGCAGCGGAGGCTCTTCCATTAACATGCACAGTCACCAGCCCCTGTCCTGACAGCTGCCGAACCACAAACTTCTCCAGAAACCAGGTGTGAGACCGCGTCTCACGGCAACCCTGAGCCAGGTGACAGGCGTGCCCTGCCAGGCTCTGTCCTTGGCCCCGGGGACCCCCCTGGAAAAGGCCAGGGCTGGAGCATACATGATCTCCTGTTTATGGAGCATTTACCACAGGGGCTGTTCTAAGTGCTGAGCACACAGCAGCTCGTTCAATTCTCCCCCAAATCCTTTGAGGAAGCTACCTTTTTTTTTTTTTTAACTGTGGTAAAATATACATAACATAAAACTTACCATTGTAACCATTTTCAATTCAGTGGCATTTAGTACATTCACATTGCTGTGCAACCATCACTACCATCCATATCCAGAACGTTTTCATCCTCCCAAACTGAAAGTCTGTATCCATTAAATAACAACCCTCCATTCCCCTCCTTCCTCCAGCCCCTGGCAAACACCATTCTACCTTCTGTCTCTATGAATTTGACTACTCTAGGAACGAGGACGGTAGTTTTATTATGATCCCCTTTACAGAGGAGGAAACTGAAGCACAAACAGTTTAAGTAACTTGCCCAAGGTAACAGCTAGCAAATGCAAGAGCAGGCAGTCTGACTCTGGAGCCCACTAAGCCATGTGAAAGTGCACAGAAGTCCCTCTGGGGAGACAGCCAGATGCCTCATTTCTTAATGCCTCATCCGTCCACGACACGTGGCTCTACCCTGATCGGCAGCAGAGCAGCAAGGTACTCTTCAGGTCCAAGACTCAAGGTGGGAGAAAAAGAAACTGGGATGATTCATACCAGTCAATTTATCCTCTCCCAGTACATCCCACCACACACGTGCGCACGTGCGCGCGCGCGCACACACACACACACACACACACACACACACACACACACACACACACACTGTAGGGACAAGAACCTGACTTCTGGATTCAGAAAGACCTGGGTTCCAGGCACAGTTTTGTGATGTACTAAATGTCTGCTCTTGGACAATCTGTCTGACCTTTTGTGAACTTCCATTTCTTCTTCATGAATGTGGGAATATTATTTACCTTACAGGTAGGCTGAGAATAGGGTTAAATGACATGAATTTGGAAAACCATCCGGCACAGAATCTGACACAGAGCAGAAACTCAATCGTTGTAACTTCTGTCCCCCTTCTTTTCCACTTCACCCTTCCTTGAAAAGAAAACTGAAAAACCTCCATGAACGTGTTGGAGGCTGGCCAGTCTTTGGCTGTTGGAGCTACCAAGTATGCTGGGGAGAGAAGAAATGAGGAAGAGGAAGAGGTGTGGTGGAGGGGAAGGAATGGCTGGGATTTGTTCATCTTGGGGGAATGAAATTAAATCCCCAGAAAAATATGTGCTGCCTCTTGCATCTCAAGTATTGGCAGGAAAATTAGAACAATGGGACACTGGTGGGTTCACAATAATACTGATGCCGTAAGGAGCCAAATCCCTGCCTCAGCTTCCATCCCCTCGGGCAGTAGGCAGGCTGGACAGCTCCTGCAGAGCCCAGTGTATTGTCCACTGGATCCCCAGGGCCTCACAGCATGCCAGACACACGGCGGGGGTGAGGTGGGGGGGCGGTGGGGGGGACAGTAAATACCCACTAAATCAGTGAGTGAGTGAATACATGTCACTTGACCACAGTGCCTAGAGTGTATTTTTACTTAGGAAGAGTGAACTGCCTGGATAAATATTTCAGTGTGGATTCCCCCATGCTCTCCACAAGAAAAAAAAAGTGAAGTTTGGGGCAGGGGGTTAGGGGTTGGGGAGAGATTTGATTGATGCTTTCAGCCACCTGGGTCATGAGGCAAATTTCCTGAAACTGTAAATCCAAGGAGTTTAAAAGGCCTGAAACTCTAGGGTGTTCTAAGTTCTGCTGAGATTGCTTGCAACTGGAGGGCAAGGAAAGGGGGAGCTGCTGTGCTCCCCAAATTTCTTCTCCCCTTTGCAATGATCCACGGTGCTAAAGAAACAAGAAGTGAGCTATGAACGCCATGCCTGCTTCTCTGGAGAAACAGGGGCAGCTTCAGGAGACCATCTGGATCAGGTAAGGGGCTCCAGAAACAAAGGCATGCTTCTCAAGGATCTAGGCTGCTGGGCATTGGCTAGTGAAAAAAATAGGGGAGAGATATTTAGCAAACCAGAAAAACAGAGACACAGAAAAGAAAGAAACAAGGCAGAAGCAGAAACAGTGATGGCAGAGAAATAAACTCCACAGCACAGAAAGCCACAGAAGAAAGTCAAGGAGAAGGGAAGAGCAAAGCCAGGCGGTGGAGACTGAGTGAGGGAGTGAAAGCAAGGCTCCAAGACGGGGCTGGAAGAGTGAGACAGAGAACAGGGCTCAGCCTTCAACTACATAAAATCTCGTGTTGTCTGCGTGCAGCCACCTGTGCAGAGCAGCAGATGGAAAGCCAGGTCCTTCCTGTTCCTCAGAACAAAGTAGACTTTTTAGAGAGACAAAAATTCAGAACTTACTGCAGAATTGCTTGGTTCCTTATCCTCTTCTTCACTGTTTTGCTTCTGCAAACAAAACAGCAAAAATGCCGCCTCCCTTTAATTTAACAGCTAGATAATTTCCAAGGAGATTTTGGAAATGAAAATCATCAAGTGTGATCCTGGAAAGTGAGCAAGTTGAATAGCTGGGTTTAAAGGGATGTTGCTCTAAGGATAAGATACTCTATGACACTAAAAAGAATTCAGCCCTGATGCCATCTGAGCAGCTCAGCCTGGGAAATGGGGCAGGAATGAATATCAAAGTTTAATCCCCCAGATCCTGGAGGTGGAGAGACCCTCCATGGACTCTCCTTGTGAACCAGAGGGCACAAATGTCTTTCATATTCTAGGTTCCGTGAGGAACCCCAGGGATCTGTAGAGTCCAGGCCCAGATGTCCAGCCCTGGAGCTGACAGGCTCTAAAGAGAGCTATGGGGCCAGCGTTCCTGGGATGCTTACTGAGGCACTCAGCTCTAGGTTGGATGAGGGGGGTCTGGGTCATAATCTCCAGTCAAGGGTAGCTTCTCTGCTCACCCCACTATGCTCTTCAGATAGTCACTTCTGGTAATCCTTGACAGGAAAAGTTTGAACATTGCCAAATGAAATGTCTGGCCCCTTTAAAAAATCAGTACTCTCTATGTGAGGCAGGTACCTGTGGTCCTATAGGTGGAGCCTGATTGCAAATGGCCCCTTTACGTGGGCTTAATGCACCAGATTCCCAGTGGACAGAGAATGAGCATAGATGTAACAGAATCGGACTATCACGGGGTAGCTGTCTGACCAGTCTGACGGGGCCCTCTTGGCCCTCTTGGCCTCTTCTGCAACCGCCGGGGGAAAAGCTTAAGAACAGCCACGAAATTCCAGTCACCAAGGAAAGAACAAGTGTCCACAAGGGTCTCTGCTTATTCTAAGGCCTCTGACTTCTCCTTTGAGATAGTTGGACTTTACTCTTTTTAAATAATAAGTTAAGTGCTCACTATGTGCCTCTTTGCTAAATACATTTCATATATTATTTCATATAACCCTGATGCAATACTCTAGGTGTTGGGTGTTACTGTCCCCAGATTATAGGGAAGGAAGCTGTAGTTCAGAGAATTTAAGTAACTCTTCCCAAGGTCACACATCTAGGGATGAGGGTCTGAACCAGTTCTTTCTAACCCTGAGCCCACATTCCTAATCATACACTACAGTACCATTTAAGAATTTTAACAAGGAGCTTTAACAAAATTTTAAAAACACAATGATGGGCTCATCAAAAGGAAAAATAGGCTCTCCAGGTGTCTGTTTTCACTCCCCTGGCTCCAGGCATCCTTACCTGGGCAATTCTTCACCTGGCAGTCTGCCCTCAAGAGGCTGCATCCTCAGCACCTCCTACCTCATTGAGGAGAGCCTCTCTTCCCCCACTTGTGGAGGATCATCTACTTAAATTAGGCCACAGCCATAATCATTCATTCCAGAAGGGGCTGTGATTCACATCTGAGCTTCGGAAAATGGTGTTAGTTTAATTGAAAGGGGAGAAGAAAGCAAAATAAAATGTGCAGATGCTGACAGATTTCTTCAGACCTTAATTTGCATTCATTTTGTTTTCAGGGCATTTGATTTGTTTTTTTATTTTCAAACTGTGTTGTACCAAATGCAAGGAAAATAGATTTACTTAATCTGTATCCTGTGATTTCACTGTTTATTGATGTCAATACAGAGTAGATGAGGAGTGTGAAGAGAGGGGCATCAGACGGTTTTCCATCTTCCCTCTAGGAATCAAAGACAAGAATCACCAAGCCCAGGACTTTTAGCCGCTTCGACAAACTTCAGGGCTGACAGTCACACTATGTGTCACCTCCCTGGTCCTTCCTGGGAGCCACACTAACCTTGACACAAGTGCAACTAGGAGACCTTATTCCTCTCCTTAGGAACAGGATGTGTGTTGATGTTCCCAGTGTGTGTTTAAACACACCCTGCGTTTAACCTGAGTGTTGACATTCACTGACCCACAAATGTTTCAAAAGAGGGAAGCATTCCAGCCTTGCTTTTTACAGAGGCAGAGAATCAGGCCTTCCAGGACTAGGGGCATGGAGGCCATTTAAGACAATCACCACGGTTTCCTAATTCATGTCCCTGCCCATGGCCGGCCTTGTTCTCCACAGAGCTGTCATGATAATATGATTATACCATCTTCTTATTCAAAATTCTTCACCACTACCTACCAAAAGAAATAAACAAAATAACAACCCGTCTGACGCTGCCATTCACTTATGCCATCATTTGACAATTATTTATTAAGCACCTGCTCTGTGCCAGCACAACCTAATTCTGACCAGGCTCTCCAGGCATATCTTCTATTACCCATTCCCTCCACTCCATTCACCCTCCATACACCTGCACATCCCCCCTCTAAGACTTTGCCCAGGCTGTTCCCTACCCCACATACATCCAAGTTTTACCCAGCCTCAAGGACAACTCTTTCTTTCGCCTCTGTGAAACCTTTCCTTTTTTCCCCAGGTCAGCATTAATCATTTCTCTGACCACCTGTCGCTCCCCTATCCCCAGGAAGAAGGAGCTGTTTCCCTCTCTGAGTTCCTGGACCATGATGCTTTTTCCACATCCCTCTGTTATTTCTTTATGACTTGGTAGTATTATTTCTTTACTACTGTCCATCAAAAGCAAAGTGCATGCTTATTCTCCTCCTTCCACCTTAAAAACAGAACCAAGCAGCCATTCAGAGTATTTTGAATAAATGGGCACAAGAATACTTTCTTGGGGCTTCCCTGGTGGCACAGTGGTTGAGAGTCTGCCTGCCGATGCAGGGGACACGGGTTCGAGCCCTGGTCTGGGAAGATCCCACATGCCGCGGAGCAACTGGGCCCGTGAGCCACAACTACTGAGCCTGCACGTCTGGAGCTTGTGTTCTGCAGCAAGAGAGGCCGCGACAGTGAGAGGCCCACGCACCACCATGAAGAGTGGCCCCCGCTCACTGCAACTAGAGAAAGCCCTCGCACAGAAACGAAAAAAAAAAAAAAAAAAAAGAAACGAAGACCCAACACAGCCAAAAATAAATAAAAATTAAAAAAAAAAAAAGAATACTTTCTTCTCAGTTCCCATGGCACTCTGTGCTCATAATTAGGTCATTGATCACACTCTGCTTAGTATTATAAATACCTGTGTACATAATAATTATAAATCACCGAAGGGCTTATTATCTCTTATTATCCTTTTATCTCCCACAGCATCTAAAAAGAAATTCCTTTCTCAAAATGGGCACTCACTAAATACTATTGAGATGAAAGAAAATTAAAATAAATTCCCATCCTTCCAGATAGATTTAGGGAGGCACTGGGAGAAGATCCAAGGAGTGCTTGGGAGAGCATGCCACAATGTCAGTTCAATTCAGCTAACATTTATTAGCCATATATATATATATATATATATATATATATATATATATATGTATATTGCACCAGATATGTACACACATATATATATATATATATATATATATATATATATATATGTATATTGCACCAGATATGTACACACATATAATTAACATTAATGTATTTGTATAATAATATAGTATGGTATTAATAATTAATTTAATAATTAATATTAATCATTATTATTAGCTGAACACCTATTAAGTAGGCTATATTTGAGGGTTAAGTTAGAAAAATAAAGATGAATGTGACATAATCCTGCTTTCCAGGAGCTCACAACAGAAATACAGAAGACAGAACTACATGAAAAGGCAGCCAAGCTCTACAGCAAACCCATGAGTGCTAGGCTGAGGGCTTGTGCTGGTCCATAACTAAGCATCCACTGACCTATGATGATAAAGATAAAAAATTAAGTTCACTTTATTGAGTTTATTAATCAGGCTAAATTTATTCCAAATAAAAGGACTGTTCACTATTCCAAGAGTATATCCTTTGTACTTCAGGGGGAGGGGGATATGAAACATCCTTTCATATTGAAATAATGGGATGGCAAATGGGTGCTTTTTGGTCTGAAAAATAAAAACTGGAGAACCTGATGTTGATTCTCCCAATTATTTTTGTTTCAATTTTGCTGTTTCATGAAATCCAAACCTGGGATCCACTGTTCCTCTATATTGAACTTCATGATCTTGAAGATGCATTTGACTGTGTGGTAGGTAGAGTAAAGACAAGCCTTGGAAGATATTTTCCAAGAAACATCATGGCCCTGTCTATAGGAGCTCCATCAGTTCTCTGCATACTGAGGTAGAGTGGTCATATCTTCAGGCCTGAGAACTGTTTGGAAGCCTTAACTTTCATAAGAAGAGTCCAATTCTGCTCAGTTTATCGTCAAAAGTAAGGCTCTCTTTGCAGATTTTTCCTCCAGGAATCCCACCAAAGGTTTTCAGGAAAAATCAGGGAGAAAGTTCCCCTCATGGTGCTAGCTGGGGGAGGAAGACAATAGCAACTGCTAAAATTCAATCTCCCTTCTGCTATCTAAGGAAGAACATATTCAGAAGGAAGGACAACAAAACAATAGTCTGAGGGCACTGGTGGAAATTTACTGAAGCTGGAGTAAGGAAATAGGAGAAAAACAAAGAAGAAAAGCTCTACCTCTAGTGAAGGGACAGGAATGTATGCTGGTCACAACATTGCATCTGGAGGAGGGCTAAGAACACTTGAGAAAGCCACACCCTGAGTCCCAGATTGATAGTGCCTGCCTACAACTGAGACTTAATCAGAACATCAGAGAATGACCCCTCCCCACAACTACCTTCTCCACACTAGCAAGTATCAAGTAAAAATAACACTGGCATACAGCTGGGAGAGTTGCAAAAGGCAGATTCTCTCTAAGGAGCAGTGCAAATGGAGACTCAAATACAATCAGGAAGATTAAAAGTCACGCAGAGAACAGACTTTGACAAAACCTTCTTGTAAATCAGTCTATACCATAAACAGAAGTTATTGTTAGAGGAATTTGAAGACTTTGGTGCACTAAGGGTAACCACAGAAACAACAAACTTCAAATACAGCCCAACTTCAAGTAGATTAACATAAACTTCCCATACTAAAGGTGTAAAAGGAAAGGAGTGCTCATCTTCAAGCATTAAAAAATATTGGACTTGAGGCTTCCCTGGTGGTGCAGTGGTTAAGAATTCACCTGCCAATGCAGGGGACACGGGTTTGAGCCCTGGTCCGGGAAGATCCCACATGCCACGGAGCAACTAAGCCTGTGCACCACAACTACTGAGCCTGCACTCTAGAGCCTGTGAGCCACAACTACTGAGCCCATATGCCACAACTACTGAAGCTCACGTGCCTAGAGCCCATGCTCTACAACAAGAGAAGCCACCGCAATGAGAAGCACGAGCACCACAACGAAGAGTAGCCCCCGCTCTCCGCAATTAGAGAAAGCCCATGCGCAGCAACAAAGACCCAATGCAGCCCAAAATAAATAAATAAATTAATTAAAAATATATATATATATTGGACTCATTATCTACTGTATTATATATGTCTGGCCTTCCACAAAAAATTACAAGGCATACAAATGGAGCCTGAAGAGAAAAGCAATCATTAGGACCAGATTCATAAATGATACAGATGTTGGAGCTATCAGATTAGTAATTTAAAATAACTATGATTAATGTGCTAAAGGCTCTAATGGAAAAAGCAAACAACATGGAAGATCAGATAGATAATTTCATCAGAGGGTTGAAAACTATGAGAAGGAATCTAATGAAAATACTAGAAATTAAAAACACAGGAGCAGAGATAAAAAAATGCTATGAGTTTGTCAGTAGACCTGACATAGCTGAAGGAAGAATCAGTAAATCAGTGAACTGGAAAATAAGTCAATAGAAATTACCAAACTGAAACACAAAGAGAAATAGTAAAAAAACAACAACAATGACGGACTAGAGAATCTGAGAGATGTGAGACAATATTAAATACATAATAGTAAATATATAAGTATTTGGAATAAAAAAAAATCCCAGAACTAAGAAGAGAATGCACAAAAGAAATATTCAAAGAAATAGCAATCAAAAATTGTCCCAAATTAGTGAGGGACACCAAACTGCAACAGATCCAAAAAGCTCAAAGAGAAAATCTTGAAGGCAACCATAGAAAAAGACACATCACCTACACAGGAACAATGCTAAGAGTTACAGCAGACTTATTCTCAGAACCATTTAAGCAAGAAGACAATGGAGTGTTATTTTTAAAGGGCTGAAAGCAAAAAAAATTATCAACCCTTAATTCTATACCCAGCAGAGATAGCTTTCAAAAGTGAGGGAGGGGAAAAAAAAAAGTGATGGAGAAATAGAGACTTTCTCAGACAAAAAAAAAAAAAAGTTAGGAAATTCACTATCAGCTGACCTACTCTATAAGAAATGTTAAATCTTCAGGCAGAAGAAATATAGTATGGGTCATAAACTTGAACATAAAGAAATGAACAAAGGAAATAAACTTAAAAAAAATTTTTAATTGTCCTAAAAGGTACCTCACTGTTTAAAGCAAAAAGAGTAACGAGGTGTTATATGTTTCTAGCATAGGTTAAAGTGAAATAATATAACTACAATGGCACAAAGAACAGGGAGTTGGGAATACAGTGTTATAAGGTTCCTTACATTTCACTAGAAGTGATATTATATTAAGATAGACTCAGATTATTTTAAAATGTGTATTATAACTCTAGGAGAATCACTAATATAAATAATATATCAATAAAGGAGATAAAAATAGAATTGCAAAAAAATTCTAATTAAACATAGAGAAGGTAGAAAAAGAAAATGTAAGCAAAGAACAATTGCAACAGATAGAAATCAAGAAGCAAGATGGTAAGTTTTAATCCAACCATATCAATAATCACTTTAAATGTGAATGGTCTAAACATACCAGTCAAAAAGACAGATATTGGGCTTCCCTGGTGGTGCAGTGGTTAAGAATCTGCCTGCCAATACAGGGACACAGGTTCGAGCCCTGGTCTGGGAAGATCTCACATGCCGTGGAGCAAATAAGCCCGTGCACCACAACTACTGAGCCTGCGCTCTAGAGCCCAGAAGCCATAATGACTGAAGCCTGCGTGCCACAACTACCGAAGCCCACGTGCCTAGAGCCCATGCTCTGCAATAAGAGAAGCCACTGCAATGAGAAGCCCACGCACCACGATGAAGGGTAGCCCCCGCACAGCACAACTAAAGAAAGCCTGTGCACAACAACAAAGACTGAACACAGCCAAAAATAAATAAATAAATAAATTTATTTTTAAAAAAAGATATTGTCAGATTGGATTTTTTAAAAAAAAGACCAAATTCTATACTATCTTCCAGAAACCCACAGGTTTTTAAATATAAAAACGCAGATAGGTTAAAAGTAAAAGAATTGAGAAAGACACACTTGCAAACGTAACCAAAAGGAAGCTGGAGGAGCCATATCAATTTCACATAAAGTAGACTTCAGATCAAGGAATATTATCAGTGATAAAGAGAGACATGACATAATGATAAAGTGGTCAATTCAAGAAGACATAACAATTATAACTGTGTATGCACCTAACAACAGAGCTTCAGAAACGAAGGTCTGCCCTTGATTGGTAACAGAAGTTACGTGAACTCTAGGATCTGGCCACAGATGCTATAGCCTTGAACTCTCAACTATTAATAAAAGATATACGCATGATATATTCATATTAATACAAAGGATTTCTTGAAGGATAAGTAGCCCATCCATTTCTACAGTTATTTTAAATTTTATTTCCTAATCTAGCCAAACCATTAGAAAGCTGTGCTCTTGAGCTGCACTATTTTAGTCCTTTATGGAACTGTTTTCTTAATTGTACTTTGATGTTCTGCCAGCAACTTGAACTAAGAGATGTTATAAGAAACAGCCCTATAAAACGCCTTACTGGGCTTAACATAGGGTTACTGTTGAGAAAGCTGTCCCTTAGAGCACACAGTATTCTCTTCATAGGGGGCCATGAAAGAGATTTTTTTTAGGTTTCAGAACTAGAAAAATCTCTATTTCTCTAGTCATAATTCCCTACTTCCTTTGGCTGCTGGAAAATTTGCTCAGAGGCAAACTTTAGCCCATGGAAATTTATGGCATACATTTTTTTATACTAACTTTACCCCTAAATTTATTTTATTTTCCCATCATCCCTATTTTCCCATCTGTTAATTTTTATTCTGTTACTCTTTTACTGTGCTTTTCTTTTAAAATCAATTTTATTGAGGTATAATTTGCATGTAATAAAATAAACCTATCTTAAGTGTACTATTCAATGAGTTTTGACAAATATTACCGTGTTGTTTTTGTTAGCCATCTGAAAGCAGTTTTGAAGTAAGTAAAGGTAAAAGTAAATGTCACAAGGCAGTCTGTGCTAAGCATTATCATAGAGATATAAACAAATTACTAGGGGAATATGAGAGAGGATGAAAAATTCTGACTGGAGGGATAGTGGGTGGAGGGTGAGGGATCTTAGAGAAAAAGTCTCATTTTAAAAAGTAATATCTCACCTTAAAGTTTAAAGATGGAATTTAAAAGATTGAAGTAGCAGCAAAGGTAATTTGGAAAAGGAAATGTCTGAGTAAAAGAATCACGTGAAAGGTATAGGCACTGGTTCGGTTTGGCTGGAGTGGAAGGTGAGCAAGAAAGGAGTATGGGGAAATGAGCCTCTAGCCATGTTGCAGGAGGTTCTGAAAACCAAATGGTGTCTTCTTACATTATTGTGCAGGCAGTAGGGCGCCATAGAAGGTTTTCAGCAGAGAAGAAACATAATGACATGTGTTTTAGAAAGATCACTCTGGAAGCAGTGTGAGAACTAGATGGGGATGTTTTGACGGGAGATAGAGACAGCAGTGGGGAGGCTCCTTCAGTGGTCCAGGAGAGACAGAAAGAGGACCTGGGGCATCTGCTATGAGAATGAAAGAGAGATGAAATCGGGTGTCCTATAACAGGAAATCTCTAGGAAGGGTCAGAGAAATAGTTATGAGAATGAGTGAGAGAGAGAGATTGACTATACAGATGACTGGGGGACAGGTATCCCCATGATTCCTGTTCTGGACAGAAGATTGCCAGGCCCTGGGTCTTCCTTCCCCCAACCTCTGCCAGCAGAGAAAGCACAAGTTACCAACCTCAAACTAACCCCTACTTTGCGGGAGGTTAACCCCATTGGGGCTGGTCATGGTAGTCAGTTCCTTTACAGTTAACCAGAGCCAATGGCATACATAATAATAATAATAGCTAGTACTTTACTTCGATTTTTAAAAAGTAAAACGGTAATAACTAACACTTAAAATAACAGTCTCTGTGAGGTACTATTCTAAGCACTTCACATATTTTAACTCATTACTTGCCACAGAATCCCTACAAGTAGGAACTATTATATACCCATTTAACAGATGAAAGAATTGAGGCACAGGGAGAATAAGAGTCTTGCTTGAAATACATAGCTGGTAAACGGCAGGACCAAGAATCAAACCAGGCATGTGATTTCAGAGTCCAGGCTGTGTGTCATTAAGCTCTAATGCTGAGTGCTCTGGACCCTGTAATAATTTCCTAACGCACATGCTCACCCAGGGTCTCTCACTGCCTTAAGGTAGGAGGTGCTGATACTCCTGGCTGAGAGATTAATAAAAAGGTGAGGGGAGGCATTGAAGATCAATGTCTATGGTCTATTTGGTGCCCCATCAGTCATCAGGTATGACCAAGCACAGTATTGGCAAGATGTTGTATAATATATAAACTGCAACCAAGAATATTGCAAAATACAGAATAGAAGTAACAAAAATATTGTAAAAATCAATGCCCATAGGTATATATGAGCATGTGTATTCTTGTGTGTGTGGAAAATGTGAGTTATCGATGATGGCTGGGGTTGGCTGAAGCAATGGCCTGTAACTCACAGACATCATAAATTCCTGGAAAGCCACTCACCAGCTATTTAACAATCTAAAAATACACCTTTGGAAGACAGCCTTGGAAGGAGGCAGGCGAAGGTCTAGCTGAGCTAAAACAAACTCAAAGCAGATTACCAATCTACAGACATGCTGAACTTGGACATACTTTGTGAAGACAGGGGCGTGGCCTGGCGCCATCACAAAACCAAAGACACGCAGCATAAACAAACATCGAGCCTGGATTTTTTTTTTTCTTCCAGAAAAGCCTCCACATTTAAGCCGTAGGCACTGCCAGTCCTCCTTTCATCACTTCATGTATGAGATTTGGCCACCCATTCATTTAAGCAACAGATGGGAACTATCTGAATGTGTGTACATAGTTGAAATCAACAAATACTAAAGTCTGCATATGGCGTCATTTGAAATTTATACCAACTCTGTAAGATATTGGAATAATTTCTTATCACAGAAGAATGTGTGGTGCTTATTTGTTCATTCATTCCTTCAGGCACTATGCCAGGGATTGAGGTAGTGAATAAAACGCAATCTAAGAATCTGCCCTCAGGTTACCTAGCATCTAGTTAGAAAGCCAGATAAGTAACCAGGTGCATATGAAGCCAACTGATGAGGTCCCCGAGGGTGCTGAGAGCACAGAAGGAGGCACTGACCCATTGTGTCAGGGAAGCTCTGGAGAAGAAGGGACATTAGGAGAACCCATAGGGAGAACTGTACTAGGGAATTAAAATTTTTGTGTTCTTTTGTGTTTGCCTAATTCTGCTATAGCATTGTTACCTAAAGGACTATCTTTTAAGCAAAAATTATCCTCTCCCAGAAAAAAAAACAGGCTGTGAGGAAAGGGATGACAAGATCAGGCACTGTCAATGGGAGAGAAGAGATCACATATGTGCAAACAGAAGTTGTCCAAAAACATCCCTCAGGAAAGAGAGGGCTATCCCACGTATAAACCTTCACCAAGCCTCTAATATTTTGAGGTGCCCTTTCAATTACTTTATTTTGAACATCAAAATTGTACTATCAAGGGAGGTTATATTCACCCAAAACAACAACAATCTATGCTAAATTTTGGTGCTTATACGGAACATTTGATGAAATTAGTAAAAAGCAAGACAAAGAAATTTTACAGGGCTTCCCTGGTGGCGCAGTGGTTGAGAGTCCGCCTGCCGATGCAGGGGACGCGGGTTCGTGCCCCGGTCCGGGAAGATCCCACATGCCGCGGAGCGGCTGGGCCCGTGAGCCATGGCCACTGAGCCTGCGCGTCCGGAGCCTGTGCTCCGCAACGGGAGAGGCCACCCACTGAGCCTGCGCGTCCGAAGCCTGTGCTCGGCAACGGGAGAGGCCACAACAGTGAGAGGCCCACGTACCGCAAAAAAAAAAAAAAAAAAAAAAAAAAGAAAAAAAGAAATTTAACACAAGTATAATAAGTATTCTTGGGGATATAACCTCACAATAGCAAGGGATGGATGTTGTATATGAGCTTTTTAAAGATCACTTTTTAAAGGCAATATAATTGTTTTGAATATTTCTTCATAGGTGAGGTCATACTATATTTACATAATCACATATCCTGCCGTTATCACTTGATATTACTGCATCACCATTTTGCACAAAATTTAAAATTCTTTAACAATAAAAAATAGCCATGTAGTATGTAGTCATTTGTGGATATCATAAATAGCTGGCAATAGGAAAAATGAAAACTGTTCTTATATTATGCAAATGGACACTTACAGCTTAGGATAAAATTTTGTTATACGCAGATGCAGAAAGGGTTTTATATCAAACAACTTACACAAATGTGAAAATATTGTGCTCTGAAAAACTATTAGATGGTTCAAAAATTCACTTCAGCAATGACAAAGACATTTATGTTGAGAATACCTGTGATGAGTTTGAATTAAACTGATGAAATGTACATGAAGAAAGGCAATATTTATAAATTAATATACTACGTCATACAGTATATACTTTAAATCTTCAAGAGTAAATATTAGATGAATTAAACATTATTTTAAATGTCATCTGTAGCACTAAAAGTATATATATGTATATTTTTCTGTTGGGAAAACCCTATCTATTTTCTGCATCTTCTTACTGAGAAAATATGGAATACCTTTGATTTGGAATTTATACTGTAGATAAATAACTCGTTTAGGTTTTCTTGACCAATCCCTGTGGAACATCTCATAGATAGATACAGCTAGTAAAAAAAAAAAAAAAAAATTAGATAACTCAAAATCTTGCAGTAGCTTTGGATCATTTAACATTGGGGTAAATGGCCCTTACACCTGTACTCCTACATTATAGCAGAGGACAAATCTGGACTCCTGAAAGTCCACACTAGTTCTGCCATTTGCCTATAGAGTAAAATGTAACACCAACAACCTTAACATTCACAAGCCTTCACAATTTGTCAACTAACCTACCATGTTTCTACACCCCGTCTCTCGGTCTTAGCCTCATGCATTCAACATTCAGACGAATGAAACCGCCCAGTATTTCAGTGCTGGCTCTAAATGTTCGGCTTCTGTTCTTTTGCTCACGGTGTTCTCTCTGACTAGAATGGCTCTCCCCTCCCACTCCCCACCCTTTCCAAATATCTACTTCCTTTCCATTTGCAAGGTCCATCTAAAATGTCACTGCACTGATATTTCATTTGTCTCAAATAAAAGTAGGCTTCTTTTCTGTAATCCCAAATCCAAAACCCAAGGGCTCTGTACTGCGGGTCTCTCTGCTTGGGTTGGGGGTGAGGAGGGGGATTCTCAGCAGGGATGGTCTTGAGAGTGACTGAGGTCAGTCCAAATAATAATAATGAACACTTAGATAACACCAGAATAATAATAGCTGACTCTAATGCAAAAATTGCTGTGTGCTAGGCACTCTTCTAATTACTTCACATAGGTTCATTCATTCGATCTTCACAAGAATCCCTTGAAGCAGGTACAATATCATCCATAGTTTACAGATGACGAAACTACAACCCAATTTAAGTAACTTACCCAAGGTGGCCTGGCTACAAGTAACAGAGCTGAGAAAACATGAACTTAACCATTATGTTTTTCTATGTCTGGACTACTAGAAAAAAGACATCAGCTGTGGGCAGGAACACAGATGGTAAACTGGATGGTACCGAGACCCACATGTTTAGTTGGGTGAAACAAAGGTCAAACCTCAAGCAGGCAGGAAGATAACAAGTGCAGGCACAGAGTAGAGTCTATTAGGGCTTTCTTCCCACTCTGGACTAATTTCAGGATCCTAAAGAAATACACTCCTGCCAACTGCTTTGGAAGATGCATAGCATTTTAGGCACCTCATTACTTTTTAAATTACTAATAAACCTGTCACATCTCCCCCGGTAACCATATGCTCCTTGAGGATCCATGCTGAATTCACTTACTATAGTATCTAGAACTATGCTTTGCACATGGTAATTAATCAATAAAATATTGTTAAATGTCATAAACCATTAGTCCACAGTTCAACTGGCTCTTTTTAATAAAGCAAACACACCTTAAAGATATTTTAGGAAGATTTCTATGCAACACTTCAAAAATAATTCATCATTATATTTTTTCTTTATAGTACTTCCTTGGTTGTTGTTTTTTTTTTTTTTTTAATTGTTTGTCTCCCCCAACTAGTATATAAGCTACATAAGGGCAGAGGCTTCATTCTTGTTTATCACTGTATTTCTGGCACCCAAGAACAATGACTGGCACATAAAAAGAACTCAGTAAATATTCATGAAGTGAATATTTGAGAAAGAATGGACTTTGAAAATGCTCACCAGACCCTTGTTGGGCAGGCTTTATTCTTGCCAACCAACCCTGACTTAGTGTATCAATACTATTCCATTACCCTCAAAGCAAACAACAGTTATGAAGCACAAGGAAAAGAAAGGGTTTTGCTGGAGTGGGTTGGGAGATGGAGGAGAGACACAGCCCTCACACAGAGCACAGCATGTGCCCCTTTTCAAATCTCCACTGGGCATCTCTTTCCACACGGGGCTCCAGGCCTGCCAGCTGGCCATCTCTCTACCCTTTCATGCTGCCCACCTCCAGCCATGCAGGTTCCCAAGTGTTCTTCCTCCCGGACTCTACCCTCCCCCTGGGCCCTGAGCAATGTAGGCTCTTGGGTTTACCTGTGGTCCCAATAGCAAGGGACACGCCCCTCGGGATCTAGTCTCCTTAGAAGGAAGCATGGGAAATAAAAAGAATTTTTCTCTTTTACAAATATCTTAATTTTTTTTCTGTCACCCACAAAGACCTGAATTTGAATTCAAGTTTTCCAGTTTACAGGTGCCTGACCCCAGTCAAATTACATAACCTCTCACCACCTTGATCTTCTCATCTTGTAAACATGAAGACAAAACTGACTTTATAGGGCTGCTGTAAGAATTAAGTGGGACAAAACCAGCAAAAGCCCCTGGTGCAGAGCAGGTTTTAAAGAAAAATGTTACTTCTTTTTTTGTTCTTGAAGTAAACTCTCAATTCTTCAAAAGGACCCATGAACCAAGGAGAGTTGAGGTTTTACAGCACAGTGCAATAGAAATTCATCACCATTGAGAACATTGTTTCCATGGTCCCAGGGACTTGGAGGCATTGACTGCACAGGGTAGTTTTGTGGGTGGCAGTGGTGAGAGAAGGTGGGTGGCCCGGGGTGGTGGGGGGTGACATTACCGATTTCTCTGTGTGTGTTGCTTATAAATCAGAGGTGACTGACTAGGGCAAGCTGCATGTACATCACTGTGAAAACAGCTACTCAGAAATGCTCAGGGTACCAGCCAGCATTGAAAGGGAGACACACAGATCTTAATGACCAGAAGGAATATGTCTAAGTGCTTATGGTGAGAAAATGTCACATGCCAAGGTCATGTTCCCACCCTAATCCTGTCACCACTCCCTCAGTCCTCAGTTTCCTGATTATGAGGTGGCAGAGTCTGAGAAGGCATCCCATTCTGCCTTTGTTGGCAGATTGCTAATGCCAGGTGTGTAAGAGCTATCACCGCACATGATTATTTCTGGCTGGTACATCATAACTGCCTCACAAATACTTGTTACCTGCTTGATTCTAATGGTAGTTATACAAATTATACTCAAAACCAAAATTGAAGACTCTTGGCTGCTATCTAAAAGGTAGCCATTCGAGGCAGCACTTAAAATTTTTTAAAAGATAACTCAGGCTAGGAATGCCTGACTAGATAAACCAAAGTCACTTTGGCAGGGAGAAATGTAAAGTATAGCACATTTATCCAAAACAAAAGAAATAAAGAATTCCTCTCCCAGGCCAAGATTGACTCCCTAACTAATGATGTGAAGGAGAAATTAAACCATGTGGTGCTGCATAAATTTGGAACATTTTGAAGGTCAGCTTGGATCAGAGCATAACATTTTTTCCTTTTACTTTTTATGAAGTCAGTTTCTAAAAAGACATGACAGTTCTGATAGCTCCCACAACTGGAAATCATTCGAGTGATGCACCAATAAGTTTTAATTTCAGAACTTAGGCCTAAAAATCGATAAAAATCTGACTAAGAAATCTTGAAGTGGGGACAACTGATATTTGGCATGTAGATCGGCGCTGATGAAGGTCTCTCACACAGTGCAGGGCCAGAGCCCTTAGAGAAATACCTTCACCCCATCAATTATGTTCTGTCCCTGCTCCTCTGGCATATTTCTCTTCTCTCCTCAGCACCTCCTCCCCCACCTGACGACCTTTCTCCCTATTTCACTGAGAAAACAGAAACTCTCAGAAGAGAATGTCCCCACGCTTCCACCACCAGATCTACCCACCCACCTGCACGTGACTCAGTATCCTCCACTTTCTCTTCTACTCTGATGATTGAATTTTCGGTGTTCCTAGACAAGGCCAACTCCCCCATTTTGCCTTGACCCAAACCCTCTAGCCTATTCAAGGACATTCTTCCAAGATCTCTCTCTTCTCTTTCTTGCACTAGCAGTTCTTCATATCTATTGGATGATTCCCATCAGTATGAAAACATGATGCTATTTCTCCCATCTTAAAAAAATAAACAAAAAACAGAGATATTCTCTTGACCCATGTACCCCCTCCAGCCACTCACTTTTCCTCTGCTCCCTTTTAGAGCAACACTTCTCGAAAGAGCATCTAAATTTGCTCTCCCCAATTACCCTCCTCTTTCTTGCTTATGTTCACTCCAGTCCAGCTGCCATCCCCACCACTCCAGCAGATCTGCTCTTGTCAAAGCCTTCAATGGCCTTTGCTTTGAGAGACCAGTAGTCGGTCTTTGTGCTCATCTTCGTTGACCTCTCAGCAACATGTGACATGGTTGATCTTGCCCCCTTGAAGCACCACCTCCACGTGGCTTCTTGGATATCACACTCTCCTGATTTTCTTCTGCCTCACTGGCTGATGTTTCACAGTCAACGGCTGCCTCCTCCCCATCTCACCAGTCCCTGAACGCTGCAGTACCCTGAACACTCAGTCCTTGATCCCTGCCCTATCGACACACACTTCCTCAGTATTCTCAGCCAGTCTCGCGGTTCTAAATATCAACTCTACACTGATGACTCCTGAGTTATATTTTTATTTTTTATTTAGTAACAGTATATGCTTACTCAACATGTCCATTTGAACGTCCAATCATCCTCCCAGAGGGAACATGCCCAAGATTCAGCTTCTGATAGTCTCTCCTGTTCTTCCCACAGTTACCCCACATCAGTAAATGGCAATTCCATTCTTCCAATGCCTCCGACCGAAAACCTTAGCTCATCCTTGATTCCTTCTTCTTTCTCACCAAAACAGATCCATATTAACAAATCCTATCAGTGCTTCCTGCAAAATATGTCTAGAATCCTATCACTTCTTGCCACCTCTACCTCCCTGGTCCAAACTACCATAGTTTCTTCTCTAGATTATATGTAGCAGTTATATTATTGTTTATTACATGTTTCTAGTCTCAGTCCCAATGGTCTGTTCTCATCATGGCAGTCAGAGCAAGTCACTGGAAGTCAGATCATGTAACAGTTTTCTTCAAGACCTTCAAATGTCTCCCCTTCTCCCTTAGAGTAAAATCCAGTCCTCACAATGTCCTGTGTGGTCCTACACAATCTGGCCATCCATTATCTCTCCAATCTCATCTACCACTCCCCCTCCCTCCCTCTATTCCAGACACACTGGTTTCCTTATTTTTTTCTTGGACATTTGAGGGAAGCGCTCAGTTTAGGGATTTTGCACTTGCTGTTGTGTCTGCCTGGAATGCTTTTCCTCCAGCATCCATATGGCTAAGTCCCTTATTGCCTTCAAGTTTTTGCTCAAGTGTCAGCATCTAGTGAGATCTCCCCTGACCACACTTTCAAATTGCAACCTCTGGGGCTTCCCTGGTGGCGCAGTGGTTGAGAGTCCGCCTGCCGATGCAGCGGACACGGGTTCGTGCCCCGGTCCGGGAGGAGGATCCCACAC
>NC_041217.1:26803105-26819970 GCF_002837175.3 Physeter macrocephalus
TCCGCAACGGGAGAGGCCACAACAGTGAGAGGCCCGCATACCACAAAAAATAAAATAAAATAAAATAAAATTGCAACCTCTACCTTTGGTACTCCCTATTCTTCCATCTCCCCCTCTCTCTCTGTTGTACTCCTTGGCACTTACAACCCTAATATACTACACAATTATTATTGTCTCCCCACCTCCTCTAGACTGTAAATGCCACAAAGGCAGGGATTTTTGTCTGTTTTGTTCTCTGATGTACCTCCAGCAACTGGACTACTGCCTACGCATAGCAGGCACTTTAAAAAGTACTGGTGGTGGTGGTGTTGGTAAGCAAACTCATAAAGAGCAACTCTGGAAAACAAATAATCTCTAGCTGCTCCAGCAATTAATTCACCTCACGTGGAAGATAAATTCATTCTCAGGCTAAATATACTTTTGCTACATAAGATTATACAACATCAAACACAATAATAATAACAGTTATAACTCTTATATTGTGCCTTCCAGTTTACAGAATTCTTTCTCCCATATAGTTGTATTTTATCCTCAGGACAACTCTGAAATTGAACAGGGAAGAGATTGTCAATCCCATTTTACAGATGAGGAAGATAAGCCCCAGAGCAGTTAAATGTGCCCTTAAGGGTTATCCAGGCAATGGGTACAAAAAGTGGGATGAACGCTGGTCCCCTGACTCCGGGATTAGGACTACTGTTGCTATACCAGTCAGCTTTTGAAGAAACAACTTGTCCTTCTCTGGAGTACTCAGATGAGTCCTGACAGGATCTGGGGCCATCACTATCCTAATTTGGCTCTTGATTACTTCAACAAATATTAATTGAGTACTTCCTATGTTCCAGCATTTTTCTAAACACTGGACATACCGTACAGGATAATACAGAGCAGGACAAGGTTATGCTCTCATGGAGTCTATATTCTTAGAGAAGAGATGTCAATAAACAAACACCTGCTAAAATATGTCAGGGTGATAATGCTATGATGAGGAAAGGAATAGAAGTTGATGGGGAATGGAGAAGATCAGCTATTTACAGATGCCCAGTAATAACTTATTAACATGTTACCCACAAATCCTTCCTCTGTCAGCGGGGTGGACAGTGCTTCCAAATGTTGGATGGAAATACTACAAAATGTATCATTATACATTTGAATAATAAAAATGTTCAAGATTCTCTTTCTAGATTCTAGGGAATGGGGGTGATAGAAAAGCTAAATAAAATAGCCTGGTTGACAGTTGGAGAAGATGGCATCAGGACAGTCAACCTTAAGTTATGGGAACACAGATTTTGTTCAAGACAGAAGCGCTTTCTGACAAATGAAGCTGTCCAGCAATCAAACAGCCTGGAAATGAGCTCCCTGTCATGAAAAGTATCCAATAAGAGACTGAATGGCCTCTGGAGCCTCTTCCAACTGCATATCTGATTATTTCCCATTCTGTGGAGCCTCTCTCTAACTGAAGTCACCGTTAGTTCCAGTGGTCAATAGGGTGAAGACAGGCACAAAAATGTGGCCCCAAACCATGGTTCTCTTGGCAGCCCTCCTAGAGGATGAGCAGTGACCTGACTGTTGGCCCTAGATCCCTCCAGCAGCAGCCAAAGCTGATTCTTCTGCAGGGAGACTAGGGGTACAGATGATCCTAGCTTTACCTTGCAGGACTTACCAAGGACTCACGTCTAAATGAGGTGCTCTGCCCAGCGGGAATGGATGGGATGAATTCGCCAGTCATTCTATTCTCACTGACAGTTAAGCCACCAGTGATTACAGAAAGGAGAATTACAAATTGTCCTGGACAGGAGGCAGTCCCTCTGGATATTGACTGGCCGCGTCCACCTCCACAGGCCTGAGATCCCCACCTGCTCACAATGTCCCTGGATGGCAATCACCTACCCTCCTCTGCCTTTCAGCCATTTCCCAGATCCTCCACAAACACTGGCAACCAGACCTCCAGGGTGACTGCGTGTTGGCCCAGGCAAGGCATCACGGGACAAGACACTGGCAACAACTACTATTACCCCCATTTATCCATCACTTACTGTGGGCCAGATAGTTTGCTAAAAACTCTGCATGTGGCAGGATGGACTATAACCTTTAGATATGTGGCTGGGACATACTTGGAGAACTACAGCTGGGCACAGTCTGACTAGTGGTGGTGGCTTTTGCTTGCTGAGTGGGATAGGCCAGCCAAGGGACTTAGAGCCCTGGGAAAGGTGATGGAGGGGATGGAGGGGGAGCTGGGCCAAGGAAGTGAGGGCAGGGGGACTGAGGGCATTTTGTGGGAAGGACATGGGGAGGTGGGGAGCGATTGCTGGAGGAAGAGATATCAACCTGCTGCCATATGGGGAAGAACCAAATTTCTTCTCCCTAAAGTTGTGTGAAATATTTTGGAAATTGTTGGTGATTTACATTGTAACCCCTGCTATCTCTTGGTAAAATGTTTAGTAAAATCTAGATCACTTAGTACCTAGAGACTGGATCTGTGCTTTTTTAGCAGGTGCAATAATGCACTGGGGCCCAAGGTGAGAGCCAAGTGGTCAAAAAAGGTGGTATTATAATATATTCACATTATGTCATTGAATCAACAGCCCCAAAAGGTAGGTATTATTATACTCATTTTACAGTGTGTGGGGGGAGGAAGGTTACCGAATAATTATCTGTAGATGTTCTTGCCAACTACAATGTAAAAGAAGGGAGAGAATTTTATACTTATATCTGTCCACTCTGACCTTGGGCCTGTAAGTAAGCAAAATGGTGAGCAGGGCTACTTCACTCTGTTCACCGTCACTGCCCAGGCCCTTCCTGATTTGCTCCCAATCTTCTCCTGTTTCCTTCCAGTGCTTCCTGGTTCTGGGCCAGGTCCTTCTCTTTGCTCCTCACTCTGTCCTCTGGACTGTCCACAGGTCTCCTTGGTGGTCTGCAGAGTCCTCTGGCCCAACCACACTTGGTTGCCTTGGGCAGGATCCCCAGAGCAGTGCCAGCCTCTCTGCACATAAACCCTGGCTCTGGCCCACATAGTAGATGCAAGCGCTAGAGGAGGCCTAGCCTCCGTTTCTGCATTGTTACAGGCCCAAATGTAGTGCTGAGGGTCCCTTTTCACACAAACGAGCGAGGCAGTGTTTTGCAGTAGTTAAACCAGTGATCTCCAGAGTCAGAGCATGTGGGTCTACATTTCTGCCCACCATGCACTTGCTGTGTGGCTTGACACAAGTTACCCAACCTCTCTGATCATTAGCTGAATGGGAATGATAATATGATTGTTGTCGGGATTAAATGAGGTAAGGCAAGGAGCGCTCTTAAAACAGTGCCTGGCACAAAGTAAGTGCTCGATAAATGTTAGCTCATGTGTTAGTTTATAATGATTATGTATTGGAGATGAACAGAGTTGGTCACAACACAGGCCAGAGTGTCTATCAGTGGTTCCATTTCCCACAGAGGCCTTTGGGCAAATGTCCTCTGGAGATAGTTCAAGTCTATGGAAAGGGAAAGGAAAAGAAAGCTAGGAAATCACCTAATTTCCAAGCTGGATTTTTCTTTTCTCTTCCCCATCTCTTTAATTTCTAAAGTTCAAAATTTTCCCCACTGCTATAGTCATACAATGAAATGAGATTCCTCATAAACAGTGCCATTTCTTATTCCTCTTCCCTTTCCCAGCCTTTTCAAAGCAATGTGTTTCTGCATTTCTTTAAACAAACAAGCAAAAATTATTATCACAATAGACTGAAATTAACCAAATTTGCATCTAAAAGAAATGTGTATGTGTAAATTACTGAGGATTGTATTAGGGAATGGGAGCAAGTGAAGAGGAGCCAGGCCAGAAAAACTACATTAAATGGCCGTGATGGGTGGCCCCACTCAGGAGACTGTCTTTACCAGGTCCCCTTCATTCCTTCTCCATCCACTGTTAGAGCTCAATACAACCACAAATGAAACCACGAAAAACCTATCTTTACGAAACAAATGCAGCTGGAAAGAACAAATTCCATACGGAGAAGTTATTCAAGCCTCTTGTACAATATTCAGAGCCGTAAGATTTACCGGGCAAACTGGGATATTGGGTTTAGACATCCCCCAAGGGCTTCAACAGGGAGATCTTTATTCACTACATTTAAATGCAAATGATAACACAACTGCATGACAATACACTTTGAAAAGCTGATTTAAAACAACACAAGGGAAGGATTAAGGGACCAATAAGAAGGATTTTATTATAATTTTCTACAGAGGTTAAAGGCAGGCCAAATAGAAGCTCAGAATTCAAAAAGGTTGGCAGGAGCCAACCTTGTCCCCAGACAGAATTTGTTTAATTATTTTCCTCTTCTTACGAAGAAGTGGAAGAAAAAAAAAAATTCCCTTTTTTTTTTTGGCTCATCAAAGACATCTATAGCTACCAAGCAGGACTCCTGATCAATATGAGATTATCTCACCAAATTAATAATAATACAAGCAAAAGCCCAGAAACTTGACACATAGCCTGTGCCATATTGAGGGTGATTGCATATGCTTAGAGATACTGGAAACTTCCCAGACCCTTATTCTGATTTATGAGAAACCCTGCTTGTTCAGAGTCCCCAGGTTGGGAACCACTGATGTAGGAAAGAACATCTAACAGAGACATTTATGGCTTTGAATGACAAGGAATAAAGAGCCGAATGTTGCATGTCATGGAAAAATGGCCCATTGTGTCCAGTGGGAGTTCCACTCTGGAGGGGAGCCTTGGAAGCCCCATATGACGTGAGAAAGGTAGGAAAGACCATAAATCCCTTGCAGTAAAGGCAACACTGATGCTTGTGTCACCCACTGTTGACTGGGGTGAAGGTATTATTATATCTATTCAAAGATGGAAATTAGACATTTTCCTCATACCGGCCCTGTCTGTAACTCAAACTGTCGAGCAAACATGAAATGGAAAGGAGAAAGATCCAGTCTGTAAATGGAGGTCATATAGACAGAGAAGCAAATATATACTAGCTGAAAGGATCTCACCTTGAAACAACAGGATGTCTGGAATTTGCTTCAAAAGAATATAGGGCAGGGTAGGGGTAGGAGTACCAATGAATAAAGACTGGCAATGGATTGATAATTACTGAAGTTGGGTGACAAGTACATTGGGGTTCATTATACAATTCTGTTCACTTTTGCATATTTGGAAATTTCCATAAGGAAAATTACTTTTTTGTTATTTGTTTTCTTAAAGATTCCATTTGCCCAATTTAAATGTGACACTGACCACCTCTGTTGGGACAAAGTCATCATTGCAGGGAATAAGAGCATTTTTCAAGGGAGCCCTGGGAATAGGGCAGTGCTAATAGCACAATTATGAAGGGAGGAGCTAGACAAGATAGGAAGAAAGTTCAGAGTTCAGTCCCAAAACCAGGACTTTTAAACATGGACAAGAGCTGATTTGGAGCTCTCAACAGAACCCATTAAAAAAAAAAAAAAATAGCCCGTGAAATGAAATACTAAGAAACTTGATAATTCAACAATTTAGACACTTCTAGTGTCAGTCCTGTCCCAGAACCTGAAAAATTTCTTTCTTATTCTGAAGGCAGCATGTTACATGTCATACAACCAAGCATGTGCATTGACCTGCAAAGTTCCAGAAGACACCCATCTTGGCAGTATACTAATCAGTTTTGTTTTACCAGCCAGATTTTTAAATAAATTGGACTAAGCCCATCAAATTGATTGATTATTCAGAATGTCAGGACATTTCAGCATGCAGCTAGCCATAGGTTGCCTTACCTGATTCAGTTAGAGACACAGTGCCACAAATAAGGGGAACATCCAATAAACTACGTTGAATGATAGGTAAGAAAGCACACATCATGCCACATCAGAATGCTGCATCACAAACGGACATAACATTTAAAGAGGGATGTAGACTATGAAGATATGTTTGAAGAAGATGAGCCAGGATGTTATGAAGACTTAGAAACAGTAATAGATGTCCAGCTGAAGGAACTTGTTAGCCTACGGAGAAGACTGGTGAGGAGGGCTGAGTAGCTGTCTTCAGCTATACGAACGTCTCACAAACAGGAAGACAAATTAGACCTGTTCCATGGATCTCAAGGAAAAGAACTAGGGCCAACATGTGGAAGTCTCAGGAAGGTCAATGTCAGCCCAATAAAAGAAATAATCTTGAAAAAAGTAAAACTGTGCCAAGTGCTATTTGGCTGCTTTGGAAAATAGTGCATTCCCTGTCTCTAGAAGATCTCAAGCCAGAGTTTGGACAAACACTTGCGAAGATGTTTTAAAAGAGATTTCAGGACTGGATGAGGGTCTGCATTATTTTTTAAATCTCCTCCAAATGGAGATTCTGTGATTTCTGAAATGAAAACTTACAATTGACAAACCAAGGTTTTTTGTCCATTCTGTTTGTATGAAGTAGAGTAAATAATATACAAAGCTTCCCTGTGCCAGGTGCCATGTACATAAAACCTTTTTCAAACCATGAATAAATAAAAGTAAAACTTAACTCCTTTGTCATCCCCAAACCTACTTTTGCCTCACTGAGAAACCACTGCTGGATGTACCAGACATCTGACTGAAGCACCCAGTGGATAGTTTCAGGATTCACCTTCATCCTTGACCCATTTTCTACTCCTGCCAAGCTACAAACTTAATAGTCGCCAAACACAACTTGCTGCTTCCCCTGTGGATGCATGGAAAGGCTGTTCTCTGGGATAGGTTTCCCCTCTTATAACACATGAGCCTTCCTATCTTGAGGCAACAATCCATCTCAGTTTTGAAGTCCCTAAATGTTTGCTATTTGCCCTGTTTTCTGACTCTGTCATACTTGAATTTCTGTTTCCCTGTGTTTCCTGGTTTCCAAATTCTTGTCTGATTTCTAATCACCTATTTTGCCTAAAGTTTGAGATTCTCAATATTCCTAACAGTTCAGTCATTTGCTAAATATTTATAGTAACTTCCACGTGCCTAGAGCACTGTGCTAGGCATTTTAGGAGATACAAAGAGCCCTATGACGTGGGCAAGGGCCTAAATCTGATAGAGAATATGAAACATGGACTGAAATAGCTACAACCCACAGCACAGTGTGCTAAGGGCTATACCAGAGGTACAAACCGAGTGCTGTCAGAGTTCAGAGGCAGGCAAGATCCTGCAGAAAACAGAGATGTGACTGCAAGAGCAGCCTGTAAAAGCCTGATGCAATTGATGTGCTGATTTTTTAAAATCCTCAAATATGAAGTGTACAAAATATTAGATTGAAAGAAGGAGGCAGCCGTGAATCAGGTAAAGCAGCGGTCCCCAACCTTTTTGGCACCAGGGACCGGTTTCGTGGAAGACAATTTTCCCGCGGACGGTGGGGGGCGGGGGGGGCGGTGCAGGCGGTAAGGCGAGCGATGGTGGGGAGCGACGCGGAGCGGCCGATGAAGCTTCACTCGCCGCCTGCTCACCTCCTGCTGTGCGGCCTGGTTCATAACAGGCTGCAGGTTGCGGATACATACCGGTCCGCAGCCCGGGGGTTGGGGACCCCTGAGGTAAAGGATGTTCTGAGAAAGTACATCAAATGTTCAGCAGCAGATAAACGTCCAACATTAGCCAGAGGGGCTAATCAATGTCCAATGTAAACCAAACACCAGAAAATCATCCCCATTGTGAACCCAGTCATTTACTCAGTCAGCCAGAAAAATTACGATTATGAAATTGAGACTACATTTGCTGCTTAAACGAGTCTTTTTAGAGATTTAGTTTAGACTGAAAATTGTTCATTAACGAGTTCCTCTGGGTAATGGGCTTCAACTGCACTTTATATTTTTAGAACCCTTTAACTTCACTCCCTATTCCAACCCCTAGAGGTAGGTAATATCAGGGATAGGCAAACTTTCTGTAAACCGCCAGAGAGTAGTAAATATTTTAGGCTTTGCAATCCAAACAGTTTCTGTCACAACTACTCTGCTCTACTGTTGTAATTTGAAAATAGCCATGGACAGTTTTCACGTGAAGGAGTCTAGCTGTGTGCCATAAACTTTATTTATGAATACTCATTCTAATTTCAGAAAATTTTCATGTGTTACAAAGTATTTTTCTTCTTTTATGTTTTTTCCACCATTTAAAAATGTAAAAGCCATTCTTAGCTTGCATGCCACATCTGGCTGGCAGGCTGTAGTTTGCTGACCCCTGGGTTATATCAATCACCCTACTTACAGATGACAAAACAAAGGTTAAAGGAGACTAAGTATATTCTCAAATCAATAGCAATTCAGTTTCTTAAATTCCATATATAATGGAACTAATGAGAGAAATAATGAAGCAATAGGAAAAACTGAGACATTTATCAACTTTTTATCAACATGTTTCACAGGGTGGGAAAATCATGTATTCTCAATAAACTTTGATTCCCTGGGGCATAACAAGTAAATAATTTTTAAACTGTACTTCGCAAGATTGGTTCATGGTAAATGAGGCAATTATGGCTTACATTTATATGTACAATACTATATTGTCTTTCTTAATTTTAATTTATAATGGGTGACAGTCTCTAAGTTAAAAAAAATTTTGCCTTATTTTGAAGATCTTGTAGTTTTTGTGATGAACCACACACTGCTAAATATTTATCAGCACATAAATATCTCAAAAGAGGTATGAACAGTTATTGATGTAGTTTAATCTCAGTGCTCCATGGAATGAGGATTCCACCTCTCTGTGGGTACCAAGATGAAGGGTTGAGGAAATGTTGAAGAATAAAGCACTGGGGGCTTCCCTGGTGGCGCAGTGGTTGAGAGTCCGCCTGCCGATACAGGGGACGCGGGTCCGTGCCCCGGTCCGGGAAGATCCCACATGCCGCGGAGCGGCTGGGCCCGTGAGCCCGTGTACCGCCAAAAAAAAAAAAAAAAAAAGAATAAAGCACTGGGAAACCCACCCCACCCCCCACTGGAATGTCACTTATTTGAGGCTTTAAAATGATATAGTAGGGATGTCCCTGGTACAGTGGTTAAGAATCCACCTGCCAATGCAGGGGACACGGGTTCGAGCCCCGGTCCGGGAGGATCCCGCACGCCGTGGAGCAACTGAGCCTGTGCGCTGCATCTGCTGAGCCTGTGCTCTAGAGCCCGCGAGCCATGCCTGCTGAGCCCGCGTGCCACAATTACTGAAGCCCATCCACTTAGAGCCCATGCTGTGCAATGGGACAAGCCACTGCAATGAGAGGCCCGCAAACCATGGCGAGGAGCGGCCCCCGCTCGCCGCAGCTGGAGAGGGCCCAAGCACAGCGACGGAGACCCAATGCAGCCAAACATAAATAAATTAATTAATTTTTTTAAAAAAATGATTTACTAAGTCACAGACACCCATAGCTTTATAGCAAGAGCAGATATACAGTATACTTGTTCAAGACCTCCTGAAAGGATTAGAGCAGAAAACAAGTGTCAGAGAAAAGGATCTCCAATGGTCCTCACTCTTCAGACAATTAGGCCTAGGGGAAAGAGAACTGGCGCGTGATACAAATGCTTAAAAATCAAGGAAGATCACACTAGGATGAACTGAGTTCACCAAATCTGAAAATACTCTTAACAACAATGAGTTGCCATACTGTTAGGGGAACTACTGACCAAAATTGCCCGCCCTGGCTTGGCATCATAGTAACCACATGCATGAGTTACCTTACAACAGGAGGTCCTGTTAAAGAATGAGGCGGGGGGCTTCCCTGGTGGCGCAGTGGTTGAGAGTCTGCCTGCCGATGCAGGGGACACGGGTTTGTGCCCCGGTCCGGGAAGATCCCACATGCCGTGGAGCGGCTGGGCCCGTGAGCCATGGCCGCTGAGCCTGCGCGTCCGGGGCCTGTACTCCGCAACGGGAGAGGCCACGGCAGTGAGAGGCCCGCGTACCGCAAAAGAAAAAAAAAAGAAGGAGGCGGAACTAACAAGCTACCACCAACCGGAAGAACTGGGGAAAGGTTAAAAGAAGAGAGGAGACGCCAGTCCATATGTCCTACCAACCTCCCAGGATCCTTCTTGCTGGAATCCATCTTGGCTGAGCAATGCACATGCCACCAGGAAGGACCCCAAGTCAGAACGATTGGCCAGAGACAACCCAGAAACTAACCCCATTATCATAAAACCTGAGACTGCGAGCCACGTGGCAGAGCAGTTCTCCTGGGTTCCCTTACCCTGTTGCTCTCCGCCCAGGCACCCCTTCCCAATAGAGTCTCTTGCTTTGTCAGCAGACACACAGCCACACACGTGTCTTTCTGAGTGTTAGACAAGAGCCCACCCTCAGGCCCTCGAAGGGGTCCCCCTTCCTTTAACAATCCCCCTGAAGTGCAGAAGGGCTACATTTAGAACCTAGGTGAGAACAACTTCCTATGAGAGAGGTGGTTGGTTGGTTGTTTATTTGCTTAGGTGGGTTGTACAGCAGTATAATTCCCCACTTATTTATTCCTTCAGTAGAATGGACAAATGGTTCCATTTCAGAAAGTAATAAATAAATAAATAAATAAGTAAAATTTTAAAATCATGGGGGGAAAAAGCCCTCCATATTTAGAAAAGTGATACAGAAATAATAACTTTAAAATATTTAGATAAAATCATGGTGTCAGAGCCCTAATAAAGGGAACACTGATATTTGGGATGTAGGTCCCACATCTGGAATGCACTCCTCTGCCTGTCACTAACAGGGCTGAGTAAAGTCTAAACTCTGTGGTGCCCACCCTCCACCCCTGCCAAAACCTGTTTTCTGGCTCTCTGGTCTCCTGCCCTTTCCTGTCCCCGCCCGCACTCCAGTCATCTAACAAGCTCCCTGGAGATCCCTTAATGTGCCGTGATGTTTGGGACCTTTACACATACCCAGCTCTCAGCCCAGGATGCCATTGTCCATCCTGTCCACTGGGCAGCTCCTACCTTCAAGCTCATTCTCACTAATACATGCCCTGATGATCCTCTCACCATGTCTAGAGTGAGCACTTTTTCTTCTATGTTCTCACTGTACGTCATCCTCCCCTCTTTTTATAGCACTATGACCTGAACTGCTATGTGTAGTTTATCTCCTCTACAGAAGATGATCTCCCTGAGGCATAAGAAGGAATGCCTTTAATTTTCATATCCCTGAGGCTTAGCATGGTGCCAGAGGCACATTCGTAACTCAATAAACATTTGCTGAATGAATGAATGAATGCCCACTGAGTCCTCTTAAGACTCTACCCTTCCTGCCACAGAAAGAATCTAGACTTAAGGTCAGGGTGGTAGGTAATTCTAACATTTCACTCATTCACTCATTCAACAGACATTTATTGAGCACTTACTATGTGCCAGGAACTCTTCTAGGAGCATGAGAAACGTCAGTGAGCAGAGTAAACAAAGATCCCTGCCACTGAAGAGCTCACATTCTAGTTGGGGAGACAGACATTAAACAATAAATGAATGTAACAGATAAATAACATGCTTTGTTAAAAGGGGATAAGAGGTAAGGGGAAAAGATATAAGTAGAGCATGACAAGGGGGACTGGGAATGTGTGAGCTGTGATTTTAAACTATGTGATCAGGGGAGTAGGACCTGCCAAGTAGACAGTGAGAAGGTTGCATTTGGACAAAGACTTAGAGAGTCAATTAGACATGGGGATATATGGGGGAAGGGCATTCCAGGCTGTGAGAACATTCAGTGCAGACTCTAAGGCCAAGACAAGGAGGTCAGTGAAGTTGGCTAAGAATGAGCTTGGAAAGAGGTGTGATGAGGTAGGGGGAGGAGGGGGGAAGGTGGCAGATCATGGAGGCCTTCGTAGGTCATTAAAATGACTTTGACCCTGAATGAAATAGGGAACCATTGGAGGATTTTGAGCAAAGGAGCAACATGATCTGACCTACATCTGACTTACATTTTAAAAGGATCACTCAGCTGTTTTGTTGAGAGTTTAGTATTGGGCCAAGGGTAGAAGCAGAGAGATCAGTGAAGAGGCTATTGCAATCATGTAAATGAACTGTAACAGTGGCTTACATCAGGGCTGTAGATGGGAAAAAGTGATTGGTCCTAGTTTTATTTTGCAGATAGATCCAAAAACATTTGCTGCCATAGATGGGATGTGCAAAGAGAGAAGGATCAAGCATTAGTCCAAGGTTTTCGACCTAAGCAACTGGAACAAGAGAAAAACTATAAGCATTTAGCCTTATCTAGGGGCTATACTTCACTCACCCTCCTACTGTCTGGTAAGTATTAAGTGAGGTCAATATGTAGCAGCATCGTGACCCACGTGGCGGCAACATGATGCAGGAGAGAGAGCAGAGAAAGAGTGCTATTTAGCTGCTCCTGCTTCCTGGGGTTAGCCTCTGAGTCTTGCTCATTTTCTACCTCCTCCTCTTACTCCCTTATCCCCCAAATTACGGAATTTTCCTTGTTGGCTCACTTGTTCAGAACTAAAGAGAATTATGCCATAGATTTAGTGGAAAATAGTTTAATGGTAGTAGATTTTAAAGAAGCTCAAATAAGGTTAACTCCATTATTAAAATGATCATGGGGAAGGTGATGATGCTGGTAGTGTTTATAATATTTGCCTTTGCTGCAGAGTTCATAGATCATAGAGATATTGTACAAAAGGAGGAGGGAGCCAAAGCCAGGAGGATGGCCTTAGTCACACCATATAAGCCACCAAACATCTTTTTTAGGCTAAAATACTTCTGAGGCTATCTGCCAAACTGTATTGTTTTAAAAAAACAAATGTGTTCCACGCATTTGAATGTTTATGATTGGAAAATCTCTGGCGATGGAAAACTTTGTTCTTCTTAAACTGATGCTGCATTTACATATATTGAGATATGGAACACATCCATAAATAAAGTTGTGTAATTCTCTATAAAATGCATTCCTATATCCCAGTTCTTAGTTTGTTAGATCAAATCCTTAAGAATTATTTTAAATGCCTTTGTTTAACCAAAATTTTGTGTGTGTGTGTTTTTTTTAAACTGGTGTTTAAAAAATATTTAATGCATTCCTTTGTGCCCTTAGGATCTTTCTTGAGCAATTCAGGATTATTTGAAAACTCTTTAAAAATGAACAAGAACTCTAATAGACAGTGTGTATTTCATAGTATCATTAAATACTGATTAAGCACCCACTACATATACAACACTGTATTGGTGGCTGAGAGGACAATGATATTGTAAAATTTAGATTTGAATCTTTTTAAAGAAACACTTTCAAAACCGGGTTTTCGTTCTCTTTCCCAGTCATGCATAGACTACTTTCACAACTATTACCTATTAATAGAAAAATAACAGAAAATATAGATTATCCGTCTAGTTTTGCATTTTCCTCTCTTGTCTGAGGATCTCCCTGAAACAGAGAGAGATCCAGACCTGAGGGTTTGCCGGTTATGTTTTTAGCTTAGTTTGCCTCTGTATTTTAGGCTGTTCATTTGACTTGGTCTAAAACTGGAAATTTGTGTAGAAGTGTTTCTCTTGAGACTCATAACGTTTTAAAGGAGGTTCCTACTGAGCAGTAACCTGAACTATTTCTTAAAAGTCATATGAACCTCTTAATTCTGATAGTTCTAAGCATAAAGGGTTGGATATGTAGAATAAGATCAAGGAAAACAAAAAGAGAAGAGAATCTGAAAATTAATATTTCTTCATTTCAAAATTCATAGTACATCAACCTTCTCGGTTATATCCTGTTCCTTGGTTTGGGATGCATTCTAGGTGGGAGAGTTGCCTATCATAATTAGCATAATTGTGTCCACGTGGGGCTCAGTCAATCAATTCAGCAGGAGAAAGTAAATCAAACTACCTGTTCATGTGGACAAAAATATCTAAATTTTCTTTTTCAGCCATTATTCTCACATCATGAGCAGACACAGCTCTCGCCAGTGAAACTACCATGAGTGATCCATGAGTTTCCATTGGAGGACATTCAGCTTATCAGCAAATTAGAATTCCCAAGCGTCCACTTAAATATATTATTACAGCCATCATCATAGTGATGGGCAAGTTCTGGAATGGTCTTTCGAACTGCATCAACTGTTTCCAATCTCACATCCTCAACATTATAAAAGAGTCAACTTTAGGACCTTGATTTTCTCCCATCTCGTAGTTTATTAAAAAGCTGGCAAATTCTTTATCTTTTTATTTCCATAATGTTAATGAATTTCAGTATATTTCTTGCATGAAGAATTTTGAATAATCCAAATAAAACCTACTAGGAGATTTCATTAGAAGTTTCAGATGTCCCAGGTTACAAAGAGACTTTGAATTTAGGTATTTCCTTCTTTTGCATTAGTACTTGGTTAGAATACATTATTTCCAAAATCTTAGAGTAAGAAGTATGAAGCTTCACTTTCCCCACCAAACCCAAACCTGCTTCTCTTCCAGTGTTCTCCATTCATCCACTTTGGATGGAAACCTGCCAGTTGCCCTGGACTACTTTGCCATCACCCACCCATCAAATCACCAAATAAGGATCTCTTTTACCTCCTAAATATTTTCAAATACACTCACTCTCCATCCCAAATGCCACCAACCTGAGCAAGGTGACAGTCTTCTCTGATTTGAACTCTGTATTGCTGAAATAGGTGCCCATCTGTTCACTACATCTCCACCTTGCCTTTCACCAGTTTACGTTCAAAATTCAATTAAATCATAATCTTAACAATATGATTATGACATCCCTTTACTTAAAAAATGCAATATTTTGTCACTGCCATTGGGATAAAATCTAAATTCTTTAATATGACTTACAAGCCTTCATAATTGATCAGATTTCCATCTAACTTCCCAGTCTTATTTCTCAATCCCCTCCTCCTTGAGTCATCCTGAACTTTCTTTTGTTCTAATATGTCATGGCTCTCTGTCTCATCACCCCAGCCCTTTATGCATGGTTGATTCCTCCACCTGGAACGACATTCATTTATTTTTTATTTATTCAGAAACTATTATGAAGCAAAGACTCTTTATTTGCAATTATTATTATATTATACTATTATGGAGAGCTTACTCCATGCTAGGTACGAGGAAGTAAATCAATGATTAAACCAGGCATGGTTTCTGTCTTAATAAATCTTACCATCTAGCATGGCAAATTGTCATGAAACACAGAATGAGATTAGAGTTATGGCATGGAAAGTATAAGGTGATGTGGGATCAAATGTCAAATGTCAGTAAGGGTAACCATACTTAATTGAGGAGTCATTGGAGGTTCCCTGAGGAAGTACTGTTGAAGCTAAAATCTGAAAGATGAGTAGGAGCTAGTTGTGGTAACAGAAGAGTGGGGTGGGGGGGGAGTGGTGGAAGAAATGGTCTAGCGGCACAGTTAAATGGAAAATATATGATTATTAAGAAAAGAAATAGCTTTTCCTTGTTATAAGCATAAGATATTGGGAACAGGTATCTTTATTGAAAATATTTTGTTGGTGGCCCGTGTCACAAAGGAAAACAATTTATAAAGTTCTCACTACCCTTTGTTGATAACTAAGTTCAGTGGCTCTTTCTTTCATAAATGCTGTTGCAATTAAAGGGGTAAAAAAAAATCTTTGGTGAGAGACAGTCTGGATATCAGGAAACTAGTTCTATTCTGACTTTTGCTTATGACTGTACCAAATGACTTACTCTTACTTGTACCTCTGCTTTGTTGTTTGTAAAAGGGTGATGATAATATCACCCAGTTTAGGTTACAGGGTAGAATCAAATGAGATAGTGGTGCAAAAGTATAAGTACCACACTGCTTAATGAGCTTTTTAATATATGCATTTCAAGCATACTAAACAGTTTCTCAGTTTTAGACTGTTCTCTACATATTGGTAGAAACACAAATTCATTTTTCTTATGATTTCTAGTTGTAGCAATAGGAGCTGCAATTCCAATTTCACAAGTAGAAAGCCATCTTCAGTACATTTTAAGAGAAACAGAATTAGATTATGTCTCTTTTCAAAAAACCCAATTGTTTTTCAAAAAAACCCAATTGTTCAAACCAAAAATATTGCAAAGTAGAAAAACTGGAAAATCCAGTTACTCTAGAATCATCAAAAAACAGAACGCATTTCTGCCGTGATCAAGTCCCTCAATTCCTTTATTTTTTATGGAGAAGTTAATCTGATCAGACCTTTCTTACTTTCCTGTTTAAACTTACTATCAGATCTACCAGTGGTATATTTATTGATAAATATTGGCAATACAAATGCAAAGAAAGTTGTACTGAAATATAATCTCTACATGCTTAATAACTACAAACTTACATGTAAAAAAATAACCTTCTAGCCTCATGTTCTCTTTGTATGTAATAAGGCAGACATGAAATAAAACACGATTGGTTTATGGGTCTGCTTTGTCAAAAACTTTTACTCATCCCTGAAAACATTTTATTTTTTATTTTACTTTTAAATTTTATTTATTTTTTGGCTGCGTTGGGTCTTTGTTGCTGTGCATGCGCTTCTCATTGTGGTGGCTTCTCTTGTTGCAGAGCACGGGCTCTAGGTGTGTGGGTTTCAGTAGTTGCAGCACGTGGGCTCAGTAGTTGCAGCACATGGGCCCTAGAGTGCAGGCCCAGTAGCTGTGGTGCAGGGGCTTAGTTGCTCTTGGCATGTGGGATCTTCCCAGACCAGGGATCAAACCCGTGTCTCCTGCATTGGCAGGCAGATTCTTAACCACTGTGCCACCAGCGAAGTCCTGAAAACATTTTAGTCACAGTTAAGTATATAGGTGTCAAATATCTCTATCACAAATATTAATTTTTCGGGGAGTTCCCTGGTGGTCCAGTGGTAAAGAATCCTCCTTCCAATGCAGAGGATGCGGGTTTGATCCCTGGTCGGGAACTAAGATCCCACGTGCCGCGGAGCGGCTGGGCCCGTGAGCCCTGGCCGCTGAGCCTGCGCGTCCGGAGCCTGTGCTCCGCAACGGGAGAGGCCACAACAGTGAGAGGCCCGCATATCGCAA